>NW_024038921.1:795000-1114000 GCF_016077235.1 Cyprinodon tularosa | reverse complement strand
GGTTACAATAGCAAAGCGCTTCTTTTAAAGTCTGTCATCTCTGATTTTCAAAAGTTTGCGTTCTCGCCTAGTAGTAGGCACATGTGGACAGATAATGCCAGGAAATAATTCAGCCCCTAGCCATGCTCATTCCTAGGATAATGAAATTTGGCATACATCTGTATGAGCCCGCCACCTACAAAAAGTTTCATTGGAGCCATGGTCTAAACCTCTCATGAAGTCGGCCATTTTGAATCAAACAGTACCCTTATGAAAATAGAATCACTTTGTTAAAATATTTCTAAAAAATCAGTCGTTTTCTCAAAAAAGCTAGGAGTTTTGGAATATATTCCTTTAATTGCTTCGTGTTTGATGGTAAACACAGCATAGCTCTTCTTAAAAGTCCGTCACTCTGATTTTTCAAAAGTTTGTGTTAACAGGAAATTGTTGTTTTTCAAAAAGTTTTATAGCAATCCTAGCCAAATGTGGAACATTTATTTATACTTTGATTATATTAAGGTCTGCCAAGCTTGGTGTGAATCTATGCATGTTTGAGCATCTTATGGGGTTTTCAACTGCCGCAGTATATGGCATTCAAGTTTAAAGATTTTTCTTTCTTTAAATTATTTAATAAATCATCTAAAAAAAATCTAGGACATGCAAGATGTGTTCCTTGACATTTGTGATTTTTTTCGGGATTTTATTGCAAACTATGGATTTTTAATGTTTTTTTTTGTTTTGAGTAGGGTGTATTACCGCTAACCGTGGAGTTTGGCAGTGCTGTTTCTCCATCTTTTGAACATGTACTTTTGACCCACCACCTGAGATGGCCGCAGCATCTATCTCACAGATGAGATTCATCCCAGATATTATATTTTATCTCTAGTTTAACCCTTCCTGACCAAAGCTGTGGTTTTCTCCAGCTGGTCCAGAGGTGAAGCGTGGCGCCTTTTCCGCTGGCTGGGAAGGAGCAAGGGGGCGGCAAACTTCTAACTTGCTGAGCCTAGACTTAAGACATAAGGGATCAAAAGTTATCAAAAAAATTTTGCTGTGACAAAGCACGTGGATGTGGCCAAGCATCAAAATTTGACTTTTCGCCATTACAGTATGACTAAACTGCCTGGGATCTGCTTTTATTGAGGATTATTAAATTTGGTACACATGTATAACCCAAAAGGACACACAAAAAAGTAAATTGGAGCCATGGTCCAAACCCAACAGGAAGTCGGCCATTTTGGATCAAAGATACCACTTTCTGTTTTTATTTCATGATGTATCTCAATGAACCGCTCTTGGTTTTTTTTTAATTAGAGACTTTAAATTAACCTTACATGGACTACGGTCATAGCAGATTAAAAGTTATCAAAATTATTATTCTACATGGAAGCATGTGGGCGTTGCTAAGCATCAAACTGTTAACTCCAGTCATACAAAGCCATGGTTTTAGGAGGAGGAGAAGGAGGATGAGGATGAGAAACAATCAGCAGTAGGAGACGCAGTGAGAGCACCAGCAGGAAGAGGAATATGAAGAGAAGGAGCACAGGGGGAGGAGGATGATTAGGATGATAATCAGCAGAAGCAGAAGTAGAAGGAAGGGGAGGATTTAGAGAAGCAGCAAAAGGAGGGGAAGGATGAAGATAGGCAGCAGCAACAGGAGGATGAGGAGAATGAGCAACACAAAGAGGAGAAGGGTGATAAGGATGAGAAACAGCAGAAGGAGAATGGGGGAGGATGAAAAGAAGCAGGATAAGGAGGATGAAGAGGATCAGGAGAAGCAGCAGCAGGCAGGGATGAAGAGAAAGAGCAGCAGCAGGAGAAGGGGACGCAGCAAGAGCGATAGCAGGAGGAGGAGAAGGAGACGCAGCAAGAGCGACAGCAGGAGGAGGAGAAGGAGACGCAGCAAGAGCGACAGCAGGAGGAGGAGAAGGAGACGCAGCAAGATAAGCAGCAGGATGAGGAGAAGGAGACGCAGCAAGATAAGCAGCAGGATGAGGAGAAGGAGACGCAGCAAGAGCGACAGCAGGAGGAGGAGAAGGAGACGAAGCAAGATAAGCAGCAGGATGAGGAGAAGGAGACGCAGCAAGAGCGACAGCAGGAGGAGGAGAAGGAGACGCAGCAAGATAAGCAGCGGCAGGAGGATGATGAGGAGAAGCTGCATTAGCAGGAGGATGAGTAAGATGAGGAGAGGGTGCAGGTGAAGGAGGATGGGAAACAGTGGCAGCAGCAGAAGGAGAAAGAGGATGATGAAGAGGAGCAGCACAGGGTGAAGACGAGGATGAGGGGAAGCAGCAGCAGGCATAGGCTGAAGAGCAGGAGAATAGGCTGGGAAGGAGCGTGGAGCAGGCGGTCGCTTGGTTCCCGCGGTTGCGACATACCAGGCGGTGCGAGCTGCGAGGGCCGTCAATACCGCTCGCGGTTTTAATTTCATTTGTGATTTAACAATCATAATCATTTTTATTGGGACATTTATTTAATTGTGCATTTTATAATTTCATGGTATGATATGTAAATCTTGTGTTAGATTTTACAAATGATAAATAAATCTAATTTTTTAAAATAGCAATTCATAATTTAAGTTCTAATTTAAATATTTTTTAAAAGTATTTATTTAATAAAATCTACATTTATCATTTTATGGTATATCTAATATTTAAATCATGTGTTCAAAAAATAAATAAATGCATTCTTAAAACAACAATTAATTATTAACATTTTAAATTAATAAAATTATTTAATGGGGCATTTATTTAATTTTTCATTTCAGAATTTTATGGTATATTTAAAAAAAATATATTTAATAGAAAATTTATAAATTTAAAGGGACACTCACATTCATGTATTTAAAGAAATGTTTTGGCCCTCTATATACCTCAGGAATGACATCATAATATTTGTGACAACTATCTCTTAATGTCTCATGATTGCCAAGGGGGTCCTAAGCCCTCTTTGGGAACATCTGATACAGATTAATGGGAAAATCTTTGTAGATTTCCAGCTGTGTTATACCCTATCCAGGAGATCCATTTGAACAATGCTCTGTAAGATTAATAAAGCTTGGAAGATTTTTTTTTATAGATCATTTTATTCAGAATCTAGAATATATATGTTTTAAGTACAATATTTTGCATATATTTAGTCTGAATATTCCTAATTCTGTTCTGATGGATATGTGGATTTATGTCCAGTTTGGTTTTATGCATCACCGTCTTGTTTCTACCACATATAAATCTTCCACTTACACTCAAACCTCAGCCAAGATGAAGATTACTGAATGGAAAACTGGAAACATCAAAGAGGCAGCTCTTATTCTCATGGATGACATTATGACATTTTTTTCAGTCTTGCATTCATGCCGTATGGTTAAAAATCGAAGGACTCTGGTGTAAGAGCTGGAGAACACAGCAATGGAAATGCTGTAGATACCAGTGTGGTGGTATTAAGGAGGTGTAACCAAGTAGAGTAGAAAGATAAAGCTATAAATAGAACAAGAGATTAGCTCTGCTTATTCGTGTCTGCAAAGAAAAATAAGATCAATCAGAAAACCAAACTTATCACTCCTGATGAAGATAGAAAACATTTATGGTGTTTTTATGTCGTGTTCTATGGGGACGCTATAATGATTTTTGTAAAGGTACGTACCACACATTAATGTAAAACTCAGGCTGCTACTAACAATTATTTAGCAAATCGATCAATCTGTCAATTATTTTGTTGATTAATCGATTAATAAACGGATAGCAAAGGATCCTTAAAGAAGATTTCTTGCAAAACTAAACTAGGTGAAACTAAAACTTCCACTTAAGGAGTTCTGGATATAGCATATTGACTGACGAAAAAGATTTTGATCTTAAATGCAAATATTTCTGTATTTTTATTTACAATTGTAGTATAATTACTGCTCTAAGTGGGATCCTCTGTTAGCTAAAGACATGTTTTAGAGTGTCTTTACTCCAATTAGTGATTAATCGATTACTAATTGATTACAGCACTCCCCACTGAATGTTGAATAACACGTGAAAAAAAAAGCTCTGAATGCTGTAAAAGCTGAAAATCACATCTCAGTATTATGTTTACATTTGATCACCATGTTTACATTTTATCACTGCTGCACTTTAAGAAATCGAAATGTATGGAGAGATTTACTCAACGAAATTTCGTTTTGCATACAAAATGACAATCAAGTTTGTCTAAGTCTAAATTAGTTAACGATTATTTCAATAATCGATCAATCACGATTAATCCGATTACCGTATTTTCCGGACTATAGAGTGCACCTAGAGTTGCCAAAAAAAAAGGGACCCCTCATGTGCGTGCCAGCTGTACGACTGAGTATTAGGGCCACACATGAAGAGAAAAAAATATTTTTGCCATGACGAGATTAAACTCGACATGTTGAGTTTAATCTCGACGTGTCGACTAAACTCGCCATTTCGAGAATAAAGTTGAAATGACTGACATGTTCTCAAATTCAGAACTGCGAGCCTGGGTAAGCATAGGGAAAGACGTTACGTTATTATTGGTAGGCCACCGCTTCCTGTGATGATTATACAGTTGCAGCACGTCAAAGACTACCTTCACTCTTAAAACGCAGACTGCAGCTGTGGAGCGCGGTTGCTCTTTTCTCCAAACTTTGGAATGTCGAGATTAAAGTCGCCACGATATATCAACTTTATTCTCAAAATGGCGAGTTTAAAGTCGACACGTCGAGATTAAACTCAACATGACATTTCAACTTTATTCTCGAAATGTTGAGTTTAATGTCGACATGTCGACTTTAAAGTCGACATGTCCGTTTAATCTCGTCATGGCAAAAATATTTTTTCTCTTCATGTGTGGCCCTAATACTCCGTTGTACCCCAGCTGACCCGATTAACTTTTCCCCTCCTGGTGTGATGATTTTTTTTCAGCCCCTCTTTGTGTATGAAATGATTTTTTCAACTATTTGACTCAAATCTGCGTTGAATTAGATTCATATTTTTGAGTGACATGAACAAATTATTATGCAGAAATTCAATTTAATGCAAAATAACAAACTTTGCTGAATAAAATAAGTATCATAACAGTAACATAGCCTGTCCTGCTTAGTTTGAAAGTGTCAAAATGAATATAAAACAATAAATAAATAGTGCACATTTTTGGTGCAACAGCAAACTTGTGCAAACTTGTAAACATATTTGTGACTACAGTTGTAAAACAAAACAAAAAAAAAATTTGCTCAACGCCACATTATGTGGCAATAGCCTACTTTTTCCAGTGAGGAGTTGTCCGCCCCCAAAAGCAGTCTCGGCATTTAAATTACTCCGTTTGTCCCCCATACTGCTCTGTTGTCTCCCGCTATCTTTTCCGTGATCAACACTTGGCTCGACCAGTGGGTTTAGGGTATTCTGGATCGTTATATATATGTAGCCAGCTCAATGGTCACAACGCAGGACAGGGCCCGGGGACAAGTTTACCGAAAATTTTGTATCTAAGGCGCCCTTTCCTTTCATTTTCCCTTAGCTTTTTACTGAATATTTTGTTACTCTCACAGTAAAACAGGACAAAGTGCGTTCCTTTTCCAATAAATACTGGTACTTCTATTTCTAAATATGGAACGATTCAGCTTTTCAAGGGACAGTTGGCAACCCTAAGTGCACCTCGCTATAAGCCAAGCCCACTACATTTTTTTGAAAAACCAGGAAAGGTACATAATAAGCTGCTGCTATCTACTGAACTGTCTCCCACATAACCTGTAGGGGGAGCTCTACATATAGCCCCATGAGTATGGACGAAGAACAATGTTAGCTCCCGTTAGCTTGTTGGCACGCAGCAGTAAAAGCTTCAACTCAAAGATGGGGCTTCGTCAGCTCTTTATTTCAGCTCCAGAGTTTAGCCCAGTCTCTTCATTGCTTTGGCAGCTTTATGAGACAAATAAATGTCAAAATGTACGAGTTCAGGACATTTGTTCTCTGTGGTGCCTGATGCTAGCATGTTCTGTGCTAAATGAAAGTTAGCCAAAAAAAAAAAGCTGCACCTTCTTATAAGCCAAATAGTTCAAAGCTTGGGAAAAAGTAGTGGCTTATAGTCCAGAAAGAACAGTAATTGTTTCAGTAATTTTGTTCTTTTGAGACTTTGATAAGTTATCATTTGGGGTAATTTTAGTAGGCTGGCATCCTGTTCGAAATTTCAAGTTTTCTACTTAAAGTAGCAACAGAAACAGGCTTTCTTCTTCTAGCTTTTTTGGGGTTTTTTTTGCTGATCAGAGCAATAACTGTATAACGGTGTAAAAGCTAACTGCACCAATAGAAGATGGTAAAATCACGATCCCTGGAATGGCCCAGCAGTGGAAATGCACCCTACATGTCCAGCAGAAATCACGTCTGGGCATAGCTAGGTAAAAAGCTACTGCAAGTCCCAGTAAGGTCATGATTTAAATAGGTTGGTTAGCTTTTTTTCCCCCCTAATAAATGAAATCCTTATTCGAAAAGTTCCTTTTGCATGTATTTAGGTTATATTAGTCTCATTATTAAGCAATTTAAAAGCGTTTAAGAAAAAAGAGAAGCCATCATTATGTTGGCTAACACTTTTTCATAGCATTGTAGATGCTTTACACCGAGTGGAAACTCTCTCCAGTGCCAATAAACTATGCCATCTGCCCTCTCCTACTCCACATATGTGATGGCTGCTATAAATGTCTCCTGTAAACAAACAGTTCCACAATCACTAGAGCTACTTGAGCAGTTTTTATCTGTTGCCTAATTCAATCGACTTCTCAGCTCCTGCTGTAAATCAATAATGTCTCATGAATTTCAGGAGAACATCTATCTGCTGTCTGTGCAGTAGAGGTTCTGATGTCAGCAGCCTGTTCGACGCTATAGGAGAGGGAGAGAAAATGGAGATTATAGTCCTGCCTGCGTTTCTCAATCTAGGTCACAGAGCATCAGGGGGCAACAAGCCTAGCTCATTTAGCCCGTGAGTCACATTAGGCTGGGACTGCTGCTGGGGATCTATGCCTCTGACACACCCACCACCAATTACCAATCCCTGTCAGGTTTCCTCTTTTCCCAGTTGATGTGTTGCATGAGCTGCAAGACACCGTCAAACATGATAAGGCTGTTTTTTGTTTTTTTTCATTTCATCTCTTTGCCCTGTATAATAATTCAATTTGTGCAGAAAATGATCTTAATTTAACCCACTAAGATTTAAGTATGCCACGATTAATTATTAGGTCCAGTCATCACTACGAGTGAAGACTGGTGCATAGGTCTTTGACTTTATTCTTAGGTTTTCACAAGGATGCAAACTAGAGCTGAACAGTATTTCCAACTGCAATCTGTGCAATACTTCAGTCACAAAGGACTGCAGTATGTGATGAGCTTCAATATAAATCGCAGTGGTCATGAATCCCAACATTTAATGTAAATTTGGTCAGTTGGATGGACCCTGCCTGTATTTATTTATTTATTTATTTATTTGCTACACCTAACATAGATTTTAGTGACCAAGTTGGAGAAACAATCAGAGAGTTGGGGATATTTTAATGATGGAAAAGAAGGAGAATAGTCAGGCAAATGTTGAACATTGCCATCTTAAAGGTATAGAGGGTGATCTTTTATTTCCGATTTGATCATCTAAATAAGTGGTCCTCCTAATTGTCATTCATTCTGATGATCATCTGTCCGAACAGTCAGTTAACTGAGTTTGCTATAAAGTCCACTATATAGTCCCGCTGTATGTGGACACAGTAAGCTTGTATGAGCTATAAGAACAGCACATTTTACACGGGGCGTGTATGCTCTTGCACACATTTTTTTTAAAGTGGAGAGGGTGGGTCTTTAAAAAAATCCTCCACAATACCTTTATTATTTTGTGCTTTCCTCCTAGGGGGGGCTGCACAATATATTTAATGACCCACAAAGTATACCTTACTGTGATGCATTTTTCTGTTTTCTTTTTATGTGGCTAATATACTAAAACCTACAGAAAATGTGTCGAAGTTGTAAATATGGATTAGAAAGAAAAAAAAAGAATAATGTGTGTTGATTTTCTGGTCATCAAAATATTCTCTAGCTAGATCACAGTTTCTCTATTCCCTTAATATTGAGCAGCCATAGAGGTTTTAAGGGCAAGATTAAAACGGATACAAAGCTTTGTCTCCTATTTAATAAAAGTTTCCTTTCTTATGTTGTTTTCCCCAAGACTTTTTAGAAAATATTCACTGGACTGACAGACAAACCACAGTTTTTTTGAAGGTATGGATCCTATTACATCTGGGTTAAAGCCAACGTGGTATCTAAAAATATCTGTTGAAAAATCTAACTTTGCACTGCTAGTGGGATGATTGAGGCTGCTCTGCTACTGCAACACCTGGACAACTTGATATAACAGATAATAATGATAGTTCTGCTCTCTTGTTGAAAATCCTGAAAGGGGGTAGGGGTGTAAATCACACCCATCATGGCGATTCGATTCAGTATCGATTTCCTGACCCAACGATTTGATTATTTTCGATACTCAAGAATACACCACGATACGATTCGATTAATTGGTTCATATATTTTTTTTTATACCTTACAGGCTAGACAATGTTTCAAATTTGAAATAAATCAATGAAAGCTTTAATATCGTTATGCATTTTTTTGAGAAACTACAGAAAATAACAGAAGTAGAGAAGTTGCCCTCCATCTATTCCTATTAAAACCTCATGCACTGAAAAATAATAATACCCCTGCGTTATAGATTCTGCAAGGCCTTGCATCAAAAAATACTGCACAAAATCAATGCAATGAGTGCAATGCAGGGCTCGGTGTTAACCATCGCCCGATCGCCCAGGGCAAGTGGTTTTTATTGTCGGGAGAGTACAAATTTCATTGTATTTGCCCGCCGGGCAAGTGCAGTGATAAAAAAAAATACATTTTTATCACTCAAAATTACGGTACTTTTAAATCACCGACATTCGCTTAAAAAAGGACTCACATGCGTTGCCGGCGCCATTTTTGTTGTTTTGTACATATTCTCGCGTGATTTGAAAAAGCTGCGAGATTTTCCGCCAAATGGCATGATTTTTGTCCGGGAATCAGACAAACCCACCACCCTAGATTTAAAATTATCGGTCAGGTATTAGGAAACTTGGCATAATTGTATGCCATGCGCACAGTGTAAATATGACTATCTTAAGGCAGTCTTTTGTACAGTGATTCAGGTCATACATTAAAAAATGTTCGTAAATTTTTTTTCTCTTAGAAATTGGAGAGGTGCATTTAAATGACCTGTTATGTTATTATTGTTATTATATATTGTCAGGGAAAACTAACCCATGATCAGTTAAAAGTCAGGGAAATCTGAAATTATGTAAGACTGTGGAAACCCTGTATAAAATAACTATGTATAATGACTTTTATGAGCAAATCAAACTGTAACTTTTAAACAGAGCGTGCACAAGGAGAAATGGGCTTGTGCATGCTCTCGCACGTGTTTAATCGATGTTCCCTTTCGGGAGCGGCTACAGGGTTGTGCATGCGCATTTTTTGTTTTTAAGTGGAGAGGGCGGGTCTTTTCAACAATTTGCGAAAATCCTCCACTACACCTTTAATACGCCGCGCTTTGATTGGTGAGAGGAATAACAGAGGCATCTTTGTATTTTTTTGCAAAACATTCTGGTACAAAATGGGCAGCACAGGCATGTAGAGCTACAGTGAGTCACCCTCGATGTTTGAAAGGGTTTACTGTTGACAGAAATGGCGGCGACATGACGTCACAACGTCATGTAGTGGAAGAGAGATGAGTGTGGCTTATGTCACAACCCTGACAATATTGACCACAATAGATTAGCAAAACCAAAATCTTGTGTTTTGGAGTGGATGCTCTGGTGGGCTTTTCTGTTATGAACAGAAAACACCAAGCCGCTTTCATTCTACACATTTTCCAGCAGGTTAGAACTAAAGCCAAACATCCACACACACATTTCAGCTTTTCTAAAATCCTCTGTACCTCAGTGTCTGAAGTGGATCCTTCAGTGAGGGAAAAAATCAGAGTATTGTCTAACTGTCTTTAAAATCCTTGGAAAACATTCAGGGTGTTAATTAGGTATGATTTACAAGATTTTAGTTGCAT
The DNA here is from genome assembly GCF_016077235.1 of Cyprinodon tularosa. NCBI lineage: Eukaryota > Metazoa > Chordata > Actinopteri > Cyprinodontiformes > Cyprinodontidae > Cyprinodon > Cyprinodon tularosa. The sequence goes on along the minus strand of NW_024038921.1, from coordinate 1,103,929 downwards.
GTGTTTAATTCAATCAGTGGATACTTCAGTGATGGTTCAAGAGGAAAAAAACAAACAAAAAAAACTCATAAGTTGTTTCAGAGAAGCAGCCCTCTGATTTTTTGCTTTTCAGTCCTGACTCTGTCTAATGTGAAAAAAAAAGTTTTGTAACAGTTCCTGCCAAATTAAAACCTCTCTTTTTAAATTAAACCATGAATTAGGCCAGGCATATGGACAAACACTGTTATAAATGAAGCTTTGAATAATTTAGATGAGACTTGTGCTCGACTTCACAAAGAACCTTAGAGTCTGCTGGAGAGCTGCATCCTGAATCATCTCCCTTTCATGTTCACAGGAAACCTCAGGTGGGCTTTTGAACTGGTTTCCTTTTAACTTACCCCATCCGATGGTCAGTATATTACACCTCTTTGATTCCTTGTTTGACTTCCGCTTGTAAAAGTGGCAATACCTAAAAGGAATAATACAGTGTTGATGGTATTGCATAGAGCAATAAGTGGTTCATAGGTCAGTCTGTTGTTCACTAAATTATTTAATAGCGGAAGAAGTGAGCCTGAAATGTGGAGCAATAAGTGCACTGCCATTTAATCCAGGTTTCCATGGGTTACTTTTTCCTGATGGACCGGCCAATCCCGCAAACACTGTTTCTTTAGGGACTGCAAATTTAAACTGCTCATAGATTGATTCTCTCATTTTACTTCGACAGGTCAGGCATTGATAATATTACTTAAAAGAGAAAAAAGTGTAAAACTGTGTTTGACTCTTGTTAATGTGGTCATTTTCATTCTTAATTCTGGCCACCTTAGCACCTTCCTTTCTGATTAATGTTGTCAAAGTCCTTCTTTAATGCTGCTTTATCAGTTTTAGCGCCGCTTTATCTTCATGTTGGCCTGGTTGTTACTGACATAGCCCATGTGTTGCCCCCATATGTCCGCTCCCACATGCTGTGCTACCCTCTGAAATTTCCATAAACCCTTTCCAGATTGAAATGACCATATGTTGTAGGCTCTCGTAAAGCAGAACCAAAAACTGCACTAAGCTGTTAAAGCCATTACAGATGATACTCGAGACTTCCGCTGCTTCAGATGTGCTGGAGAAACAAAGACATTAAGAAGATGAGTTGGTACACAAGATATCCTCAGTGTCTAACCTTTTAATTAAAATAAAACATTTTGACATAAACTAAACCACATGTAAAATAAGGTAAAGTTGTAGCAAATATCCCATAACTTTGTAAATGTAACAGACTTATTGATTACCGAATTAAAGTAATAGTATAATGTAGGAGTGTAAATCACACCCATCATGGCGATTCCATTCAGTATCGATTTCCTGACCTAACGATTAGATTATTTTCAATACTCAAGAATACATCCGCCACATCTGTCTTGCCTACCACTTCTTTCATCCCGGCTATCTCCGCCATGTCTTTCTTGCCTACGCGACTGTGTGTGTGCATGTGGAAAGAGGGTAGTGGCTAAAGGAAGCGAGGTAGGAGGGCAAAACAGGTTTAGCGCCACCTCAGCACGGGAGTCAGAATTACGTCCAGAAGCAAATGGATAAAAATAGACCGGAGGGAAACAAAAAAACACGAATCGATACTCTTGCAGACGCGTCGATGCATCGGATCGTCAGCTGTTGGAAAGATTCATAGATACAAAACTATTATTATTTACACCCCTAGTATAATGTATGTTTATGAGTTGGATTTTTTGATATACTTGATGAATTTGCCTGTGGGCCTTAAAGTCATTTATCTTATAGCACAGAAAGTTTTTGTTGCGCTGCTCTTTAGACAACAAGCTGATTGGTTAATTAAGCAGGCTGCCAATTTGCAGCTCTGCTGTTTTACATGAATGCTCCATGTAGCATGCAATCTTTAATTTCCAAAGCCGTTTAGCCTCATTAAGTGATTTGCTTCATTGTTTTTTATTTGTTTTTTGAACAGCTGTTGAATAACTTTATATTCAATTCCCAGCTAGCTGGGAATTCATTTTATGTTTTGATACTTTAAGATGTTTATTGCCCTTCCCGGGTAGGGGTGGCAAATATCTTTTTAATCAGACATTATTTGGACCGTCTTATATTATTTATGAACACACGCCGTACTAGTTGTGTGTTAGAACAATAAGTGAAAGAGTGATTCGAGCTCAAATCCTGGTCAAACAGATAATTCTGCACATACATGGAATAAATTCACCACAAATTCTGTTCAAAATACAAGAGTTTATTAACAAAAATCATTCAGCTCCAAGTCAAACAAAATTCAGTCTAAAACTCTTAACTAAAACTGGTGAAACTCTACTAAACTAAACTACTATGTACAAAGAGGAAGGGGAAACATGGTTGAGAACCATATAACAGTGAAGATGAATTTTGGGTTTGGAGCATTTTGCACATCTTTGAGCTTAACAGCGTGGCTGTGCTGTAGATGGTGGAGGTTGGATGTGTTACTTTGGTTACTCCCGACAGTTTTCAGGCAAACTTTGCATTTCGCATTCTTTTGTTCAACATCTATGGCATAATTTTGGTGCCACCAAACTGAACATGCAGTGAGAACAATCGTTTAAACTAGCACATCTTCACTGAAAACCAGTCTGCAATGCACTAAACTCTTACAATGAGCTCTCGACTTCTTCTCTGCATGCTCAGCTTCATTTCTGCTCTCGTTTGGCTCCACAGGATTAGCTGATGTCATTTTGTTTACAGCTGTGCTAGATGCTTCTTCACTGCACTGATCCGCAATTCTCTTTGTTTACGCTTCTGACTGGATCGGTGGAGTCTCACGATTTCCCATATGCTGCAGTGTCTTAAAGGAGAAGGAAATACCAGCCATCAGCGCCCACAGGAAAAACTGCAGAATAACTTACTGACTTATTTACCAAATTTACCAATATGGGAAAATTTTTGCCGATTATTACATTATTATCACATATTATTATCACAGTAATGGTAAAAATCTGGCTTATCACCCAGGCTTAATTGAGTGCACGCAGCATCTTTAAAGACAATGCTGTATTCCAGGCCCTTTGGTGGCACTGCGAAACCGCTCAGAAATGCAGAAAAAACAAACAAACAAGAAAATAAGTTCTTTTTAAAAAGACACAAACCCAATGCGTCATCATTTAAGTATAGAGGCCTGTACATGAGAAAATGGTAACATTTTGTCATTGAAAAGCCTGGTTTAAAAAATGATTAATTTTCTCCAAAGCCACAGAATTCCCATTAATGACTAATCTTTGCAGATATGTTTGATTTCATCTCTGTGTGGACGGGGCTGTAGTTGACCAGTTTCAATGCAGCCTGTCCTGGAACATAAGAAGAAAAAAAAAGACATTGACCTAATATGATTGACCTCAAGCAGCAGCATTCCCTTAGCATGTTTCTGTTAAAACCTTTTTTTTAATTGGTGTGACAAATATCAGTTTCATTAATTGCATTCATACATTTAGGTACTTGATCTTGCCCAACCACAATTAGAGCTCAAATGTTCATGGAAGATGATTTATTTATTTATTTTATTTCTTTTTCTTGTTTCTCCCTGCTCTTATCATTGTCAGATCACAGTTTATTTAGTAGCAAAGCCAATGAATGCTGTAGTGTAAATATGTGTCAGCCTATTTACACTACAGGAACGATTTGGCATTGAAAGGTGGGGGGGCTATCAGTTACGTACCTGCACATATCTGCCTTTTATTTCTGTGATCCGTGTCATTACTCATCCTGGGCCTCTCGGGACTGTCTATGTGTGTTTGATGCCACCAATCCCTTCTGGGATGGGTCTAATGAACATGTGGAGGAAAACATGATTCTCTTTGTTGGCCACACCCAGCTTCCTATTCCACAGGAGAAGAATCATCTGAGACCATCTTTACCCTGCTGGGCTTGTAATACCTGTTTTCTAGTCCTAGCCAACAGCAGTACAGATGCAGGTTCTCTTTCAGGAATATAATCCACTGTGACAGAATACACAGAGGTTTTATTATACATGAGATCAACTTGGTTTCTTTAGCTATTTCTCTGCAGCTCCAACCTTCTAATTACATAAAAAGAGTACCACAGGTTGAAGATACTGGTATGCTTACAGATAATGCATATGTAATGTTTGGAAAGTGCTAAGAGCTATTTTCTGTGCTGGAAGAAAATGTTTTTTTGAGTAGCCTAATTGCCGGTCAAACAGCATATTCGTGTTGAGATGGTTGTAGTCTTGTATCAACATGCATATAAGCCGTTCTTTCAAAACAATTTCAGAAGTACAAGAGTAAGAAAGAGCAAGAAAGCTCTTTAAAATGGTCTAGATCAGGAATCTTCAACGTTTCCCAGGCTAAGGACCCCCAAACTGATGGCGAGATGGGAGCCGGGACCCCCTAATTATACATATTGTATGAAATTGTGTTATATCAAGTTGGTGCTATGGTCACTCTATTAAAAATGGTGTCATGTAACGAAAGTAGTTTCACCCTGGGATTATTAAAGTATTTCTGATTCTAATTCTTCATTGATGGGACAGGTGTTGTGAATGAAATGGTGACCAGCTTGAAAGAGCTCCTGTGTGTCGCTGAATGTGTGCATTGATGACTGAAAGACATCTTCTGCCTCAATTTATCTTTTTACTACAGTGTGTTGAATTCATGTTAATGTGTATTTAAACACATTTCAATTAGTAGAAAAATTGCAGGGGGAATATATGAAGAAAAAAAAAAAAAGTCTAATCAACCAAACCTTTTGCGACCCCCGTGCAGTACCCCTATGGACCCCCTAGGGGTCGCGAACCCCCTGTTGAAGACCTCTGGTCTAGATGGCAGTCGTGAGCAAGCACGCAAATCACATTAACCATCAGCATGAGAATAATACATTTTTATAGAAAATGGCATCAGATGTATCCATTATCATAGCTAAGATGGTTCATGTGATAATATACACTCACCAGCCACTTTATTAGGTACCCCATGCTAGTAACAGGTTGGACCCCCTTTTGCCTTCAGAACTGCCTCAATTCTTCGTGGCATAGATTCAACAAGGTGCTGGAAGCATTCCTCAGGGAGTTTGGTCCATATTGACATGATGGCATCACACAGTTGCCGCAGATTTGTCGGCTGCACATCCATGATGCGAATCTCCCGTTCCACCACATCCCAAAGATGCTCCATTGGATTGAGATCTGGTGACTGTGGAGGCCATTTGAGTACAGTGAACTCATTATCATGTTCAAGAAACCAGTCTGAGATGATTCCAGCTTTATGACATGGCGCATTATCCTGCTGAAAGTAGCCATCAGAAGTTGGGTACATTGTGGTCATAAAGGGATGGACATGGTCAGCAACAATACTCAGGTAGACTGTGGCATTGCAACGATGCTCAATTGGTACCAAGGGGCCCAAAGAGTGCCAAGAAAATATTCCCCACACCATGACACCACCACCACCAGCCTGAACCGTTGATACAAGGCAGGATGGATCCATGCTTTCATGTTGTAGACGCCAAATTCTGACCCTACCATCCGAATGTCGCAGCAGAAATTGAGACTCATCAGACCAGGCAACGTTTTTCCAATCTTCTATTGTCCAATTTCGATGAGCTTGTGCAAATTGTAGCCTCAGTTTCCTGTTCTTAGCTGAAAAGAGTGGCACCCGGTGTGGTCTTCTGCTGCTGTAGCCAATCTGCCTCAAAGTTCGACGTACTGTGCGTTCAGAGATGCTCTTCTGCCCACCTTGGTTGTAACGGGTGGTTATTTGAGTCAGTGTTGCCCTTCTATCAGCTCGAACCAGTCTGGCCAGTCTCCTCTGACCTCTGGCATCAACAAGGCATTTCCGCCCACAGAACTGCCGCTCACTGGATGTTTTTTCTTTTTCGGACCATTCTCTGTAAACCCTAGAGATGGTTGTGCGTGAAAATCCCAGTAGCTCAGCAGTTTCTGAAATACTCAGACCAGCCCTTCTGGCCCCAACAATCATGCCACGTTCAAAGTCACTCAAATCACCTTTCTTTCCCATACTGATGCTCGGTTTGAACTGAAGGAGATTGTCTTGACCATGTCTACATGCCTAAATGCACTGAGTTGCCGCCATGTGATTGGCTGCTTAGAAATTAAGTGTTAATGAGCAGTTGGACGGGTGTACCTAATAAAGTGGCCGGTGAGTGTAGGTATGCGATCATGGGTGTGTGTGTTATTAAGGCCCGAGTTCTTTTTTTCTCACAGGAACACAGAAAAGAACACAAAACAAAAAACTGGGCAATAGTTTATCATTTGATGTATATCAAATGAGCTGCAGAACAAATTCACTAAATGAGACATTTAAGCCGGGCTGACTTATCTTGATTGTGCGTAGTGCAGTGCACAGGGGGTAATGAGGGGCGATCAGCAACTCACGATAGAGTCCTGCACGGGTCGAGTTTTACCAACCCGCACCCGCCCGAACCCGTTAGGATGACTACCGAACCCGACCCGTCACCCGCGGATATCTTCAATTCAAATCCGAACCCGACCCGACCCGTTGATATTTAACCCGCAACCCAACCCGTTAAAAAGTCAAGTAATAGGCTATAGTACGCTGCGCTGCAGAACAGCGCCATTAACACTGCAGCAGACGTGTATGCACTGACTGTGGCCTTTATGGAGGGAAGTCCCCACACTGCCAGCGGGGCTTTAAGCTACAACAAGGGTGACCCCAGACAGTGCCTGATTAAAATAACATTTCTGATGTCCATAACAATAGACACGCATAAAAAAAAAATATCGCCAACTACCCGCCCGCACTAAAAAAATATCCGCCCGACCCGTTTATTTTTATTTATGTATTTTTCACCCGCAAAAGAGCATTTTTGCGGGTACCCGACCCGTTGCAGGACTCTAACTCACGATCACCGCCTGATCAGGAATCGTAACGTCTGGAGAAAATCAAACATGTTTGAAATTTCATTCGGCCACCATGGGCAAATCGCTCAGTGGACAGGCGCAAACAAGGATTGTTCTTCTCCTTCTGCCTCTCAGACGAAAACGCAGAAGCCTGGCGGGTTTGCGAGTGAAAATTGAGTTCTTTCTGTGAAATTTACAGACCGTAGTACCCAAGTTTGCTCAGCCATGTATTTGTCCAAATACGTCGCCATTTGTTTTTAGGGATTTCATCACGCAAAATTGCAAAAATTGCCAAGGCTGGGCCTTTCACACGAATGAGCTTCATATTCCTCTTTTACTCGTTTGGCTTCTGGATAGTCAAGTCCGAGTAGCACCAGCTCACTGTGGAGCTCAGTCCGACAGGGTTTTTAGACGTACAGTGTGAGCTGGTAGATCGCATCAGATAGTTGGGTTGCACGGTGTGAGAACATACATTGTGAGCTGTGAACTTTTAAACCCTGCGGTTTTAGCGTGCAGTGTTCGCTGCAGATGCATGCAACGATTAAAAAAATTGTACAGTGTATGCCCAGGTCTAGACGTCATTTAGTGTAATTAAAATCTTATGTTGTTCTAACTGGTTCAGACGTTAAATTTACCTAAAATGAAAACAATTTATCATGGAAAAAATGCAACCAAAATTATTATCTGCTAAATAAATATCTTCTTCCAAGTGATAGTGTTGCATGATGTGTGTCACTCCCATTCGTTGGTGAATTTGACCTTACTAGTTTAATAATTGTTAAGTCTAAAGTCTAAACTCAGCTTGAGCTGTGGTTTTCCGCTAGGTCCTAGTGCTCGACCAGTGTCGGTGTACTGTAGCGTAATATTGTTTTTGGACAGTAAAAAGTGCAGCGGACAAAAATTGACTTTAGAAAAAGTGCAAAGGACATGTCCCCTATGTCCCCCCCCAAATTACGTCCGTGCCATCAGCAGACACATAGTAGTGGGCGACAATGGCCATGCAACTTGCCAGCTAGGGGTTAGACCCAGCTTTTTTTTGCCAATGGGAAGGGAGCCAAATGCCGATTGTTAGCGGGTCAAACCATGTTTTAATAACACCCATTAACCCAGTATTTTCAGTGAGAAAGTAGCTTTAGACTTTACATAGAATATCTATAGTCTTAAAAAATCACATGAGAAAGTGTGTTTTGACCAGGGTTTCCTAGATTGTCTATTTCATCACATGACTACACCCTGTATCAGGGCAGTTAACCTGCTAGTAATTTAGCATGTATAGTAAAGATAAATCATTCAAATTAAAAATCTATATTCCCTGACAATGAAGGACAGAGGTGGTGGCCAGCATTTGACATTAAAAAGTTTGGATTAAACGTAAACTTCCCGACTTTTAAAGTAAAGTCACACTCTGTGTTGTTGCCCTTTTTTCGTTTCCTAAGCATTGCTAGAAATTTAAGTTGTTTTCTTGCAAGAGCAATTGAGTGTAATATGATGGGGGTTCACAAGAAGCAGAGAAAAAGAATGAAGATGTGCAGCTAATTACTATTCAGTTTGAGTGGCTTTGGGGCAGAAGGAGCGCAAGCAGCCGACTCACAGCTCAAATATTGCAAAAACAGAAAGTTGGAGCGCATTCAGGCCCTGGAGGATATTCAGCTTTGATGTTTTGCATCATTCTTTTTTATGATGCAGCTGTCCAGCTGGGAAAGCTGTGGCTGTCTCGTGCAAAGGTCGACTCTGAAATCTTTTAAATGTGACGTCCATCCATGGAACAGACATGACTGGGGCACTGTGGGAAAGCGCTAACAAGTGAGGCCCTCTTCACCCCCTTAGCTGTGCTTTGCCTCCTGATAAGGTTTTAATCTCCGGTCGTCTCTAAAATAGAAGTATAGAAGTTCTAGTTTATATTTAATTTGGTATTGAACCTTTTGCTACCATATTAAAATCAGTAATTGAACTGTTATCATCCACCAGTTTCTTTTATTTTATTTCCTACCCTAACAACATATCCAGCTATAGCAATACTTTAACTCTCTATTCTGACTGCTGGAGAACAAATAAATTCTAAATCATACAGATGGAGGAGTGATTACTTTGGGTTTCATGCATGCCTACCCCTCCCCCATCCCTGACTCCGTCCCTTCCTCTCTCTCTGGGTTTCTGAAGAAAAATTGCCTGTTCACATAAGCTAAAAATAAATCATGTGACTGAGCACAGCCAACTGCACTGTTCATGCATTACTTATGGAAGTGTTTGCCTTTCTTCTTTATTTTTTCCTCAGACAAAAAGCTCCCCCATTCCTTGAGTTGGTTTTACTTTGCAGCGAGCTCTCAGGCGATGTCCTTAAAAACATGAGCAGTCTCAGTGTTCCCTGCATGTTTGTGGATGTTTCTGCAGCGTGTGTATTTCTGCTAAGATTTGCCAAACGGTAAAGCATGGACAACTTACCTGTTAAGATAAACCAATCAGATTGATGAAAAGATCTTGTAAATAATAATAAGCTTTCCAAAACAACCATCTGACCTTAACAACTCCAGTAAACTTGGTGATAAAATAAGACCACAGGCTCTACTTTGTCTCATTCCCTAATACTTAAATACAACTATCTCAACTTTACTAAGTTAACCACTTGGCTAGTGGCGATTTTATGGTAAACTTGCTGCACACTTTCTGTGCTGATGTTTCTTTACAACACAAAAACATCTAAATTGGCAATTTAAAGGGAATTTTCAAACTCCTTTATATAGAATTCAACTCAGCATTTTGCACCATATCTATTTATTTTTGCACTGCTCTGAACCTTCTGAACGTTTTTGAAGATAAGCCTTGGCAGAGAAAATTAAGATTTGCTTCAATTTTAACTAAGAATGTTTTTTTTAAACACAAAAAATACATAGAATTAAATTAAACATCAGTTTAAGTCACAAGATATACCCAGTTTGAACCAAAACTACAAAATCAATTTGAGTTAATCTTTTAACAATCCATCAAAAAGTCTCCAGGGGTTTCATGCATAAAAAAGTATGCAACCTTCATACTAAAGGTTTACAGTAGCAACATATGATAAAACCTGTGCCCTACAGAAAAGTCAGCTATATCAAACCGTGCATTCATGTTATCACGCCTTTCTTTTATTAATCATAATCAGTAGGACAATTCAGTATATCTGCAAGGACCACTTAGATCGCTCTGTCCCTAATTTTATGAATAAATATGAAAGATATTTTAAAAAGGCTCTGATTATGCTTCTGAATAACTATGGCAACAGTGTTTGATAAGGCCAACAAAATAATTGAGAAATACAGGTGTGAGAGGTTGAGACAAGAAGTAATCTTATGTTGCACTCATTTCTCTGGTAGAACTAATCAGATATTAAAGGATGGAGTTTAGGTTGGCATTTATTGGAAAATCAGGAGTGCAGCAAATTACCCAGCCAGTCAGCCAGCTTTAGCTGAAGTTCCAAGCATCCCTAGAATAGTGTGAACTTGAACCGGAGCCTGCAATACACTGCTCCTGCAGGTCTCCCTCTGTAGCACTGGGGTTGATTCTGTGCAGGGTTGCAAAATGAATCCCCTGGGGAATCTAAACTGGCAGCAGGGTTGTTGGATCTCATGAAACATGCTCCTTCTTGTATAGTCATGTCAAAAAAAGATAAACTGATTATCAGTGAGAAATCTGTATTTACCAGATAGCGTTTTCAGTGTTCTTTAATGTCTATAACCATCATGATAGAAGATGATCAGCAGACGATTATTACTGAAGAACTCCCTCTGTGTTCTCCAGTAATCATCTTTAGGCCAGAGAGAATGCATCTGATGGGAGAAGAAAACACCCACTGACTGCAGATCACATAACATCTCCATTGCATAATATTTCCCACCCCATTCATGAAGCTGTTGCAGAACTGGAGAGCTCCTTCAGTGACAGACTGCTGCACCTTAAATGCACCAGGGAGCGTTATCACAGATCCTTCCTTCTAGTAGCTGTAAGAGTTTATTACCACCACTTCTCCCAACAACCTCAATAGGTTGTTACATTCATGCTGATTTTGCAAAGTTTCTATCATAGTTAAAGGTATACTATGCAACCGGTGTTGATTTTCCAGCAAGGCTCCCCCCAGTGGGCGAAAGTAAAAGTGCACTGTCGTAAATATGCACAGCTGTTCTCCTGGTTTCTCCGTCAAGCCAGGCGCGGTTGTTTTGAGCTTAGCAGACAGGCGAACGCAACGAATGACTAACACAGTGAAAGTATGAATATGCACACAGAGAGAGAGAAACCATTCCAATGTTACTTACAATCGCATCAGCAGAAACGCAAGGTCCGCGTCAGCCCTGCAGCCTTCTTTTTATTTTAGCTCTCGCCATTCGGAAAAAGCTTGCCCGATGTTCACCCATGTACAACTCCTCTCTCTGTCTGGAGCCCTTGTCCTCTTTCTTGCCTGCTCCGACATGGGCTTTCGCTGTTTTCACGCTGGTTCCGCCATGATAACTGCACAAAGATCGCCACTGTGCTAGCAACGAGCATGCTTTTAACTGGGGGCGTGTAGCAGTTCTCGCCGTAAAGCAAGACCGACTCTCGCGAGACTTCTGAGCCTGTGGGTGCGGGCCGAGGGCTCCTGCAATTGCAAGTGCGGTATTTCCCCCACAGATCACCAGGGCAGCCGAGAATACCTTTGTTCAACCTGAAATGACTCACTTAATTATCCAAAACGTTATGGAACACATTAATTAACTGAAAAATGTTGCATAGTGTGCCTTTAAATAACATGCTGCTGTCATTTTGCACATCCCTGATGTTGCTATTTTCCACTATCCATTACTGTAAAAATGTCCATAGGTGTATATTGGTTATTTATTCTCCAGGTGCACAGTTTTATAATCATTTTGCTGCTGCAAACACCAGAGTGTCCCCATTGTGGGACAATAATGGGATTTTCTATTCTAAATCACAGTTTGCTGATAGGATAGTTTATCAGAATGCACACTTATGTTCAGTTTGAGGATACAAGAATTCGGACACAGTTGACAAACTCTTGATTGGCTAATGTTCTTTCCAAAAGCTCATCAAAAGAGAAGATCTTGGTCAGAAAACTCATAGTTAGTTAAATTCAAATTAAAAATTTTATGACAATATCATAGCCTTTTTATCTATTTATATACTTGTTTCTGTCCACATTATTTTTTTGAGCTTTGAGACCACTGAGAAATAATGACAAGTCAGCCAACATTGACGTTCCCTTCAATGTTGGCTGACTAGTCATTATTTACAATATTTATTTATCTCTATTTTGATGCATATATAATGCTTGAGCATTCTGTCAAAGCATGGCTACTTGGGTTGACATTAAATTAACCATTTTAAGTCTCATTATTTTAAGTCTCAAACTATGTTACAGCAGGTATTTGGAATATTTGAATAAATCCTCATTTGATATCCAATCCTAAGAAGAAATTCTAGTATTTTTCAAAATCTAGATGAGAGGTCTTTCATCTGGGGGTTGTAAGAGTTTGTCGAGAAGAACATAGTAGATTTAAGACCTAGAACAATATATAAAGATAGAACATATTTCACATTAAGTCAGTGCCGAACACCTGGGAAATTCTCCTAGGCCCTGCCCACTGCAGCAAGTGTTAGCAGAGGTAACTGAATTTCATACAATGGTTATATTAAATCACATAAGAAATAGTTTTTGCCCAGAATAAGTGTCGAGAACAAATTGAAAAAACTCCCAAACCAGGGTTCCAATAACAGAATAAAGGAATTTTGTTCTTTGTTGGGGAAGAGAACAGATTCCTCTTGTCTTGCAAAGTGCCTGTCGTCTTGAAGTCCTGACCGGTGCCTCTAAATGCAAATAAGGAACATAAAACCGATGTGTCTCTGCAAGAGCTTTGAGTAAACAATTCAAGCATCTGCATTTTAAGTAGTATAATCGATCCACTTTAGCAGATATTCAGGTTATTCTAATCTTTCACCTAATAATAAATAATCAGGTATATCTCTTTGCTGGTATCCACACCATAACAGAAAGAGATTTTCTTTAAAAAAACATTTCCTAAAAAAATTGTAAGGAAATAGGTAATGGGAAAGCCCTGCTGATAACAGACATGTTAAAAGTGTGAGTGATGAATAGAGCATGCACAGATGGATTTATAGAAATCTAAAAACCTTACCCATATTGAAGATTGGAAGAGAAACTGCTTGGCCTTTAAAGCTCTGTGAGCCTGTGTTTGGTCTGGTGGGATGGAGGAGGATGCAAATCAGCTGTTTTGTTGGGGGAGGAGGTTTGCTTGCTTGTTTTTAGTTACTGTTGGTATAGAAGTTAGGATTTGTCCATTTTCTTCTGATTGCCATATTTTCCTGTTTTCATCATTTCCACCTCATCTCCCACCTGCATGACTTCGGATGTTTTCATTTTAAGTCTCTGAATAACGCAGTCTCCAGCCCACGCTTCCATATCCGTCCACATTTAGTCCTGTTTTGTTTTTCCCCTCCATTTAAGCTGCAACAGAGGCACATGTTTGACGCCTGCAGACATCTCTAGAGATCACTGCAACACCGTTTTCACCCATCTGTTCTCACCCTCCTCTTTACTGGTCTCCAACTCATGTGTTTTTCCCTATTGCCTATTTGCCTCTTTTGAAAGGCATAAGTAGTAGCCCAACAATTATTCATGCATTTATTAAAGGGGAATGTTTAAAAAATCTTAAGCATACCCTTTTTTTTTTTTTACAGGTGACATCACTCAGAAGGGCTATGAGAAGAAGAGGACCAAACTTTTGGCTCCCTATATAATCCAGACTTCAGGTAAATACAGATCACCACTTAATTTACAAAAGCAAAAACAAACTTTACTCTAAACTCCTACAGAATGTCTGGAGTTCTTACCTTATTTTCTTATTTTTAAGATTCCTTCCAAGGCATTAGGCTTTAAACCTCTCATTTTAGTTGGCTTGAATTCTATGTTCAACTTGCATCTGTTGATATGTTTTCCTGATATCATACAAACACACTCATTTAGATACAATTCCTGGAAAATTTGTTGAAAGAAAATTATACACTAAGTGGTGAACGGCATGATACACGGATACAAACAAATTCTAAAGAGTTAGAAATTCAATATTCTAATCAAATTGTAAAATAGTAATTTGCTTATAAGAATCCTTGCCTTATAAAGAAGGATGTTTGGAGATCCTTAAGTTTATTTATCATTATTGTCAACTGGACTGGTCTAGCAGCCTTCTTTCAGCCAGCTGACCAGCAGTGTGCAACAACACGTGGGACTATTGGGTAATCAAACCATAATTAGGAGCAGTTGGTGTAATTCTGAGTTTTATTGTTAAAAAAAAGACACATTTTTTTTTCAGCATACAGTGTATTTGCAAAGCTCACCCGGGATCCCCAATACAGCTTGTGGAAATTCTCATGAATGTGTTTTTTTTTTTTTTTTTACCCTAACTTTGACCAAAATTTCCATTTCGGTGTGTTCTGTGACTGATGCAGGGGTTTAAGGTTAAAAAAGAAACATTGCTTTTCTTCTTTCATTTCTCCTGTTGGAAAGTTAAATGTTGCCCATGCCTTCTGCTTGCTGCACCCTAATTATAACGCAGACATGCCCAAACAAGTTATGGAAAATACAGTTTAAACATCTTCCAATCATTCCATTTTTAAATACCACACTGCTATCGAAGACATTACCTTTCATCAGTCCTACCTCTCTATGATGACCTGCTGCACTGAAGAGTTTTATTGTTAGGGTCACCTTATTGCTCTTAGACATAGTATATTACGGTAAAAATAAAATCTGTATTTTTAAGGGTGATAGCAGGCCTTCTCCCTCAAATCAACTATTATTGAAACATATAAGTTGCCCACATGGATGTCCACCAACATCCTCATTAATTATGTGATTAGATGCTTGTTGCACAAAAATATTTTTTGTTGTCTGTCTGACAGTGGCACCTCCTCAGAATGACGCACAGCCTCCTGTTCCCAGTTCGTCCAGCCAAGCGCCTGCTCCTGCAAACTCCTCCCGCTACCGAGAACGCCGCTCTCGCAGGACGCACCGTAATGGAGGAACCAGGGATGATCGCTACAGATCAGGTCAGGGGAACAGGGCCGTATCAAAATAGGTTGATATTTAATTTTTTTTTTTTTATCGAGACATCGATACAAACTTGAACCATTTTTGATTACCCTGGATGAGCTGGAATTGAGAAGTGACCTTGTTTTATAAATCCCACTCTTTGTATCTCTCAAAGGGACCAATTAAAAAGGAGTTTGTTAGAAAGTTTTTTTTTTTTTATCTAAATGTTGTTATTATTATTAGAGGGGCAGCGATGCAGGGCTGCAGCTGGGTCTGGAGGCCCCCCTTTGTGAGGACCCCCACTCTGATAGCATTCTGGCTGGGTGTGTGTGGATACTTTACCATTACTGATTTTTATTGGAAAACCTGATTATGGGGAGAGGGAGCATTTAAATCAAGATGAAAGATTACTTAAAAAAAGAAGAAAAAAAAGAAAAATGTGTTCCTCTTGTGCATTGACTAAATTATTATTGAATTTTATTTTTTTACCAAAACAGTCATAATATATAAAGTAATTTAATGTATTAAAACTGAAAGAAAAAAAAATTAATGTTTTTGTATTGTGGGACCTCGTACTGATCCAGTTCTAGTTCCTGTTTGGGATCTTTCAACATAAAGTTTACATCTCCTTACCCGGCATGCATGGGTTCTCTCCTGGTACTCTGGCCTCCTCCCACAGTCCAAAAACTTGGCTGTTAGGTTAACCTGTCTCTGAAAGGCACTTTGTTAAAATTGTGTACATGTATGGTTGTTTTTCCTTTCTCTGTCCCAATCCAGGGTATAACTGGCTGAAATACCCCTTCATGTTAACAATTGGACAGTGGAGGCATCCATTTCAGTTTGCTAACTTTTCAACAAGTTTTAAACCCATTTTTTCCCCCTGCATCCATAAATGCAAGCCCTCCACAAGCTATTTTTGTAACGGCTGCTCCACAGTGTCTCACTCAAGGGACAACCGTTTGCACACTAGCCTCATAGGTGAAAACAATACGCCTGCCGACTCAAACGATAACAATAAAAAGGCAGACTCCACTGCTTTCCCAATGAGAAGATATCAATGTTTTCATTTCCTTCATACCCACACATATTTACTGCTACATTTGACCCTCTTTTTTTTATCAGTGTTATATTTGAATGGCGCAACAGCTGTATTTATTTATTATTTAATTAAGTATTCTATTGAGCCACAACTAGATCAAGCTAAATGCAAAACCAGCTTCCAAATGACTAGTAAGGAGAGCTGCAAAAGAGAAAATGAAAAACACACAAAAAAACAACACATTGAATAGACTTAAGTGTCAGCAGCAGTAGATCTATTCACAGTCACCAGAGGGAAACAACATGCAGAATGAGCTGCTGAGACAGCCAGCTCGCTTCTGCTTAGTGTGCATTTCTTTTACATCAGTAACCCGTTACTGATGTAAAAGAAATGCACAAAATACATATATATATATATATATATATATATATATATATATATATATATATATATATATATATATATATATATATATATATGTAAGTATTTAGCCAGCCATTGATTGTGCAAGTCTCCTACTTAGAACTATGAGAAAAGAAATGAGAGAAAAAATCCAGGAAATCACATTGTAGGATTTATAAAGGATTTATTTGTAAATTATGGTGGAAAATAAACAGAACCAAAAATCCAGATTAACATATCATGACATTCTAATTATCACACTGTCTTTGTCAAAGACAGACATCCTTCAGGACATGTTTGTGTGCAAACCTGGTGGAAGACTTACAGGAACCTGTCATTGCCAACAAAGGGTATGTTACAGAGTATTGAGGTAAACTTTAGTTATTGACCAAATATAAATATATATATATATATATATATATATATATATATATATATATAGAGAGAGAGAGAGAGAGAGAGAGAGACAGAGAGAGAGAGAGAGAGAGAGAGAGAGAGAGAGACGGACTTTACTAACTTAGTCTTGATCAGAAACAACCTTGATATCTGTTGTGCACAACTGCTTTAACACTAAGAATCTTTGAAATGTGGGGAAAGGAGAATGGAACTGGGGGGCAACAGAGAGTAACCAAGAAAAACAACAGGTTAAATATAACTACAAAAGAATTTAAGTGACACTAAATGTAAATTAAACTAATGTATCAATCAAAGAAACCCAAAGTGAGGAATTGAACAGAACCAAAAATCCAGATTAACATATTATGACATTCTAATTATCACACTATCTTTGTCAAAGACAGACATCCTTCAGGACATGTTTGAGGAGTCAACCTCTCCTGACGCTCCAGTATGAGGGGAAAACACTTGCCCATTATGAGGATGGATAATTTAGCCCCAAGTAATCTGTTCATCACAGTGCCATTTACGTAATTATAGTCTCGTTGGTGCTGTGCAGTGGGCTGAACTTGATTTATTTTCATCTCTGGGTGTTCAAACAATTTCAGTGGAGTAATAAATGTGTTTTCTTTCAGTGTATAATTCTCTTGCACATGTTGTGTTGCATGGTCTGAGCGTGCTCCTAGTCACGTGGTATCTTTTAATGCGCCTGTGGGTGTCATGGAGGGAAAAGAATCTCTGTGTTTATTGCTGTGTGCATTTTGTCTGTGTAGGCTTGCGAGTGGGCTAATAAACTGCTTTATTCTCTCCTCATGGCTACATACTTCATCAAGAAAACAGTTTTTTTAACGTTCCTGTTTCTAAATATCACAATTAAGGTCTAAAATGTTACTATAGAGAAACCATCCATCCATCCATCCATCCATCCATCCATCCATCCATCCATCCATCCATCCATCCATCCATCCATCCATCTCTGGTATTAAAGTAATATCTAATAGTCCTATGTTGAGCTGCCCAGTAATATCTCCTCATATTCGGACAACCTAGTCCTACCATTTTGTGAAGTAAATGCAAGAGCGACATTCTAATCCTGGGCCGTTTATTTTGCCATAAAAATCCTTCAATTAATTCCCTAGAATTATCAAACCAGTTTGAAGGAGGCAGCAGGGGGACATTTTGAAAAGTATACAATACTTTTGGAAGTATATTCATTTTGTAGGTTTTGATCCTACCAATCAATGATGAGGGAAGGGACATCCATTTGTTGATATTTTCAGTGATTTCTTTTGTTAAACATTCATAGTTCTTGTTTAATATCATATCTAGATTCGAAAACATTTGAATTCCTAAATATTTAAATTCTCTAAAAGCCTTAAATTATTAACTTATTTCTCGGGGCATTTCTTTTCCATCCAATAGTAACAACAAAGATTTATCTATCCATCCATCCATCCATTGTCTGACATACTTTATCTAAGGAGAATTTAGAGAAGCCAATTAACCTAACAGTCATGTTTTTGGAGTGTGGGAGGAAGCCAGAGTACCCGGAGAGAACCCACGCATGCTCAGGGAGAACATGCAATCTCCATGCAGAAAGACCCCGTACCAGGAATTGAACCAAGAACCTTCTTGCTGCACTGAGCAGCCCCAACAAAGATTTAGGTTTATTTATTTTATACCCTGAAAAATAACCATATTCCTCTATTAAATAAGGCAAATTTGGAATAGATTCTTTTAATTTTGAAATGAAAAGCAAATATGTTTCATTTAAAGGCATTTTTTTATTTATTTCTGTTGACTTGATGGTTTGTTGTTTTTGCCTCAGAGAAAGACTGTATAGGACAGAATTTGTGTTATTATTTTAATGCTACTCAGATATCCACACTGAGGCTGTCCAAGCTGCTCTGGCTAAAAACAAAGAGGAAAAAATGGCCCTTCCGATGCCAACCAAGCGGCGCTCCACTTATGTGCAGTCCCCCATTGAAACCCGAACACCTCCAGGTAAGACCCAAATGGAGAAAGTTCTTCTGTCTCTATCACTGAAGCTGTCAACTCCAACATCAGGGTATTAAACTGAATATTAATGCTTTTTTTCACTTAGACTCCTCCTCAGGATCTGAAGATGAGACATCTGCGCGCAGACAGTCTTCAGCAGTCGCCCCACAGCCTCAAGTCCATCCCAACCCGCAGAGCCAGGACTATTGGATGAACCGCTCTGCCCAGGGCTCCTCCACCTCATCCTCAGCCTCCTCCACACTCTCACATGGGGAGGCCAAACCTCAACCTCAGAGTCAGCCTCAGAGTCAGCCTCAGCCTCAGTACAAGCCGCAGTACCAGCCATTGTATCAACCTCACCATCAACCCTTCCAGCAACCTCAGCAACCCTCCCACCGTCAGCCTCAGGAGCAGAGCCGCACTGCAGCCGTGACGGACATGTTGGCTCACAGTCGCATTGGTAAGGACGAAAGAGTTTATAGAAACATCCCTTTAAATAAAGTGCTGTGTTGCTTCTACAAGTTGGTATGGACTCTATAAAGGCTGTGATGGGACTTCTTCACTTTATAGTAATCAATCAGTCGCTTTCACTTATTAAATTTAGTGAGTATCCAGAAGATTACAGCAACATCACTGCATCTATAGTTTTATCAAAGTATTTCTCCACTACTAAAGTTAATGATTTGTTATTCTGAAACTGCTGTGGAGTTGTAGGACATTTATTTGCATTTAAGACAAACCACATTTTCTTGTTAAACAAAGGTTCCTAACAATAATACTATAATAATTAAATTAATGACATATTAAAGCCAATGGTTTGCCTCTAATATTTGATGTGTCTCAGCGTACACCCAAGCTACCTGAGTTCACTGAGGACATCAGATGTGCATGCCTCAGTCAAAAACATGTATAAATCCTGGGACCATAGCAAGTGAAATGGTTTATTAAACTAATAAGAGATTGCAGCAGCAATTTCCAATTTCCATTTTTTTTTATCCCAAACCCAACTTGTTTATCATGAGCTGTATAGTATGCTATACGAAAGATTCCTGCATTTGCTAGGGGGAGGGTCCTGATCTGGAAGAAATTAGAAATCTTACATTTTAGACATAATATAATCCTATTGGAATATTCAGACACAACATATATACATATTACAATGGATCATAAACAAATTGCACATACTTGCCAACTGGAAAGAAAACAACATATGTTAATATTGATATTGTATAAACTCTTGAACTCTTTAAATAACACTTCATAATATATACCGGTATGTATTAAATAACCATGAGACAGGAGAACAGATTTTGACATATATTGTAATCTTAGACAGAGAAGTTTTTTAGAGTTATAGAAGGCAGCGCTTACTAACCCTGCTCACATCGGGGCTGAGAAGCATTTTATACAACTCCAGTATGCCACATCATTACATCATCAAATCACTAAATGAGGAGACATCCATGGCTCCAGCCTTACCAAAAATTTACACTTTGTTCTTAGATCAAGCACTCTGCTCTCATTCCATTCCCAAATCTATGCCACGTGCATAATGATGATTATAACTGTATTTAGCCGGACAGAGAAACTGTCCTAATTAGGGTAGATAAACTACTTGGGAAAACATTTGTTCTGAGACGCTAGGGGCAGGTAATATTAGGGTGTAACAGACTCACACATCATCAATAAGAATAATCCTAAGAACAGTGATAAAAACTGCTGGTTGTGTAAAGTGATAGACATTTAACAAGTTCTAAAATATTCCATGAGGAAACTACAACTTGTATGATAGTCAAATGCAGCTTTTTAAAAATGTCGTTGAGTTGAAAGTAAACAATTTTATGTTTACAGAAGCTAAATAAACTATAAACTATATGCTTATAATTAATGCAAAGCAGGCATACATGAACCTACAAAAAAGTCTTGACTCTATAGAAAGATTTAATCAAATTGGTTTTATAGGCATTTTTGTCCCTAACCCAGTATATTTGAATGTGGGGTACACCACAAATTTTATTCATGAAAAGCTAGAAAACAACAAATAATCCCCCCCCCATTCGCAGTAATTCCCAGCTTTGCATTGAGCTTTCTTATAAATCCAAATAAAACCCATAAAAAGGAAACATTGGGCTGATGATGGACTCACTGATCAATACGTATTAGACAACAGTAGGGAAGTTGTGACTGACACTTTTTTCTTTATTACTCGCAATTGTAAAGCATTGTAACAAACATGAGGCATTTAAGAGCACTGCTACATGTGAGGTGATGAATCTGGTGTTATTTTATAACAAGCTTAAGAAAAAAGTGAGTCCCAACTTTTACACAACAAAATAACTCCAATCTGGTACGAGGGCACCTATAGGATTGGACGATGTATTCTAGTCATGCTAGTCTAAATAGTTTGTGCTCCATTCTAGGGAAAACTAAAAAGATTGTATGCACGTTGATTTCTTTTCAGCTTCCTCTGAAAACCGTGCCCCTCCTCCAGATGTGACAGCTGTGGCCCCCCTGTCCAGAGGCCCGCGTGTTGATCTGCCGTCCAACACCGTGCGAGGAATAAACCGGGGACATAGCCGCTCCAGCATGATGGAGACTGCTGACGGTAACAACCTTTTAGTATAACGTCATAATTTCTCAGAGTTTTTTGCTTTAATATTTGTCTTTCATCAGAAAACTGTTAACTTTTTTTAGCTTTTACATGAAAAACATACGATTTAATGCTTTTCTTTCTGATCTTTTCTACCCTGTCTTTTTGTTTTGGTGGCTAACAGCGAGAGGTAATATTCAGAGTAAGGAAAATTTTCATGTATAAAATCCACAGCCTTTTTTTCCCCATTTGTTTCCTGGTGAACCCTCACTATCCCTGTCGTTTGTACTGGATGATCATAGAAGGTAATCCAACAAAAGTATCCGCACAAAAACAGGAATCCTCATATGTGGCCCCCGACCTTTCTCCCAGATCTCTTTGTGCTTTCCCGGTATTGATGACACCCACCTAGAGCTGCTGCTTTTCATTACCCTAAAATCTTAGTTTTTAATGAGTGAAAGATCAAACACTAAAAGCTTGAAATGAATGAAGAACAGCAGAATTTAAGATTTTAAGACCTTTGTCCTGTATTCCATGGTTATTACTTTAAAACATGACTAAATTATCCCTATGTCGTGTTTCCATCTTCACCATCTTTTAGGAGTTCCTGTGAGCAGCAGAGTTTCCACAAAGATCCAGCAGCTGCTAAACACCCTGAAGAGGCCTAAGAGACCCCCACTCAGCGAGTTCTTCACTGATGACTCTGAGGAGATCGTTCAAGGTATGGTGGCTCGTTAAACAGATTTGTTACTCAAAGTTTATAATTAATCACTATGGTTTCCGTGTGTGAGCACATGTGACAGCAAAGTGTAAATCTGGTCTGCCTTGAGAGGATGGCACAGAGCTACTGATTCAATGACAACATTTCTGCAGCAAACCAAAGTCTAAACGTTTGGTGTGATTTGCTCATTATGTGCGGAAACAAAGACTTTATAATCGTTGCTTAGAGGCTGTAATTTAAAGAAGCTCCGCTGACTGACAGCTGCTGGCTTAATTTAACTTTCTCAGGTTTATATAGATTTTATTTGCATGTTTTCATGTGAAAAGTACTGGGATCATAGTCCTGCTTGTTTATCTTTTTTCTGGAATAGTGTAACGTCTGTTTAATCCTGTTGAAAATTATATCTTATTTGTATTTAAAAAAGTTGCTTGAAATGCATTCTTTTTCAGGTTCATACCTATTTTATATTATATGTTATTATATTTTTTTTATTATATAAAAAAACATCCACATAATTATATTGCAAATGACTTGTCAAACCACACACCAAAATAGGGCAGATTAGTTTTCAATATTTTCAGATATGTAGACGCTTTAATTGATTATTGAGTTCATCATTTAATAACAAACACCTTCTATTCCATAAATAAACCTCTAGTTGTATCTAAATGACCATTAAGTCACTATTATTATTCAAAAATAGCTCAGTTATCTAAATTCTTTGACATTTTAGATCATAGAAATGTAACTACATAGTTACTTTGGCCAGTAAATAGATACTTTGATTGAACAGTAACTGAGTTACTAGTTCAGAATCTTTTTTTGAGAAGTAACTAGTTATTTTGTATGGTTGACTTTCCAAGTACTGCTAATAATATTGTGTTATTCTAAACGATTTGATGTGAAAAAAAGTAAAGGTGGAAGCACTGAACACCACAGATTTGTGGCTGCAACATAAATCAATATTAAAAAAAAAAAGCCCAAGAGGTATGAAAACTTTTTCAAGCCAGTGAAAACTATTTTAGTTAACACATTGAAATGTTTATTCATGCATTGTCATAATTATTTATTAAATAAAATAATCATCTATTGATCTGTTATAAGCATAAAGAGTTTCCTCACAGTGGGGAAACTCTCTTGTTAACAACAGTACTTTACTAGAAAACCTAAAAAAGTAAAAATTTGCCTTGCATTCACATTTCCTCTGATCTCTATGGGACTAAGAAAACCTTCCACCTTATAAGGAAAGCCCAACAAACGCTCTTCTTTCTCATCACATTTTATTTTATCACAGTGACTGTCATTATAAAGAATTCATTTTTGAAGAGGTGCTTTTATATTTAAATTTGGTGTGCACTAGCTTTTCTTTATTTCTAATTTACCTTCTAAAGCTTCTTTCTTACAACTTTTAAAAATATTTACCACCAAGTTTCTTCATGATACCGGTTTTGTTGAATATTCTCTTGCTAATAAATACAACAGTAATATTAAGATATTAAAAACAGTATCATTTAGTTCATTTACTTATGATTGAAGTCATGAAATTCTGTTTAATCACTGATTGGATGTAACGTACCTCGCCTCTCACCCGTAGACAGAGATAGGCAAAAGCACTCCTCGCGAACCTGCTTGGGATAAGCATGATGGATGGATGCATGGATGGATGGATGGATGGATGGATGGATGGATGGATGGATGGATGGATGGATGGATGTAATGTCACATAGTGGCATGTCTGATGATATTACTTGCACTAAATCGATGCACTGATAAATATATTTTGGGGGGTGGTTCTGCAGGCTGATACATATACACTTGGCTTTACATTGATGCCATACTCCAGAGACTCATCAATCTGTGAATTATCCAAAAGATCTCTGATTCCTTTGTTTGTCACAGTACCCCAGCCGGACCCAAACACACCCAGGCCAGAGGGGCGTCAGATCATCCCGGTAAAAGGGGAGCCTCTGGGAGTGGTCAGCAACTGGCCACCGGCTCTGCAGGCGGCACTGGCTCGCTGGGGGGCAACTCTGGGAAAGAGCCCTGCTCTTACTGCTTTGGACATAACGGGCAAGCCTCTCTATACCCTGACTTATGGTGAGCGGTTAATTAATCTGCCTGGAAGTCCAAAGTTTGAGGTTTTTGTAATTCAAGTAGTTAAAAAAAGAAGAAACTTCTCTAGTATCATATTGTCCTGGCTGTAGTAACGTGATGCCTCCTCCTCACCCGCACGTCTCTGTGTGTTAGGGAAGCTGTGGAGTCGCAGTGTGAAGTTGGCGTACACCCTCCTGAACAAGCTGGGCACCAAGAACGAGCAAATCCTCAAACCTGGAGACAGAGTGAGGCAGCATGCATACAGACACAGAAGATGATTTTCAGGACAGGAATTTGATAGGGGAAAAAATGTGCCGTAGACTTAATTTATACCCACAATCCTCCAGTTATTATGGCGATGTTCAGGCACGTTTTTACTAACTTGCCACATGCACAGAAAGCGCATTAAAATCCAGTGACAGCTAAATATGAAAAGAATTTATATTTCCACCTGAAAAGCATACATTTTGCTTCTGCAAATAGAATTTATGATTTCTGGATTTCTTTAGCATTCAACCCCAATTACTCTGATGCCCAAATGTTAACAGTAGAGCAAGTAGTTGTCTGCAGATGCCCCCTATTTAAAGCCCAAAAGTGTTAAACTAACAGGTTCGAGGTAAGAGGATCTGTTAAAAGGATTAGTCCCTTTTGGAAAAGTGGCTCTGTTTGAGAGAGCAGAGATTAAAATAGCCTTTCATTGCCCAACACTGGGGAAATTCTCTCTTTAAAGCCTAAACACATGTATTATACAAATAAAGTTAAGGAAAAACAATGTATTTTGAAAATAAATGAATAAAACCAGAAAAACAGAACCAAAATATAATAGTGTAAGATTTGAATCAAATTCACAATGATGCACTTGCTAATATGTGGAAGATGGTGCTTTGTTCATTCAAGACCTAAATGATTTATTTCAACCTACATGCTAAGCAATATGTGTTAAGGAAAATGAGCATTGCAAAACACCTTCAATTTACCATTCCCACCATCAGAAATGATAATGGCAGCATCAATCTGGGGTAGCGGCGGCCTAGTGGTTAGGGCGTAGAGCTACGAACCCTGTTCTGAGTTTAAACTCCACTCCCACAGACTGCCACTCTGGGTCTCTGAGCAAGACCCTTAACCAATGGCAGCCCACTGCTCCCCAAGTGGATGGGTTAAACGCAGAGGTAAATTTTTCCAATGTGAGATCAGTAAAGTTCAGTT
The DNA here is from genome assembly GCF_016077235.1 of Cyprinodon tularosa. Lineage (NCBI taxonomy): Eukaryota > Metazoa > Chordata > Actinopteri > Cyprinodontiformes > Cyprinodontidae > Cyprinodon > Cyprinodon tularosa. The sequence continues at coordinate 1,078,553 of NW_024038921.1, read as the reverse complement.
ATTACGCTGTGGACATGCTTTTAAACAAGAACAAGAAAGCTTGTCAGAGTTAATGAGAAGATAGATACAGAACAGTGCTGGCAGCAAAGGAACGCCACAACATCCAGATCTTTACTTGTATAAGTGGTTTAAAATCAGGTATCATCAGTTATTCAATCCTTTTTTATGAGTAAAGTAAGCTCTATTAAGCAGTAAGTGTGTTAGAAAAAGAAAACCAACCACTGATTTTTGTTTTTCTTTTGACCAAACTACAAGACGTTTCAACCAAATCAGCTCTTAACTCCAGAGTTTAATACATTAAGAAAATGGCTGGACTTAACATGATTCTAAAGGGAAAGTAACTGTCTCTGTAGGTGGCGCTGGTGTACCCAAACAGCGACCCTGGCATGTTCTGGGTAGCCTTCTACGGCTGCCTCCTGGCTGAAGTAATACCTGTACCCATTGAGGTACCTCTGTCTCGCAAGGTATGAAGCCCATCACATAAACAGGAGCCTTTAGAGGTATGTTTGGTAACTAACTAGGATTTTCATTTCTGTTCTGTCTTTTCAGGATGCTGGTATCAGCCAGGTGGGCTTCTTGCTTGGCAGCTGCGGAGTTGGACTGGCTCTGACCAGTGAGATCTGCTTGAAAGGTCTGCCCAAGACCCCCACTGGTGAAATAATGCAATTCAAAGGTATGCAAACTGTCTGGAATATGGACTAATACACTTTTAGAAATGAATTGGCAGCAGTTACAACTATATAGGTGTTAAAACAACTCATAAGGGCAATACATGTGATAGGAAGAGGGACAAGGGACATCTTGTGCAAAACATTACCTATTGCCACTCATGTGCAATATTCTTGTCTGTCATTGTGCAATAACACATGCCAGTGCTGTGTGGTCTGTATATTTTTTTCTTATTATTAAGGTCAGTATATCTTTGCAGTACTAGTACAATAATCCAAGTCAACTACTGTGTAATCTTTCCTTAGCTCTTTATTGTTCAGATATTTTTATATCTAAAGGAAACATATTCCAGGACATTATACTTTTTTATGCTCTTTTGTACTATATACTCTCTTTTTATATTGTCTTTTGTAGTTTTATCTTTAATGGCTTCTTGCTTTAACTCTGCCCTTTGTACTCTATATAAGCTAATGGAACCAGAATTTCCCTGAAGGAGTAATCTCCAGGGATAAATAAAGTTGAGTCTAAGTCTAAATGGACCAATGGGTTAATTTAACCCCATTGTGTATTTTCAGTGATCCCCTCCTACAAACTGCTACGTAAGATCCTTATCAAGATATGGATTAACTTGTTGAAAAAACCCCAAATTACAACATTAAAAATTTTATTTGGGGTCAATAAAATTTTTTTTAATTCAATTGAACCGAACTCTCTTAAAAGGTAAAAGGTTTTCTTTAGCTGTTTATTAAAAAAATGCTTTAACAATGTACACCTGCATTCAAAATGAAGCTATTTTAGGTAGAGGTAACCTAAAACATAACAAATGTAGCTCTCTAGTTCGGATTGGTACATTGCTATTGCATCCAAGTTGTGGCAGATACAATATAAGACATCCTTTAAAATGACCATAAAACTATTTTCTGCTCTTCTTTCTAGCTTCTATTTTTTTAAAACTGGTTCAGGGCTTGTTTGACCAATGCTGCTTAGGCACGCCATGGTTAGTGCCTGATTGAATACAACATTTTTGAAAAACTAACTTTAAAAGCTCCAGTAGATGCTTTCATCATGAGATACTTACAATAATCAGGAAATAAGTATGGAGAATAGTAATAAGTTTATGTTCATACGTTCATATGCGCATGTGTATATATATATATATATATATATATATATATATATATATATCTTATGGTATTCTCTGCCAGGATGGCCTCGAATGAAGTGGGTGATAACTGACTCTAAATACCTGACCAAGCCGTCCAAAGACTGGCAGCCGCACATCCCCACAGCAAACACTGACCCAGCCTACATCGAGGTAAAAAATCTGTGTTTGCTTCCTGTTATTATTCCATTTTTGGTCCTGATGGTGCATCTAATCAAAATTCAGAATTCGTTTTTACATAATTAAGGTCTTGTTTACACTTTCTTTAACAGTTTATGCTCCATTTTTTATAGTATAAGGCCAGTAAAGAAGGGACAGTGGTTGGTGTTGCCGTCTCTAAAGTGGCCATGCTGACCCATTGCCAGGCACTGACCCAGGCCTGCAATTACTGCGAGGGTGAGTGAATTATGATCCCATCATAAAACACATCCTGATAAGAACAGCAGAAGGCTTAACGTTTATATTTCTGCTTTAAGGCGAAACCTTGGTAAATGTTCTGGACTTCAAGAAGGATATGGGCTTATGGCATGGTGTTCTAACTGTAAGTATTTGCCATTCTGAATAGACTAAACTCAAATAAGAGATTAGCGAACGTATTCTTCTGGTAACATCTGGAGCCCTTTACCAAAACATTGGTCAAACCTGAAGGAAGTAAAATATGAAATGTGTTCATTTTTGACCTCTTTAAAATGCCCACCTTGCACACATTCTTTTCTTCCACAATATCTTCCACAATAATATAAATAATATAAAGTTTTCTTTTTCTAAAGCACAAATAAAATGGCTGACCAAACTGTTCCATAAAGAAAGAACTCATCATTGTCAATTGAGCTTTAAAATCGGATAAACTAAGGCCCCGTCCACACGAAGTCAAAACGAACACGAAACGCTGATATTTTCCAAAACGTTTGCCGTAAAGACGGAGACGTAAAATAAATGTGATCGACCACACGAATGCATGAAAACGCTGCAAAATGTATGCCAGGCCTGTAAGTGGCGCTGTGGTGCCAAAGCAAAAATAAGCAACGAAATGTTGGGCATGCGCACTAATATTTATACATGGTTGCCCTGCGGGTCCATTTTCGTGGTTAAGTCAAATTCAGGTGCTGAACTATGTCGTCGATATTGCTCTGTTCTTCCTGGAGATATTCCAGAAGAAGAAGATTCTGTTGTAAGCCCGACAGCAGGGTGAGTAGCATTAGCAGCAACGGCGCCATTGTTGTTGTGATACTGTGTCGCGCATGCGTGTTTAGAGGCGACGCTATGACGCATGCGTGTAAAAAAAAAATATGCGGTTAGAGCGTAAAGATGGAAACACGAAAACAGCGTTTCGAAATCTTCCCACTCTGAAGGCTGAATAAAAAAGATCGTTTACAGACCCCCGAAACGCCGGCTTCGTGTGGATGAGAGGCTGGTTTGGAGAAAAATGTGTGTGTTTAGGCCAGGGTTCGTCTTCGTGTGGACGGGGCCTAAAAGTCTATAAAGGGTTTTATTCCAGAAATATACAGCCACAAATTCTACATTACAACATAGTTTACTTTAGCTGTGTCCTTCTGAACCAGTTAAACTTTGCAGAATAGATTTTTATCTTACTGAATCTTAAGATTAAATTAAACGAAATTCAATGGTGATCAGTTAGATTACAGAAAAAGGATAAAATGTAAAAAAAAAAAAAATAAAGGAAACAAATATTCTCACTTTTTTAAATAAAAGGTAAAACTAAATAATTATGAAATTCCATCTTATAGGTTCCCTTTAGCTCAACTAAACTACAGATTTGTTTTGTTTTTTCTACAGGCTGTCATGAACAGGATACACACCATTAGTGTTCCATATGCTGTGATGAAAGCTTGTCCTCTCTCCTGGGTGCAGAGGGTCCATGTGAATAAAGGTAATTTACTTCCATTCTTCAGTTTGTGTCACATTGTATAAAGCCCTGCATGATGTATTTGTTATTGTTCTTCTGCAGCTCGTGTAGCTTTGGTGAAGTGCCGGGATCTGCATTGGGCCATGATGGCTCATCGGGACCAGAGAGATATCAGCCTGGCTTCGCTACGAATGCTCATTGTTGCTGATGGTGCTAATCCCTGTGAGTAGATCCTAGGAATCCAGGGTTTCGGGCAAGTCTGAGGACCTTTTATTGGTCATTTGGAAACTATTTACTATATATACATAGTAAACCTATTGTGTTTATACTTTATATAGTTTCCTGTAAAATGTGGTATTTTGAAGTGTGTAGGAACCCTGTAAAACATGGGTCTCAAACTCACGGTGGACCACGAGTTTGTGGCCCCCGCCTTGTTATTAAAGTTTAATGTTAGTGCGGCCCGCGAGTTTGATATGAACGGCAGTGTACAGAGTTTTGTGCGGAGCTGAACAAACCGGCCAATCACGGTGGTGTATGGCTCTTGAGGGCAGGACATCGGTTTGATGCAAGCAGAGAAATGTGGCCAGTATGGCTCCACACTCAGTCGTTGACACAAGGGGGAGCAAGCAACTCAAAGACCCAAACCGTGAAGAACTTAAGTTCAAGTGTTTTATTTATACAAAAAGCCACCGCAAAAGTGGCATGATAAAACAGTCCTTTTCTTTTCCTGATAAAACCTAAAATTTAAGAGTTTTACTTAAAAATCAGAGGCTGGCAGTGGGGCTCCGCTTCTTATGCTGCTTCTGGTGCGAGTGATCGGTTTGCAGCACCCACTGGCTGATCCACAGCTGACTCTGCAGCGCTCCGACACTGTTCCACTCCCTGGCGTGCCACGCCCCTTTCCAGACCGATCCAGCAGGGAGAACGCCAGCATCCACGTGCCAAAACCCCGTCGGAAGATATGTTCCTGTTTATGCTTTAAGCGAGGGGGAGCGCTACTTACTAATACTCCTTACTGGGCCATCTGTGCACCCTCCGGTGATCTGCCTGCCTCTCCCCCGGCAGCGCGTCCGTCTCTGACACCTGCAGATTCACTTCCTGCTCCTCCTTTCATTCGACTCCTTTTATGTCAGCTTTAATCGGCCCCTGCTCACACCTGAGCGCAGCAATTACGCAGCGCAATTAATGCACTCCGCCTCCCCAAACAACTACTTCAGTCCAGTGCGCATGGATTGTCACAAAGGAAAAACAAACCAAAACAACCCAACATGCAGGGAAAATTCTAAAGTCTAAAATAAAGGAAAACAATCATATAAACAAACATCAAAACATGCAAAGCTCAAGAAGAAAATACAAAGAAAAACAAATCATATCTTACCCTCCAAACATGCAAAGCATAAAACTAACATTTAAATGAAAGAAAAACATAAATCATATTTTTCCCTGTGCAACAGAAACATTTCTCAGTGAGTGAAAGTTACAGCAGCGTTGCCATGGAGCGTTTTCGTCCGTTCCTGGCTGGCTGCCTCCTTTCTATTGGACACACGCGGACATTCGTCCCAGCTCGCTGCGTTCACAACAGTTCCAAAAAAAGTTTTTAATTGCTGCTCGGCAGAACAAAATGACTACCGTAAATTCCGGACTACAGAGCGCACCTGTATAAAAGCCGCACAGTCTAATTAAAAATAAATAAATAAATTAGTTGTCAGGAATCAGGATATAATTCATCTACGCGGGGTCTAATGATCCGCTGGCTCTCTCCTTTGATGTGCAAGATGCCCCACCTGTGCTTCAAATGGAGCTCATTGAGCTGCAGTGCAACTCTGAGCTCAAAGCCAAGTTCAGAGATGTGAATGGAAAAGCATACAAGCTTGGGCAGTTTTTGAGAGAATTGACCCCCGGCTTCCCTGAGCTTCCCGAATGTTCAAGAGGACCATGTGCCTTTTTGGGAGCACATACTTGTGCGAAAAGCTCTTTTCCACCTTGAACTTCAGTAAGTCCAAGTACAGGTCCAGACTCACTGATGATCATCTTCAATCCATACTGAGGGTCTCAACTGCTTCCTCCCTCAAGCCAAATGTGGCTCAGCTATGTGAGAGGAAGCGCTGCCAGGTCTCTAGCAGCAAGATGTAGGCAAGAGAGGCCATGTTCAGAAGAACAGTTCATTTTCTTCAATGTTCCACTTATGTTCAGGACAATTCATGTTCAGAAGAAGCTTAAAGAACTGTTAATACAGAGATATGAATGCTAATTATTATAATAATTATTATTTTATTTACTTATTACTGACTGGTTGATTGGTTTTCTTATTAATTTCTTTATTTTCTCCTTATTTGTTTATTTTTTCATCTTATTTTGTGTTAAAATCTTTGAGAAGATTAGTATTTTTTAAAGGTTTTCTTGTGGAAACCTGATGCGGCCCAGCCTCACCCCGACTCTGCCTCCCGCGGCCCCCAAGTACATTGAGTTTGATACCCCTGCTGTAAACTATTTATTTTTCTTCAAATTAAAATGGATTAGATTTAAACCCTTGATGCCTATTGTCTCAAACATGCATCAAACCATATTCTATGTTGAACAGTTTGTTTCAGCTGTGGCTCCGACCCATGTACGGAGGCCTTAGTCCTCGAGGTGGCCAACAAGGGTTGGAATCCGACCTGTGGACCTTTGCGACATGCCTTCCCCCTCTCTCATACCCCCTTTCCTGTCAGCCTACGGTCAAAAAAACGATCCACTAGTGCCTTAAAAAAATTTTCGAAAGTGCATTCCCCCAATACCAGTTACATATTCAGTGGGGACCTAGGAGCTTTGGGCAAGCACTTCTTTCTGGTACAACTGTTGTTACAAATTTGCACTATAACTAAATTGCTATCTTTTCTGTGTTGTAGTCAAAGTAACAATCTCAATTTTATAACTGCTTAAAGGCAAAAAAAAAACACGTGCAAACATTTTACATACAAGTATATGAATTCAGGTGTCAAAGGGTTAACATGAGTGGATTGCCTATCTGCTCTTTTCCAGGGTCTGTCTCTTCCTGTGATGCCTTCCTGAATCTGTTTCAGTCACATGGACTAAAGCCTGAAGTTATCTGCCCCTGTGCTGCCTCTCCTGAGGCCATGACTGTAGCTATACGCAGGTAGCTCACTGTTTCTTTGTTCTTCAAATTTTTTGTGTGTACTTAATAACGATAAAGTAGACCCTGAACCAGATCCTGCCATTGTCTTATCTTAATTTTTAACCAGACACACTCAATTTAAGGCCTATGCAATGACACTATGATTAGGACATCACTGGCTTGGTTACTGTACTGTTCATAAAGTGTCTGTGTCTATAAAAATATACCCCAGTTGGAGTTGGTCTTTCCATTGTAAGCTGCATCTGATCAAAGCAGTCTGAGTCTTTCAGTGGTATCCTTAAAAAAACAAAATAGATCATCTGAACATTGATTGATTGATTGACCTTATTGATCTCACAGTGGAGATTATATATATATATATATATATATATATATATATATATATATATATATATATATATATATATATATATATATATATATATATATATACACATATATATATATGTGTATATATATATATACAGACCTCCTCACCCCCAGAACCTGGCAGCCATATATATATAAAATCTATATATATATATAGATTTTTTTTTTTTTTTTCCCATTAGAGCCCAAAAACAACACAATGAATTAGTCAAACTTTGGCTTTCTTTAGGCCAGGGGTTCCAGGTGCACCTCTCCCTGCACGTGCCATCCTTTCCATGGGTGGTCTGAGCTACGGAGTCATCCGAGTCAACACCGAGGACAAGAACTCTGCTCTGACTGTACAAGACGTGGGACACGTCATGCCCGGGGGTGAGGATAAGCAGACGTAGTCGTGAAAAATAAGAATGACATATTTATACAGCCTTTGGTATGAGCTGCAAAAGACCATGAGACATTCTGAGGTGTAAGGTCTATTATGTTAGTACATGGAAACAAATTCTATGTTTTACTGCAGGGACTAATGATCCATAACTGTCATGAGTTTTTACCTGGATGAAATAACTTGAAACATGATTATGTGCATATCCTCTTTTAGTGCATGTATATTGAATCATATTTCCAAACTCTTACTATCATTAATCTCTGGGAGATAAACTAATACCCCAGACATAAAGACATCTGTACTACAGCCAGGATCTTTGTTTTAAGTCTTCCATTTAACCATGGTCTCTGTTTTCCTCTTTTATACGTTCAGCTCTGATGTGTATAGTTAGACCAGATGGACCTCCTCAGCTTTGTAAAACGGATGAGATTGGAGAGATAATAATCAACTCCCGCGCTGGAGGCACAATGTACTACGGCCTGCCTGGACTCACCAAAAACACTTTCGAGGTATGACATGGGGGAAAGGATCCAACATGCTCCTGTTTTTGTGCTAACAGGAAACATGAGCTTGTCTGTTTTGTCTTCAATAATTTGTCCATTTTCTTTGCTCAGGTGATACCGGTTAATGCTAGCGGAGTTCCCATAGGAGAGATTCCATTTGTGCGCTCTGGACTCCTGGGGTTTGTTGGCCCAGTAAGTTAGACTGTACTTTCTGGTTGTGTGAATCCTTTCTCCCCTCATTTGCAGGATAGTGGCTCAGCTTTGTCTCCCCTCCACCCTCTGCACAGGGTAGTCTGATCTTCGTGGTGGGAAAGATAGAAGGCTTGCTAATGGTTAGCGGACGGAGGCACAACGCTGATGACCTGGTGGCCACTGCTCTGGCTGTGGAGCCAGTTAAAACAGTCTACCGTGGAAGGTTGGCGTGCATTTTATTACCATGGCTCGCCGTATTTATCACCACTGACATCTAGTGGTTAAAACCAAACATACCGTGTCCAAAATCTGGGAAACAATAAGGTGCTTTTTCATATTTCTTAACTTCATAACCACACATTTCACTCAAAATGTACACAACAGGCAAACACAATGTGAGGCAGGGAAATAATACACGATTTAAACAATTGGAAGTGATAGTAAATCCAGCTATTCTGTGAAGGCTGCAGGTTTGCTACAACATTAGCAATAAAAACCAGCATCACAAAGACTAAGAAACACAGCAGACAGATCAAGAAGTGGAGATATTTAAAGCAATATTGGATTAATATAAAATATTTACATTTACTAAAAATAGAAGTGTATTAAACAATAAAGCAAACCTATCAGGGCATGGCAGTCCACCGAGACTCAGGTGGGATGATCTAACAACTGAAAAACTATTACTATTCACTCTACAGAGCTTGTCTTTCCTGAAAGAGTGACAAAACTGAAGTAACCACTGAAAGAAAACTGCAAAGAGTTCTGTTTAAAGCCAGCCTGAGTGCAACAAGACCAAAATAAAGCTAATCTTTATTAGACAGAACAGTGCAGCACATCAGACTGAACAGGTCGTCCCACCCAGGAAGCAAGTTGGATGTATCCTCCTGGGGGATGTTTCTCTTCACCAGGTATTGGACATCTGGTCATAGTTGATAGAAAAAAATTTAATTAGATAAATACAGGGCGATCCCTAAAGAAAAACATGTTCAGGACTATAAGAGAACCGTGACTGCAGCCGAGATTCATCTTCCAGACGTGGCCAACCCGGGTTCGAATCCGACCTGTGGTCCTTTTGCCGCATGTCTCTCCCCCTCTCTCATTCAGCCTACTGTCGAAAAACAAGCCACTAGTGCTGCAAAAACTCAACAAAAAAAATATAGCAAAGGCTGCAATGGGTTTTGATCAGCACTTAGGAAAGGTTTCAAATAATACATCTGTTGTTCATTATTATTCTTTAAAAAGTCTCCATTCGGTGTTAGTGAGGTAGAGCTATGTTGCACTGAAGATTTATGAAAAATGTCAGTTTGAGGTAGAGTTAGATCGATACAGGTTTTTTAAGGCCAGTGCCGAGAGGGATAATTTTGACAGCAGTCTAACCGATTCCCGAAATTCCATTTGCATAATAAAAATAACATAAATGATAGCACATGTTACAATAGTCTCAATTTTAACAAAACACCTACTAACAACTTGAACAAACATAAACAACACTGCAATAAAATGTAAGTCTAAATATATTTTTTTCTTAAAATAAGTGCATTTTTTTCTTGAATTGATGAGATAAGTGAGACCCTTTGCCAAAGAAACAAGACAAGTTATATTTAAAATAAGAAAAAAACAATTGTATTGTTTTATTTCAAGTGCATATTATCTAATTATCTTATTTTAACAGTAAAAATACTCATTCCACTGGCAAATCATCTTATTTGCCTACTCAAATTAAGGGTAATTATATTAAATTTAAGACATTTTTACCTATTTCTAGATTGTTTTTGTAGTGAATTGGTAGTAAATGGAGGGGAGTGGTAATAAATGCTTTGCTGCTGAATGCAGGCGTTAATCAGCCAATGCATGCATGAGTCCACAAGAAAGATACAAGAAAAAAGCACAAATGTTGTCCCCAAATATCGGCTTGCCGACATATTGGTCTAACTCTAGTCTGAGGACATGCAAAGCAACTACAGATAAAGTCCAAAATACTTTGGTGGGTTTAATAAGTATCAACTCAAAGACTCAAAAACAAATAAAGAACACTTTTCATAGTTTCAGTTGTGATGATTTTTTAAAATCATGCATTATTTTCCAAACACTTCAAAGTTATGTGCTACTGCACTTTATGCTGGTCTATCACATGAGATCCCAATGAAAAAAAAATAAGAAGTTGATGAGGTATGAATACATTTGAAAAGAACAGTAAGGCTTGTTCTTTCACTGGACTGTGAAACTGTCCCTCTAAGACGCTATCAGTCCATTCCTCTTTGTTTCTCTGTCACAGGATTGCTGTGTTTTCAGTAACGGTGTTCTATGACGAGAGGGTAGTAATTGTTGCAGAGCAACGACCAGATGCCAGTGAGGAGGACAGCTTCCAGTGGATGAGTAGAGTGCTGCAGGTAAATCAAGAAATTTGCATTTAATTTCTTTAAACAACAAATATTGCTCAACATATTTGACCCAGTTGGCTGGCTTCTGCTGCAGGCTATCGACAGCATTCACCAGGTTGGCCTCTATTGTCTGGCACTGGTCCCAGCAAACACCTTGCCCAAAACGCCCCTTGGTGGTATCCACATCTCCGACACCAAGCAATTCTTCTTGGAAGGGAGCTTGCACCCCTGCAATATCCTGATGTGTCCACATACATGTGTCACTAACCTGCCAAAGCCCCGCCAGAAGCAGCCCGGTAAGTGACAGTGATAAGGATTTCTCCAAAAACATATGGATGGATGGATGGACGGACGGACGGACGGACTTTCATTAATATACTTGACATGCAGAAATATCTACTGGATGTTATTCTATATTGACATTCTTACCTACTTTTAGACCCATTAATATAATTCCCTTTGCCTAAATAGTCAGTAAATCCTCTTTTATGTTATGTTATGTTATGTGTTGTTTTTTCCTTTGCCTCTTAATGATGTTTTGCTCCTTCCTGTAGTCGGTGTAGGTCCTGCATCCGTCATGGTGGGCAACCTGGTGGCAGGGAAGCGGATTGCCCAGGCAGTAGGGAGGGACCTGGGTATGATTGAAGACCAAGATCTTGTCCGAAAGGTAATCTGTGCTGTAGGACTTTGAACCACATGCCCAACCAAACTGCAGCTCTAGAATGCAGAAAAAGGGCTGGCAGCGGGAGTAAATAGTAAGCTTAGAAGATCACATTGGTGGAACTTAAATATTAGCGATGGCATATGGAGATTATCAAAACATAGTTAAGAAAAATAAGCAATACTATTCTCTTTGCAAAATTAATAAGATTTAAGAAGGCAGAGACCGAATTGATGTGTGAGTGTAATTCAAAAGAGAATCAAAGCTATCTCCTCATAACTACACTTAAACATAAATAATGTGCATGCATACATGCACAAGTTTTTGCATCAGATTGAAATTTGCCATCAAACTGCATTCATGACAGTTTGCCATCTCCATAAAAACGAAGAACCTCCTCCATGCTCCCTGAAATGTTATTAAGATTGTTATGTATTCAATAAATCTGGAGTTAAAAATGCCTATATTTGAGTGGAGTATAAGACACATTTGCTCTGTAATGTTTACAGGAAAAGGACTACAAGGTCCTCCAGAAAAGGGAATGCTATGTCCAATATTTTTCTGCTGTTAGGCTGAGCTCAAATGTGCAAATGTCTCATGATAAGTTAAACAAAGCCTCCTACTGACCAGATTTACATAAATGCATGAATGATTTGCACGCCGACAAATGTAATGCTCAATATTGTTTTTTTGTTTTTTTTTGTTTGTTTTTTTAGTTATAAAAGGTGATGCTTGAATATTTTTAGTGCCCCTATACTAATTGTCAAAGCTTTGGCTGAAGTTAGTTTTACAGAAAAATCTGGATTCTTTTTTCTCTTTGCCCTTATGTCTCTCTGGATGTAGCTCTGTATGTGGCCCACTGTGATGGTAAGAACTACAGTCCTGCCTGGCATGTTTCCCACACCTGTGTTTCTGCTGGTAACATGCTAACCTGTGTGCTGTATTGTGGCTATATTTAATGAGCAAACTTAAGAAAGAACCTGCATGCTTTTTCAAATTGATAAGCGATGCATCCTCGATGTTCACTATCTCTCACACCCTGAGCTGTGCTGACTCAGAGTGAGATTTATGAACAGGTTGTGTTGGGCTGATATAAAATAAACAGTGCCAAGTCTGAGGAACAGTTTCTTCTTTTTTGCATATGACACCCTTCCTCAGGTGTGTTTGACTTGTTTAGATGTGCAACTTCTCATTAAGTTTCTCATCAAATTGTAGCATCAGTATTTGACTGAAGCTCTTCAGTGGAGGGCCCAGACAGACCCAGACCACATCCTCTATGTTCTCCTCAATGCAAAGGTACAAAGTTAATGAGATGTACATGAGATGATCACTTTACTCAAGTGTTTTGCACCTTTGTTATTTTTATTTTACAACACTGTTGTGTTTTTCATCTCCACGTTTGTCCTTTAGGGTGTAACCGTTGGCACGGCAACCTGCGTCCAGCTCCACAAGAGAGCAGAGAAGATAGCTGCTGCCCTTTCTGAGAAAAGCAGCATCAACACGGGAGAGAATGTTGTGCTGCTCTATCCTCCTGGCAAGTTCTGCCTCTGGCTCTACATATAAAAATTTTTCCCAATGCAGTTACATGCTGTTGAACCTTAGGGATTTGATGATTTCTAACTGTGCTTTTGTCCTCTGTGTTTTCCCCAGGGATCGATCTGATTGCAGCCTTCTATGGCTGTCTCTACGCTGGCTGTGTTCCAGTCAACGTCAGACCTCCTCACCCCCAGAACCTGGCAGCCACTTTGCCTACTGTTCGGATGATTATCGATGTAGGCCTCATAATATCTGCTTAGAAATGTTTATAGTCCATTATTTTTTGGCCATTTTGTTAACATTCTAACATTTAAACTGAGACATAATAAAACATTTGGAGATTTAACATCAGGCAGTGTGATCCTGTTGCATGAATGGATGTGTGGGCGTTTAATGTTCTTATCTAGATTTTTTTTTAGCTTCTTCTGCTGATGAATCATTCTCATGTTTCATCATCATGTTTTGTTGGCAGGTCAGTAAAGCTGCTTGCATCCTCACAACACAGAACCTCATGAGGATTCTGCGCTCTAAAGAGGCTGCAGCTTCTGTGAACATCAAAACCTGGCCAACCATCATTGATACGGGTAATGAACCTAAAAATGCCTCACCTCAACACATAGTTGGCACCACTTCCAGTTCAGTTTGACTTACAGTGAATTGTTGTTACCTAGTTATACAAGAAGCTTCCCAATAAGTATCTTTTAACAGAGGTTATTTCTGTATTTTTTTTTCTGTTGTGTGGCCTTTTCTAACCTGTAAAAGCTGTGCACTCTGCTTGTTTGCAGATGACCTTCCCCGCCGTCGGCCTCCGCAGATCTATAAGCCTCCCACAGCAGAGATGATAGCTTATCTGGACTTCAGCGTCTCTACTACGGGAATGCTTACTGGTGTGAAGGTGAGATTCAGCTTTCTACACGTTTCTAACCAATACTGCCTCTTAAACAGTTTGGAATACGAAGATTCCTGGATTTTAGGAAAAAATAAATATAAAAAAATAAAAACAAAAAATTAATGGAAAAAAATAAAAAAAATATATATATATAAAGTTGAGTGCTGTCAAGTGTTGGAACATTTGATATGTGCTGTATCATGCCAGACTTATAACTAATAAGGCTGCAGCAGAGTCCAGTAGACAGTGGATAAGTGCAAGCAAAAAAGGCTCAGCTGGGGAAATTTATTTTTCCTATTTTTCTTCCATTTTCTGCAATATAACAACCAGATAATCAAAAAGTTGTCATGACAAAAAGACATAAGTGTAAAATTTTAGCATCCCTTGGTAATGTGACGAGCAAGTGATAATTATGCATGCAGGGTAAGCGGGTCACATGTACCGGATTGAGGCAAGTGTCTGTCACAGGAGTGATGGTAAAGTTTAAATGCCGGTGGTGAAGATGGTTTTAAAGTTTTAAGAACAAAGAGGCAAAGTGCTGTTTGCAACAACTGCATAAGAAAGGAGGGAGAAAATAAGATAGTGTCTATAAGAAGGTCTAGGGTAAAAATGATTGGTATCAGTTATTAGTTATAAAATAAAAGCATATCAGATATTGGCCCTAATTCCAACCTCATGCATCCCTAGTTTTCATTGTGAAACAAGATTTAGACCTAATGTATTGATTATTTTATAGATCAAATTTTTTTTATTCATTAATCCGTTAATCTTACGATAGGTAAACTCAAACATTAAACATTTATTGCATATTGTAAATGCAAAAAACAAAAGAAACAACTTGGTTTAATGCAGTTTGAGGGGATAGAGTATCTTCACAGAGGTTTTTTCATATCCTTACTCTAATATATATATAAAAAATTATATATATATATATATATATATATATATATATATATATATATATATATATATATATATATATATATATATTTTTTTTTTTTTCAGCCCAGTTACAGCTCTGAGCAGCTTGCTCTTTCAGCAAATGGTAAGTTTTAGAGTCTGTATAGTCCAGCTAACGATTATTACTTTTACATAGTAGCAGATTATTATTTAATAAATAATTAACAAGATTAATTCAATTAACCATGTCAGACCTAGATTTATTTGAACAGTTTTTGTGACAATACTAGTTCTCTCAGTTATACTCAGTTTCAAGTTACACTGATGTAATAAACCCATCATTACTAAACAACTTCAGATCTTATGTTGCAATGACAATAAATAAACCACTAAAAAAATGGGTCTGGCTTCAATTATCTTGAGATGCTGAAACAATAAATATCTAATTGCAGCACATGAGATTCATTTCAACTCTGTCAACAATGGGTGGTTAGGTTGCTTAAGGACC
This sequence comes from Cyprinodon tularosa, assembly GCF_016077235.1. Lineage (NCBI taxonomy): Eukaryota > Metazoa > Chordata > Actinopteri > Cyprinodontiformes > Cyprinodontidae > Cyprinodon > Cyprinodon tularosa. The sequence continues at coordinate 1,063,395 of NW_024038921.1, read as the reverse complement.
CAGATGCAGAGCCGAGTGAAGCAAGAATGCTTGAAGATCATGGAAAATAACAAAACAGCTGATAACAGAAAACTCAGAGTCACAACAAATAAGAACCATAACAACCTCATCTAAAGAGTATGATTGAAGCAATTTTCAGACCAAAATAAGCTTGAAAGGTTTTCACCTCAACGTAACAGGATGATACAACATGTGAATTTAGAATGTCATTATCTCAAAAAGATGTTAGAATAAACCATAATGACAGTAAAACCAGCTACACTATATTGCCAAAAGTATTTGCTCACCTGCCTTGACTCACATATGAGCTTAAGTGACATCCCGTTCCTAATCCATAGGGTTCAATATGACGTCGGTCCACCCTTTGCAGCTAGAACAGCTTCAACTCTTCTGGGAAGGCTGTCCACAAGGTTTAGGAGTGTGTTTATGGGAATTTTTGACCATTCTTCCAGAAGCGCATTTGTGAGGTCGCACACTGATGTTGGACGAGAAGGCCTGGCTCTCAGTCTCCGCTCTAATTCATCCCAAAGGTGTTCTATCGGGTTGAGGTCAGGACTCTGTGCAGGCCAGTCAAGTTCATCCACACCAGACTCTGTCATCCATGTCTTTATGGACCTTGCTTTGTGCACTGGTGCACAGTCATGTTGGAAGAGGAAGGGGCCAGCTCCAAACTGTTCCCACAAAGTTGGGAGCATGGAATTGTCCAAAATGTCTTGGTATGCTGAAGCATTCAGAGTTCCTTTCACTGGAACTAAGGGGCCAAGCCCAGCTCCTGAAAAACAACCTCACACCATAATCCCCCCTCCACCAAACTTTACACTTGGCACAATGCAGTCAGACAAGTACCGTTCTCCTGGCAACCGCCAAACCCAGACCCGTACATCAGATTGCCAGATGGAGAAGCGCGATTCGTCACTCCAGAGAACGCGTCTCCACTGCTCTAGAGTCCAGTGGCGGCGTGCTTTACACCACCGCATCCGACGCTTTGCATTGCACTTGGTGATGTATGGCTTGGATGCAGCTGCTCGACCATGGAAACCCATTCCATGAAGCTCTCTGCGCACTGTTCTTGAGCTAATCTGAAGGCCACATGAAGTTTGGAGGTCTGTAGTGATTGACTCTGCAGAAAGTTGGCGACCTCTTCGCACTATGCGCGTCAGCATCCGCTGACCCCGCTCCGTCAGTTTACGTGGCCTACCACTTCGTGGCTGAGTTGCTGTCGTTCCCAAACACTTCCATTTTCTTATAATACAGCTGACAGTTGACTGTGGAATATTTAGGAGCGAGGAAATTTCACGACTGGATTTGTTGCACAGGTGGCATCCTATCACAGTTCCACGCTGGAATTCACTGAGCTCCTGAGAGCGACCCATTCTTTCACAAATGTTTGTAAAAACAGTCTGCATGCCTAGGTGCTTGAATTTATACACCTGTGGCCATGGAAGTGATTGGAACACCTGATTCCAATAATTTGGATGGGTGAGCAAATACTTTTGGCAATATAGTGTATAAGTCTGGTTTTGGCTTCACAGTTGAAATGATATACTGGTATTGCTACAAAAACCAAACGTGATATTTTCTCATCTCATCATAAGGAAATAATAAAGCCATCGTTAAGTAAATTTACAAGTTTGAGATCTATTTGAGATCTATTTTTGAGATAATGTAAATTGGTATATATGTATATATATATTTATTTTTTTCATTAAAAAATATAATATTTATAAAAACGGAATGTCAAATTATTTTTATCGTTCTTAGTAATCCGGTAGAAAAATATTCATTGGTCCTACTGCAATCAAACTTTTCAAAAAGCTTAACCAGCTTTTTGCATGTTTCCACTGCTATTTTGAAGAAATAATTTCCACAACACAACAATCATGAGGCGTTTTTATCTAAAGACAACACAGTAATTTAACACCAATCTTCAGAAACTGGGGAAATTTAAACTGTTATGATGTTAAAGTCAGATCAGGGGTGTGTAGTGTCAAGGTAAAACTTTTTCAATGTCAATATTTGCATGAAGATAAAAAAGTATGCATGGCATGCTAGACTCCATGACAGCTACTGAATGAAGTGCCCCAGGTGGAAATCAAATGAGATATTCTGCTAGACTGGACTTGCTCTGCTTCACAAAATCCACTGCACCTTTAGAACCACAGCACATTGTTGCATTGTTGTAGATGATAAGATATTTGCTGTTAAGAGAGACATATTTCAGAAAATAGCAATACTAATGAACCTCTTGTGTCTTTGTTGCAGATCTCTCACGCAGCAGTCAGTGCCCTATGTCGCTCCATAAAGCTTCAGTGTGAGCTTTATTCATCTCGCCAAATAGCCATTTGCCTGGATCCATACTGTGGTCTGGGCTTTGTCTTGTGGTGCCTTGCAAGGTACAATAGACCATTTATTTCTTTACATTTACATCATGTCAATAGCCATGTGTCTACACTCTTTATTCTCAGACCTTAATCATTGTTTACCCTTTTCCTCTGCAGTGTTTACTCTGGTCACCAGTCCATCCTGATCCCTCCTTTTGAGCTGGAGAGCTGCTTGTCTCTGTGGCTGAGCACACTTAGTCAGTACCGCATTCGAGACACCTTTTGCTCCTACTCTGTTATGGAGCTCTGCACTAAAGGGCTGGGCACTCAGACTGAGTTACTGAAGGTAAGGACTCGACATGCACAGAGTCGTAAGTTTTGGCAAGTAGATTCTTGGATATGATTGTTGTGTCCGGCGGATTTTAGGCCCGCGGGGTGAACCTTTCGTGTGTGAGAAGCTGCGTAGTGATTGCGGAGGAACGCCCTCGTCTTGCCCTCTCGCAGTCCTTCTCCAAGCTGTTTAAGGATTTGGGACTCTCGCCCAGGGCTGTCAGCACTGCTTTTGGCTCCAGAGTTAATCTTGCAATCTGCCTGCAGGTAACCAGACATTAGTATTGCTTTCTGCAGGACTTCAAATTGCAACAGAAATAGAGGATTCCTACATAATCTGTAGTTGAGAAAGTCAAGTAATATGTGCAATTACAGACCCTTTTTTTTTTTCCTCTGTAAAATAATATAAATAACATGTCAGCATAAAGATGTGAACCTGTTGGACCTTTTTGTGCTTCACAGGGAACTACTGGTCCCGATCCCTGTACAGTGTATGTGGACATGAAGTCTCTGCGTCATGACAGGTAGGAGGACATAAGGGGTCTCAACTAAATCGACTTGATTCAAAAAATCTCTTTAGGAGCCAGTTACCTTATTTTTTCTGTATTTATCTCCACCTGGAGGGGCATCTCCTTTTGTGCTTTGATTATATTGGAAGGGTGATGGGGTTTTATTTAAGGTCAGACTCATTCTGTTCAGGTGTTGCCAAGGGGGAAGGGGCAAACGTTTTTCTGTTGTGCTTAGTTTGAGGTTATATTGGTTTATTTTGTTCTAAATGGAAATGGAAAGACAATGCACCTTATGGAAATAAATGGCTTTGAGAATAAGTCCAAAGAAAACCTGCATATTCTTGATTGAGCACAAGGAAGGCCAAAGCCTACCAGGAGAGAAAGCAACCAGTAGCCTAAAATATAAGATTTTAGCCATAAAAAAATACTATTTTACTATATAGACTAAAACCAAATGTTTTAAACCATGAAGTCTGTATCTTATATTTGGATCTTGTAGCAGATTGTTTTTCTGTATTATCTTGCACATAGAAAATGACTACATCCCAGTTGTATCTGATATGATTTTTCCATCTAAACAGTTAGACCAAAACCAGACAGGGACAGTCCCTGAATCATATGACTTTCTAAAGTAGATAAACATGAAATTGAATTATTCCTCTGCTGTAGCATTAATACTCAGCAAATCTATTTTAAGCCCAGCAGGGTTTTAAAGGCTCATATGGTGCAAAATATGAACGGCATGCAATGACTGAATATTAACCTATTCTCTGTTTTAAATGAGATGTCCAAACATAGTGTCAAATATTTCTAGGTTGCAGTCTTTTTTTTTTTATTGCTTATGAAAAATAAGCACTGATAATCAGCATTATCAAATCATAATCAGTATTTTTTAAGGTTCACAAATAAGGGACATTTTTGCCTTTTCCTGTTTATTATTGGAATTCATTTACTTTATATCATCAGCTTTTATTATATACTTTATATTGATAATATGACAACATTTTGAGTCAGTTACCAACTTATAAACATGTTTCAGATACTACGGTACTTCTCTTTTGTCTTACTGATATATTTAACTTTCTTTACTGATAAAGATGTAATCTGGCAACATATGTTGGTGCACACCGTGCAGTAATAAGGCCTTCACACCTACAGGAATTACTCACGCCATCTGTCTGAATTTGTCCAAAACCGCGGTGGTTTTTGGGGGGGGGGCTTTCAGACCGCATGCTTGTAACACACCAGCTGGTTATTCGCCTCCTCGGTTCAAAGGATGCAAACATTTCCAAATCATACTCATTTCCCTTTAGCATTTTAGAGGCTTAAGTGCAACTTTTCATTCAAATGAAAAATAATAAAAATTTTAATAAAAAAATAGCATCTGCAACTCCTGAAATGTCCACAGTTTTTTAAGCTATCGATTGAAAAGATGCTTGAGATGCTAATCTGGGGCGCAGTTCATAATAGAATAGCACAAGTGAGGAACATATCCATAAAAACAAAACCAGTTTTAACTTTTCAAATCTGTGAAAGTCTGTAGATCATATTTTTATATACAAAAGATGTTTTTCTTTTTTAGATATTTATTCTATAAATTCTACAAAAAGCTTGTAATGGAACTGTTAAATCAAAATTTTTCCCAATTTCGTCTTATTTGGTATGATTGTCTCTATAGTTAATAATAATAGCCACAGCATAAATATATTTACTCCATTATTCCACTGCTCATATTCTGCTGGACCCTATAAAATAGATCCTAACATCGGCATGGTATATCCACTACAGTGTCAGTTGGTGGTTCTTTCTCTATAGACTCTTCTGCTGCCAAATGTGCCATGCCGGATTTTTTAACATAAAGGGACATCCAGAATAGGAAGGCCTTTATTATTATATGTAATACAATGAGATTAAAAGCCATCAGTATCAGAGGAAAGGCAGAGTAGAAAGAATATGACAAATATATTGAAATGCAATGTAAACATGTGGACAACGGTGTAAAGTGTAGTCTTGAGAAATAAGTATAGCGTATATACAGATATAGAACTCAGGTGTTCTGGCTCCAGCCTGCTCTGCATACCTAGAACCAGAACTAAACATAGAGAAGCAGCATTTAGTTCCAATGCTCCACTTATCTGGAACAAACTTCCAGAAAACTGTAAAAGTGCGGAAAGCCTGAGTTCCTTTAAATCAAGACTAAAAACACATTTGTTTAGGATTGCCTTCGACTGTTCTAGTTAAACAGTTCAACTAAAACATATTTTCTTTAGCACAACTGTTTTTAATATTCTTTTTTGTTTCTGCGTTTTTTATTTTATTTTATTTATTTTTTATTTTTTCCTACTTGCTTTGATTCTGTTTTATCTTCCTGTATTTTAATCATGTAAAGCACTTTGCATTGTCTTTGTACTGAATTGTGCTATACAAATAAATTTGCCTTGCCTTGCCTAGAAATTGCAATTACCGTACAAGTATATTGTATATTTAAACATCCACACAGCAACCGTATTGAATATAACACACCAGGAAAAAGTCAAAGGGACGTCCAGAACATCTAATTTCTCTCTACACATCTGGCTTTACCTTAGCCAATCAGTGTTCGGCCCACGCACAGTTTCAGTGTCGCACTTACCCTTTATTATTTCTCTATAGATTAGAAAAACAAGGTATATTTTGTCTTGTACATTTTTTTTTATTATAAAATACCAGATGTATGAGCTTTAGAAATGTTTTTTATTTACTGTCCACTATTAGTTTGAGGTTAATCATTTTGTAGATGCTCCAGTTAATTTGCTGTGACTGCATGTGTTTAGCTATATTTTCTTTCTTGTTCCAGAGTGAGGCTGGTGGAGAGAGGAGCACCTCAGAGTCTTCCACTGATGGAGTCTGGCAAGGTGGGATACATGAGATATTGACTGGTTTGTTAAACCCTCAGACAAAAATGTTGCTGATGCGTTTTTGTGATTTTGCAGATACTTCCAGGTGTCAGAGTGATCATTGTGCATCCAGAGACCAAAGGCCCTCTTGGGGATTCTCACCTGGGGGAGGTAACATAGCTGATATTACTCTTTTAAGGGAACAGTATGTCAGTACCAAACAAAGCCCTCCAGGGTTGAACAAACACCATTTTTGTTTCTCTGACTCAGATCTGGGTGAACAGCCCTCACAATGCCAGCGGTTACTACACTATCTACGGAGAGGAGAGTCTGCAGGCAGACCACTTCAACACCAAGCTCAGCTTTGGAGACCCACACACGTTATGGGCCCGAACTGGATACTTGGGTTTCGTAAAAAGGACAGAGCTGCTGGATGCAAGCGGAGGTAAAGCGACAGATCCAGCTCAAACTTCAATATTTTTAGATAAATACATTTGATGAGATACTGCCTGTTAAATCACATATCTGATGACCATTTGTTTCAGATTTATGTTTTTAGAGATGAATAGAATTAGAATATGATCCAATATTATTTGAGATTGTGCTTAGATTTTTACCAAGACTGTCATAAAGCAAGCTTTAAACTTTAAAGCATCGATATTGACCGTCAATCGTTTTCCACAGTTTCTCTAACAGTAGCCATAAATCGTTATTCATCTTTTTTGGGTTTTGGGGTCATAACCAAACATTAATTAGGGCCCACCTTTAAATATTAGGAAAAATGCTGATTTCTTTGTAACATCAAAAATCATCAAAATAAATTTTCAACGACACCAATAATGTCTTTGAGAGAAACCATATGTTGAATTGCCTTCTACTCTTGTTGAGCTGTTTTGTTTTCCATCTCCAGTGCAGAGAGTATTGCTATCCCCCCAGGTGTTCCCAATTCAGTGATTAGCTGCCTGCTCTTTTCAGTGATGCATTCTGGGACTTGTAGTAGTAATAGGAACTGAATAATAAAGGATTTTTTTCCTTTGCTGAGATTAATCTCTTCTGTGCATAATGAACACCATGTTCAAACATAACGATTTCCGATGGTGCAACAGGACTCCCTGTAGGGCGGAGGTTGATGATCCACTTTGGAATCATATCTTCTAACCTTCAGCCGCATGTCTTGGACACTCAGGAACTGTCCACTGATTGCCACCTAGTGGTGAGCTGGAGGAGCAGGAGGTTGGATAGACTCAGCAGGCCAGCAGGTAGTAGTGAGGGTCTGCTGGCAACATCTGGTGGAGGTCTCACTTAAGAGAGCTTCTCCTAGATTCCAGGGACAAGCTGGCGGCATGGAGTCTGAGTGGACCATAATATCTACTTCCACTGTGATACAGCCCCACGTAGCTGTGGCTAGAAGGTCTGAAGTGCCTGTTGTGAAAACAATCCAAGAACCTGATGGTGGACACCGGCAGTAAGGGATGCTGTCAAATGTAGGAGTCTATTGAGCCTGGCTGACTTTTGGAACTCCTGAGGCAGATATTTGGTATTGTAAAGCCAAGCATGCTGCTGCCCAGGTGGTTGCAGAAGCAAAAACTCATGCTAAGAACTTTTGCCACCTCCGGAGAGGGAAGCAGTACTTTATTAGCACTGTCTTTAGTGGGACATCATTGGACAATTACTGGTCTACATTTTTTTCTTTGCTGTCTCTACAAACATTTCTGTGTGTTTCAGATCGACATGATGCCCTGTTTGTGGTGGGCTCACTGGACGAGACGCTAGAGCTTCGAGGGTTACGATACCACCCTATTGACATTGAGACTTCTGTGTCACGAGCTCATCGAAGTATTGCTGAAAGGTGAGGAGGCCTCTGATGCTTTATTAATCTTAAAATCAAAATGTTTTTGAATTTCTAATCACTGATCACCTCGCTTTGATCTGTCACAGTGCTGTGTTTACATGGACCAACCTGCTGGTGGTGGTTTCGGAGCTGTGTGGCTCAGAGCAGGACGCGCTTGACCTCGTGCCCCTCATCACAAATGTGGTCCTGGAGGGCCACCACCTCATTGTGGGCGTGGTGGTAATTGTTGACCCTGGTGTCATACCCATCAACTCCAGGGGAGAGAAGCAACGCATGCACCTCCGCGACTCGTTCCTTGCCGACCAGTTGGATCCCATCTATGTTGCGTACAACATGTGAAAAGCTGGTGGCCATCCTGGTTTGATTCTTGGACGTTTCATCGTACCAGTGAGCAGTCTGGACAGGGTGTATGTATATGTGTGGGGAGCAGAAAAGCATGAAGCACATGTACAGACACACAGCCCTGTTTGACACCAGCATATCTTTACCACTGCATGTCTGTGTTTGGGGTTGAACACTGTGTTCTTTATATAAACACCACATTTTGCAAACATAGCAGTTAAAATATGCTGCAAAATGAAGAGGAAAGCAGAGTTTTTGATGCACTTTTTTGTGGAGAATTGAGAAGAAGAGGCAACAGGTCCCTTTGGCAACAAATACTGGTGTCCTGTCTTAGTCAAAGTCTGCCCCCCTTGGTGTGGTGTCCACACTGAACCACTGATCTCAACACAACTTGAAGTATTTTTCTACATGCAGCTTCCAAGCAAACCCACACACAAACCCATGTCCTGATCCCCTTTAGTTTTACTTCCTGGCAACATGGATAAGAGGAAAAGCCATGATAACTGACACATGGTTCACCCAGTGTGCATATTTGACCCCCCACCTACCCTACCCCCCAACTGAAACCAAATAGATATTCCTGCTTTGATAATATTTCCTGCCTTACAAAACTTCAGCCATACATTCCTTTCTTAACTTTTATTGAATCTGCTATTAATGGCTTCTTATTATTCTTCAATCACTGGAGCATAAGTTCCATAAATACCCAAAAGGGATAAATACAATAAAAAAGAGCCCATATTCTTTTCTTTACTGTAACAACTGAGGGTCTCTTTGTATTTTGGATACTGTATGTCACTAGATATTTTTATTTGTATAAATGAATAATAATGTTTTTCCTCACCTCTCTCAGTTGCTCCTCTATGAATAGATAACCAAGCTGGGAGGCTGTAACATTAGCAAAGAAGACTGTAAATAGAATCTAACAAAAAGTACTTTTGTTGGGGGATGTTAGCTATATAAGGACTGAAAGGGTGAATCACTTTAAATCATTGTGTCTGAGAATGGACAAAATGTTGCACTTTTTAAAAGAAAAAAAAATCTATTTTATTATAACAATGAGGCATTATGAGCATAATGGTTTTAGAGCATGTTATTCTGAGCAGAATAATCCAAGTTTACTGGGAGGGCTATCACTGTTAGTGCAGGTATTTCCCTGTTAGTGTCTGCAAGGAGGTTTGCAAAACTAATAATGTGACTGTTTACAGGCTGACGGGTTACTTTGTAAGTGAAAAATCTAAAAAAAAAAATTGGTCCACTTCTGTTCATCTGATATCCATGGCCACCATGCTGCCAAACAAACTTGATGCTCTCAGTTACGTAAAACATCATGGAGCCTCTCAGCACTCAAACGTTCCAACTGTATGTTTTGTTTGTTTGTGCAACTTTTTGTATATAAGTACTTTGAATTCTAAAATCATTGTTGTTTATACTGTAGCCAGCAGAAGGTAGTAAACAGGTCGAATTTTTTTATTTTTCTGTGTTCAGTCACTGGAATTTTGCACTTGTGAATGCAGTTGCAAAACTGAGCCACATGAAAGATGCCAGTGAGAGGAAAATAAAAAGGCTAAATTTAACATTTCTATTCAGAAGTTTACATGCACTCATCAACGAATGGCGTGAACCTCATTCATTTGGGTTGTTTGGTCATTTATTGGAATAAATTGTTAAATAATTATACAATAAATATCGCTAATAAAAAAAAAAATTAAGAATTCTGTGCAGAAGAATGGATTCCCTCTGATCTACATAGAGTAAACAGCTCAACTGTCATGAGGAAGAAGTATTTCTGTCTTCTAATCATACTTCCACCTTTAATAATGGAGACAACAAGCTTTAGTATATTTTATTTAGGTGTTTGAGGATTTTTGGGGGTGACAGTTAAGAGATATAAAACATAAAAGTTTAGATAAAAAAAAAGAAAAGCTTTATCTAATAATTAAAATAATCGTCAACTTATTTAGTAATCAATTAATCATTAACTGGAGGATTAATAATAATTGAACTTTATTGATCTCACAATGGAGAAATTCACTTCTGCATCTTAACCCATCCCCTTGGGGAGCAGTGGGCTGCCACTGTGCAGCACCTGGGGAGCAATCGGGGGTTAAGTGTCTTGCTCAGGGACCCAGAGTGCAGGGTGTGGGGATCAAACCAGGTACTTGCAGCCTTCTCTAACCACTAGGCCACCCAAACCCCCACCCAGAGTATAGAGACTGTAAAACAGGCCTTTATCTGACAGAGCGACCCACTTAGAGCAGTAATTATACCAAAATTGCAAAAAAAAAATATATATTTAAATAAAAATGCATTTAATAAAAAATAAATAAAAATTCCATCTGTAAATATGCTCTATCCAGAGCTGCTCAAGTGGAAAAGCTTTAGTTTCACTTGGTTTAATTTTGCATAAAATGTTCTTTTTGGAACCTTTTGCCATCCGATTATTAATCAATTATTCGAAAAAATAATCAACAGGTGAATCGATTTGAAAAATAATCATTGGTTGCAGCCCTACTTAAGATATATATTCATACAACACCAGTACCATTAAAAACTTTTGCCTTTGACAAATGCTGCTGGTATCCATCATATTTTAAGGACTTTATTATTGGGGTTGAGGAAGCTTTATAGTGATCTGCTTTATCATTCCTAAATCTGTTTTCAATGCGTTTCTGGAATCCCGTTGGACCACATTTGAACACTTGTTAGTTTTTTCTTACCAGAACTAGTGTTCAGATGTACGTGTTTCTAGCCTAAGGCAATTATACATTTATTTTGCTCAAAAGAATACATTGAGTACACAGTTAAAAGAGAAATACAGAGCAGGAAGTGGCTAAAAGCCTGTGTGGCTTATCTTAAGGTTCCACCAAAAACGAGAACGTGTGAAAATTTTAAATAATCATTTCAAATCCAATAGTAATAAAACAATAATCAACAGACAACAAAAAAATGACAAATTTTTTTAAACCACACATAAACACCCAATAGCAGCGTGCATGTCATGATGTGGTGTCATGTCCAACCCTTCATTGAATTAATTATTAAAAGACATTTAAAATGTTCTACTCTTAAACATAGGGTTGTTAAATGAGAAAAACTATTCCAAAGTGGTTAAGCCCTGGATTGAATAAAGAATTGGCCTCGATGAGGAAGATATTTGGGAGGATAGAGATTCTTTGACTAGCTTTTGTAAACAAACAGATTTGGTTGAGCTTCCTTTCATCTATACTTACTTATCTATATATGTCATGATGGGGTGGGAGTCTCCATCTGGGAATGAGTAGGAGGATAAGTGCATCCTGACTAGGCCACCAATCCATTATAGGGTAACACAGATATTGAGAACAATCTACATAACCCATGCGGTTGTACCTCAGGGCAGGTTAGAGAGAGCAGTTAACCTAATTGTGTTTTTGAACTGTGGGAGGAAGCCGGAGTACCCAGCGAGAGCTAGCACATCCATTGGGAGCACATACACAATCAATGCAGGTAGAGATTTAAATTCACTGTGTTCTTGCAGCAAGGGAAAAGCACACTAAGTAAGAGAGTTGAGATCTTGCAGTATGTAAAAACAAAACTATACTGTCCTAACCTCAATTAGCTTTGAAATGTATGACTATGTTCTAAAGTAAGCGCTGTTTTAGGAACCTAAACAAAAATAATTATCTTTGTGAATTCTCTCAAGAAGAATAGCAAGATATCAAGCCAGAGTTATATCAGAACCCTGTTGATGGCTACAAAAAAAAAACATCAAAAAAACCAGCTGCGCTTCAACTTTCTAAGATTGAACAAAATATTTCAACGGTTAAATTAATATAATTAGGCTTGTCTGTAACACTTAGATCCAATAAAGATAAGCGTAAATGGATCAAACTGCGAACATGTGCAAATAGATTTGTGTTTGCTATGATCTTTCAGCCCTGAAAATTGTTGAGATCAAGTTATTTTGGCAGTTAAAACCAAAGATAAGTGTATGTAAACATCTGACTGGCAATGATATGCTTGTGCGTTATCATTTCAAGACTCTTTCAAATAGCTTGCACAGTGTTTCGGTGATGAGATTTTTGTGTAGACCTACACTTGTTTTCATTATTCATTCTATATTGTCTGAATTGGCTGCTGCCCATTTTACCATTCAAACTAGTAAAGCCTAATTTTAGAAAAATTTGTAAAAGATAATCATAAATGAACATTTTCCTAATGCACTTTGCACTGTTGACATGTTTGGAAAATTCTGCTTCAAACGGTGTCCCTTTTGAGTGACGCTCTAACAAAATTGGTGCGACAGCGCTTCATCTTAGCTTCAACACTTTGTCACAGCCGCTGCACAATGCTAGCATGACTGGCCGTGAAGGAACTGGCTCGAAGAACAACTCATTTTGGATGTGGTAGGAGAGGTTAACAGGCATGAAAGTGAAGTTTCAGGGAGTTAAACTGGTAAAACAGGACTGGAGCTGGAAGTATGAGAGCAGGATCCATAAAGTGGATATTTGACACAAAAAAAGAGTCTCTTGGAAACTTGTCAGAAACCTGAAATGAAAACCAGAATCCATCTACCTGCTTTGCTGGGAAGTCTTGAAGGGCTTCTTCTGGTTCTTACTCTTTTGTTTTATCTTTCCAACTTCAGAATTCTTACACTATGCAATCCTAATGATGGTGCAATTTAATTTCAAAGCTTGCACATTTACTGAAAAATAAACATGATTCTAATTTTTCTAAAGAGAAAGACGAGCTAATAAAATTTACCCAGTAGTGTACTTAAGATTGCATTAATCTCTCTTTAATTTTGTTGATATTTTGTGTATGCACTCTGAATATGTTGTATATTAATTACTCTGTGAAATCTATATTTGCTTCAAGAGGGTTTACTCCACTGTCTAATGATGTGTTTTAACTCAGTCTGTTAAAACATGTAAATGGTGCACCCCGTTTTACCATTTTGCTTTCTACCATTTTGGTTTGTTGTACTTTGTTTTATACTTAATGTATAAGTAATGCAGAATAAACAGAAGCATTTAATCATGCATGTGCCTGAATTTTTCTTTGTTGTAATGGTTTAACATGGATTAAAAATGACCAACATTTTTAAGACTAAATAAAAAAATTATTCCTTCTTTATTATTAGTCTCTATGTGTAGTTCACTATATGCTTAAATAACCAATATTTTTACAGATATTATAACACAATAGTATCAAAAGACATAGACTAGGTTGGAAACGTTAATTTGTCCAAAATATTGGAACGTTTTTTGTTTTTTCATGTTTTTTATGTTTTACACATGCTCTCTCTCTCTGCTGTAAAAAAAATTATATGTGTAGAGTATTCATTAAAGTGTAATTCCAAGAGATACGATCTAGGTATTTCATAAAAGTTAGGAACATTTAAAAGATTACCTGATGATTCAAACAAAAAAGTCATAAGCATATGTGTTTAAACTTAGTGTTCAAAACTTGACTAACAAGACTAAATATTTATGCCAAGAACTGTTTGAAGGTCGGATTGAACTTTGGATGCAGTTCTGGTTTAATTAGAAATTATCAACAACATTTACAAATCATAATTTACATATCCAAACTTGGAAGATGTAAAATGGACAAACATATCAAATTAAAATGGAATTATATGTTTTAAGAGAGCATGCACTAAAGAAGAATTCAAGTTTAGTGATTCAGAAAATAATTGTTTTATTTATTCCTTTGTGGTTTTGGATGTTATCTAGGTTTGTTTTTGATTGGACCATAAAAGACATAAGATACATAAGCAAATTGGTTATTTGTGTGTGGACTTTTTAAATGAATGTTCAGAGCATGTCTTTACCTCCTTTAAGACAAAACATATGTACAGACGTGAATTATTCTCTTAAAGATGACTTTAAAACATTTGTCTTAACTTTTATTCTGGGATGATAGTGTGAATTAAATGTTATTCCCTTGCCTTACATTTTTGAGCTCTTTAAACAAACCTAATTCAGTAGAACAGCGGGCTTTCTGTCTAATTGCACACAGTGCTGGCCCAAGTCTCTAAGGGGCCATAATTAAAATAAAGTTTTTGGGGCCCCTCTATTGTATCAATGATGTTTGTTGCTGTAATCAACCTACTAATAAATTCATTGCAGCTCTGGAAGTGCTGATTTGTAAACAGTCCCCTATTTGTATACATGATTTGGTGTTACCAAAAGTAAAGTAAAAAACTAGTAGTCATTTGAAGTAATATTGTCATGGTGGTTTATTCTTTTTGGTTTCAACTGCAACAGCATGGTGTAAAAATAACATGTGTTGCAAGAAATACAAAAAACAAATAAAATAGCTTTAACATATAAAAATAATACATTCAATTGTATAAAAACAGACATAATAAAATCAAACAATAAAATATCAACTGTGTTTTTAAATAGTTGGAATAGCTAAAAAGTAACTTGACCGGGTACACAATCAAATTAATAGAAGAATAATTAGCTCTTCAAACTATGTAAATATTTATAACCGTGTGCATAAGCTCTCTTTGAAAGCATACACTCCCTTTAACCACAGGTATGACTTTTTGATGTTGCACTGCTTTCCTTCAATATTCTTAAAATCTGTGCTTCGCAGCTTTGGTTTGCAAATGACTGCAAGACATCTGATGGCTTATTTTGTTAATACTAATCGCGTCAGTCCACTCTGCAAATGCACATCACAGGGAGTCAGCCGACCATCCTCAGGGCTACCCAAAGATTTGGTTAAAACTTGCATCTGATTTTAAGAAAGATAAGGGAGTAAATCAGGTTATCTGTGTCCCAGGATATCTAGAAGTATTTCCTTTTCTCAAACCAGTGCACTTTCATCACTATCAGACTGTTCTCCAAAGATAAGTTTGTGTTGGAAAATTTTGCACTTGTCCTTACTCCTATGTGTGCTAATCTGGCCCATAGACAAATGTTTTTATAGGCCAAATAAATTCAGCATGATTAAAGAGATACTGTAAAAGTACATACTAATACCATTGACATGTGTTTTGTTCCTATATTTATAGAATGGGTCACAACCAGTTATTGGTATGCTTATGACTATGGGAATCTCTGATTGCACAGATTATTCTAGATTTGACTGAAATATGTGCAATGATAATGACTGACAAGTGAAAGATAATTTCTTCATACTTTAATTACAAATTTTCACCCTTAACATTTTTTATAACTACAAGTAAAGAATTACAATGTGCAAGACATATGAATAAAATACACCATATATAATATAAAACATTGCACTATTTCCATTATTTCTGCAAACCTTCTGACACGAAACGTTTTAACTTTTTCCTCCAATCAAAATGCCCAAAGACTTAATTACGCAACGTCTCCCCTGCTCAGAAACCCCGCCCTCTTCCTTTGGCCGGGGGGCGGGGGCGGGGGCGGGAGAGAAAAGTAGAGAGCTATATTTTAAAGCTGACATCTTCTTGTTTTTAGCTATTAGCCATTACGGCTAAGTAACTTTCCAGGTCCTCTTCGAAATAAAAGTCTGTACACGAATTACCCGAGCTTCACGCTGTGAACAAGAGCAGTCACACATCATTTCAGAAGGTAAATTATCTGGCTGACTGAGCGGTACTTTTTGTGCTCGTCTCTCTGTCCGCCCCGCTCTGACCGTAATGGCGGCTTGTGTGCTTCGTCAACGGCTCGCCAACCTACGAAAAGGGAAGGTGTAGTTAGCTTAATGGCTCCTCGTATCGCTGACGTCTTTTGACGCGATAAGTTGCGTGCCAGTGACAGAGTTACATATATTTGCTCAATGGGATAAAATATTCCATCCATCCCTTATACAAGCCAAACGAAACTTGTCAAGCACATAATTCGGAAATGGTTGCTTTTAACGTTTTAAAGTGAATTACATCCGCTTAACTGGTTAGCTACTGTTAACTACCAGCTGCAACATTAGTAAGCTCGAACATTCTGGAAGTAGCGGCTTCATATTTTCAGCTGCGGAGTTAAATTTTTGTATTAAAGTTACACTTTTTACGAGATTTCTCATCAAATCAATGAGGTTTAAAAAGTCAATCGTATTGACTCCAGAATCCTGCTGTGTTTCGTAACTCGTTCATAACGTAACTTGCATTGCTAAATTCCTCCAAGAGGAAGTCATGTCTTGTTACACTTATTTTCATATACATCTATTTTGATTCCTCTAAAAAAAAAAAAAATGGGAAAAAAAAACTATTTTGTTTCTCATCGATTCACTTTTTTAGCGGGTGCTTAGCTTGGTGAATTCACTAAAGTAAAGACAAATAACGGCGCGTACAGCAGCTGTTACAGTAGAGTTACTGTGAGTCAGTAATATTGATTTATTTTTTCTCAGTTACTATGGAAGACGTACAACAGGGCAGCAATGGCACTGAGTCACAGACTGCAACCATTCCTACTACCATCACATCCTCTCAGTTCTCACAGATAGCACAGCAGGTAACTGATGAATGCAATTAAAAACAATACCTGCCATTCTGCTTGGTTACACAGGCCATTCATATGAAAACATTAGGCACGGAAACAACAGTTTAAATGGAGTTAATACGCGGCTTGACATTTTAAGCAATTTTAAAATGACATAAATTATTCTACCCAAGTTGTCTTCCCTGTTTATGACTCAATCAGGCCTGAAACAATTGGATTAATCATGATCAATCGATTATTGAAATAATTGTGAACTAATTTAGTAATCGATTTATCGTTAACTGGAGTATAGAGACTCTAAAACATGTCTCTAGCTGACAGAGAAACCCACTTAGAGAAGTAATTGTATCAAAATTGTAAAAATAATATTTTTTTATTCAAGATAAAAAAATCAACCTTTTTGTCTGTCTATATGCTCTATCCAGAACTCCTCAACTGGAAATGTTTTGATTTCACATGGTTTAATGTAGTAAAAAATCTTTAAGGAATCTATCCGATTGTTAATCGATTAATAGAAGAAAAAAAATCGACTGATGAATCGGTTGCAAAATGATTATTAGTTGCAGTCCTAGACTCAATATGTTTTAACTTGTATTAGAACAGCAGAAAACTCTGACTCTACCTAATTTATGTACACCCAAATACATATTGATAATCCAGTGTGTTATTTTTTGTCATTTGATTCGTTTTCTGATTAAAGCTCTTCACAGGAAAAAAAAAAAAAATAATTTTATTTGCATTGCTTTCATTATTTTAAATTGAATACCTCCACTAATAGTTTCACTAATACTTTGTGAAAACTAACCTTGAGTTTGAGTTAATTTGTGGTGATGCATCAGATAAATGACAACCATACCAACACGTTAATATCTTAATCAGTTTTTAAAAATCCATTGGAATATTAGATTAATTGAAATTTTACATGAATGAGTTCAAAATAAAAAGCATTGTTGTCTTTAGAAATGTCTTTTTTTGTTAGCTATTAATGTACTGCACTGCGCCATGATTTAATAATCAGTGAATTTTAAGTAATCTCCAGCATTTGATTAATCTGGACAAGTTAGTTTAAAACTAATGACATTGTCAAGAGCAACCTTGGTTTCTCCCACTAACTTCAATACCTCAATGGGGAAAATAAATTAATAATGAGAGTTAAAGAGTTAAACAATTTGATCAATAATTATGTATGTTTTATTAATGTATTTCTATACACAAAAAACCTTAATCAAATATTTAAGTAATTAATTACTGATACAAGCAACATTTGCCTATTTTACTTCAGATGTATTTTAAAGGATAGTAAAAAAAAAAATAATAATCTTAGCACCTAAATGTTAACAATACGATATATATTATATGTAGGTGAAGTGTTTTTAGGAAATGTAATTTGTATTGTTTTACTAAAATGTTTAACTTGAGACTATTCAATGGCAAATCATTTTTTTGTTTGTATTTTATTTTAATGTTCCTAGATGTCATTGGGAGGTTCTTCTGTTGCTGTTGTGCAACTGCCTGGGGGTCAATATCAGGTTCAGGGAGTGATCCAGTCTGCACAGTCATCAGTCATTCAGTCCCCTCAGGCACAGAGTGTAACGGTGAGCAGAGCAGCTCCTTTTTTTTGCCTTTCATGTTTTTTTTTTTCTTTTTCTAAACTATCACATAATTTAAATATAAATCCTTGACATGGTTGCGAAATACAGTCAGATACAAAACAATAATACTAACATAAATCTACTATTGGATATAAATTGAATGAATAAATGTGTTTCTGTTTGGCTATAAATCTAAAACTAAAGAGGCTATAGTCAAACAAGTGCCTATAAAAAGACAGAATTTCTCCCACAGTGGTTTGATAATGATGATTGTATTCTTATTGAACCTCTACTGCTAAGGCCCAGGGTACTGATAGCGAAGATTCTCAAGACTCCTCAGACAGTGGAGCAACAACCCACAAGACAAGGGAAATACTCGCCAGGCGGCCGTCATACAGGTAAAAAGTTCATCAAATGACATCCCAGAAAGAAAAGCTTTTGTGTAACTTGTGGAATAACTTGGCTGCTTCTTTCCTGCAGAAAAATCCTTAACGACCTTTCATCTCAGGAAACGACACACATTGAAGGAAAGGATAGCAGTCCAGCATCCACAGGAGTGACAGGTGTTACAGTTCCAAGCACTCCAATCTACCAGACCAGCTCAGGACAGTACAGTAAGAACGCTTCTTCAGCTTAAACTGAATATGAAAATACTAACACCAGTGTGGGATGCTGTGATTTTTAAATTTTTATGAAGTATTTCAATAATTTCTTTGACTATACTGGTTGAGTGTTCTCAAACAGAGTAATATTTGGTAATAAATTTAATCTATAATCACTTTCAGAATACCCTTTCCGATCATATTTTTACTTTGCAAGCAAGAATGATTGTATTTCCTTTTATAACAAGTTTTGTTTTTTTATCATTCCTTATAAGTTACCATAGCTGCAAATGGGACAATCCAGCTGGCATCTCCAGGTTCTGAAGGCCTCCAAGGGCTGCAGGCTGTTACCATGGCCAACTCTGGTGGAGCACAACAAGGAGCTACCATCCTTCAGTATGCGCAGACACCTGATGGTCAGCAGATACTCGTGCCTAGCAACCAAGTAGTAGTACAAGGTGAGAATTTAGTACATCCGCTTACATTTCATGTGCCAGCCTTGTTTGGTAGTATTCTTTTGTAATCAAAATGAGACAAAAAATGTAACACATTTGAAATGGCCATGGTTATGTGAACTGAAGGAATGGTGACAAAAATAGATGTTTTTAATGGTGTTTTTGGCAGTCCTTTCCATTTTGGTTATAGATGTTGTCTCCTTTGCAGTGAAATCTATACCTTTATCAGACGTCAAGGGCCTTTTTCTTTCCATCCAAAATAAAGTTTTTTCTTTGGCTCTGAGAGAATGGGAAGTCATAATACAAGAAGTAACTTCTAGTCAAGAACCAAAAATTGTGTGACAGGATTCATATGATTCACATTCAGTTTTTTTTTGTTTTGTCATTTGTTGCATTTAGGAGTTGGAGGAGAGATGCAAACCTACCAGATTCGCACAACGACCTCATCTGCCTCCCTTCCCCAGACCGTTGTGATGACCTCTCCAGTTGGACTGTCTCAAACTAAAACTGATGATCCCACACTAAAGAGGGAAATCCGGCTTGCAAAAAACAGGTAAATACAGAGTTAAGGGTTAGCCCTCGGCCCCTGTATCTTTAATGTGCTGCTGTGTCCTGTGAGAGAGTCCTGTACTGGTCTGATTTTTCAAAACTGCACCTGAACTGAGACCCGACCCGTTACCTGCAATTATCCCCATTTAAAAATCCACACCAACCCGTAATGTAATGTTCTTATTGTTGCCCATATTAGTTTGGATAGCCTGTTTCTGTATGCCTCTGCTGACTTCCACTCGTCTGTCGGTGTCCATCACGTGGGCGGGAGACAGGCAGTGCAGCCAGACCAGGAATGGGGGATTCTGGGAGTTTGAGGCAGCAAGCTTAGCTTAAGGAATGTGTTGTATGGACCTGAGAGAGGAAGGCATTGCAGCCTCTGAAAATATCAGCTTGTGTTTTCAGAATAAAAACTCAGTTCTACAGGACTTTGTTTGGCCCTTGTTAGAATATTATTATCTGGATATTCTTGAATCAATTTATTTTTTTAAATATAGAGTTAATTAATAAGAAAATCTAAATTAGTTTAATTCATGCTGTAACTCTATGGTTCCTGCATTTGTTCATTTATATCCATGCCTACACCCGTGAAGTAAAACATTATTTTTTTTCTACCTTTAGATGTATGTTTTTTACTGGTACCCAACCTGGTGCAGTACTCTGACCTGTGGACTTTGTCTACTTATTGTTCTTGCAAGATACATCTCGAAAAAGTGCCTTTGGTTTTTGTTTAGTAGATCAATAATAGTTTACACACTAGTTATCATAAACAGTCAAAGTGAATAATAATTTAACTTTATTGATCTCAAACTGGATAAATTCACTATGCATTTAACCCATCCCCTTGGGGAGCAGTGGGCTGCCACTGTGCGCCAGCAGGGGGCAGTGTGGGTTAAGTGTCTTGCTCAGGAACCCAGAGTGCAGGCTGTGGGGATCAAACCGAGTACTTGCAACCTTCTCAGAGCACAAGCACACTGCTCTAACCACTTGGCCATCACTCCCCCAAAGCATTTGCTTTTATCCCTATCCAAGTGTGGAAACATTTGTATTACCAGACTTTTACATATTCCCTATATATGAAATTCAGTCAATATATTAGCACAAAGTTACAACAACAAAGTAAAACTGTGTGAAATCAGGAATAATTTCTCTCAGTTTGGTGTCATAGTATTATGGAGCCTGATGGCTTCCAAAACGCATGGAAGGCTCAGACTCATGACCTTAGGATTCCAAGCTCTATGCTTTATTATTTAAATAATCATCAACTAATTTATTAATCGTTAACTACGGTGTAGAGACTCTAAAACATGCCTTTGGCTGACAGACTGACCCACTTAGAGCAGTAATTATATCTAAATTGTGAATTGTATGCACTGATATAATAAATATAGAGCATCTGGAAAGTATCCTCTTTACCTGATTAATGATGTTTACTGTTTTCAATTTTTTTTCTTTCAAATTTTCAAACATCTAATAACGACTTGTGATTGTTTTAGTTTTTATTTTTGCAAATAATTTAAATATAAAAAACTTAGTGAACTTGTTCAAATGTTAACCTATTGTACATTATATAACCCATACTCATTTAGTTTTCTTTGTAAATAAAATGTTAGCTGAGCTCTTTTGCACCATCTTGATGCTATGAGAACTTTAACACATTTTTCATTATTTAACATTTTGACATCCTGAATGTTTTTTCCTGATTTCAGAGAAGCGGCCCGTGAATGTCGACGGAAGAAAAAGGAATATGTGAAATGTCTGGAAAACCGTGTCGCTGTTCTGGAGAACCAAAACAAGACATTGATTGAAGAACTGAAAACATTAAAGGATCTTTACTGCGTGAAAACAGGATAACCTGTTAGTACATGTCGAGACTGTGAGGTGAAAGCAGCACAGCTCTCATGCATTTGGACAAGTCTGGGTTTCTGGGAACACTTCATTTCAGGCTGAATTCCTCCAGTCTTTTTTTTTTTTTTCTACTTTGATTAAAAGTGACTTTTGGCAGTGAGATTTACTGGACAATTTGGCCATTTTTCAACTGCTTTTTTTTTTTTTTTTTATGCTAACTCTGTAACATTTATAGTTGTGTACATTTTTAATACTTGGAGGTTTGAAATTGTGAGCTTTAAAGTTTGAGTCTTCAAATGTATAATTTTTCCTATTTCCTTGTGTTTTAAAACGTATTGCTACTGGAGCTAATTTACCAGCATCTGCAAAATTTTGACTGTATTATTACAATATGTGATTTCTTTTAATTGTGAACCAGCAATGCCCCTCTTTTCCCTTTTTAAAAAGATGTTACACCTATCATTCCTTATATTTGTGCAATGGACTATAAAGGGTATCAGAAATATCAAGTTTGGTTTGGTTGTTACTTGGCAGTTACTTTGACAATCAGGGAAAAAAAGCACAAAGTCCAGTTAATATTTATTTGTACATCTTTGGGGGGGATGGGGAGTGAAAAACAAAGAGCATATGAAATGTTGCTGATTCGGTGAGTAAATAAATATATTTTCACTCAGTAGAAAGCGTGTTTGTCTGATGTTTATCAAGTAAGAAAAGCTTTAGAAATAGATCTGTGCCATAACAGTCTTACTGATAAAAAAAAAAAAAAAAAAACTTTACTAGAAAAGTTAGAAAGCAGTAAACTAAATATGAAGAAATTAATATATTAAGTATAGAACCAAGAAAAGGGTTCATATGTTTCATTTAATTGAATATCCCATAATATGTGGCCTAATCATTAAAGAAACTTCTTGAGCCTCTATATGTCTTAGGTGAAGTTCAGCAAAGCCAGCCGCCTCCAGGTTTCTCCACGTTGCCCTGGTAACTGTGCAGCCATCCCCCAGGAGGTACCACAGAGGCTCAAACACATACTGACAGAAGTATGTCCACGTGGAGGGATCAGAGACCACATGCTCCAGAAAATACAAAGCTCCTCCCTGAAAGAAAACCAACAGCAGGTTCTGTTCCACAGGTGTACGTTCATTCCAGAACAGACTAGGTAGCCCTCAAGCTCTGACTGGTTATGTACAGTCCTGCTTAATCCAACACTATTCATAGATTTACATTTCTGCCAAACCTACCTTTCTTTCACACATGGGTATTTTAAGTCATTCAAAACTTGAAATTCACCTTATTAAGCCATATTGTGTAGAAATCTGAATTGACAAAATGAATAACTTGCACATTAGAGTCCTGTAGAGTTATATCCTCTTATTCTTTAGCAGAGTGTCTGATCATAAAAACTTAGATAAAAGTACATTAATGTGCAAAATGATCTAAAATAATGGGATGCAACCTCAGTTAAAAGTTAGGAAATGTCATGATGACTTGCAAATTACACACCATACACCCACAGCTGAGTACACCAACTGTAATGGTGCGTTCTATTTAACTTGGCAATGTGGCAACCTTTCAAAGGTATCCCTGACCCTTGACCTTTGTCACATTACCATAATACAGCCACAATCCTAAATATGTTTTATCCGTATTTTATGTAAATACTGTAGCACATAAATGGAGGGAAGATTCCCCATGTTCCCCTTCGGCTGCAGCTACAGTTTTAGCAGAAGGCTTTTGCAACACAGGGCAAGTTCTGTTCCAGGATTACCTTGTGTTTAGCTCCATCCATCTTCATTCAAAGTAAGACCAGTTTTACTGTCCCTATTTTTCTAGAAGTGTTCTATCCTATCTGCCCACATGGCATTTTGAATGAAGCCCAAAAAGTCAATTTAGTATCATTTTACAGAGCAGCTTCTTCCGCATGTTTCCTAAGCCTCATATATGGCTTACAGCAAATTAACAAACAGGAAATATTTCTGTTTTCTTCAAATAAAAACTCTTAATGCCATTCCAACTACGTAGGTTTGATTTCAACTTTGGTAGGGACTCTATTGGTCTTATCTCATTGGTCCTATGCAAAAATATGCATGCTCGTTTTTTTAAGCTTGGCGTGAAAATCAGGGTGTATTTCATTTAAAGAGAAAAGCAGCATTTCTTGCTATATTTATTCAAATTTTAGGACTTTTTTCCACTTTGAAAAGGGTTGCATTTGAACTTACCAGTAACTAAGACAGAAGGTCTTACCTGCCTATTTAACCAAGTATAGTCTAAATATGTCTGTTATCCTGTATTTTCTTTTGAAGATAAAGAATTGTGCAGAGGTAAACAGAGGTAAAAAAAACACTCTTAATCTTTTATATGCTCTCTCTGTATCATGAAAGAAACCAAAATAAAAAGAAACCAAATAAATGTCTTGTATTTAAATGTGTAACTAGAAGAGCTAGAAGAGGAACTGACACTTAGCATTTAACATATTAACTTCACTATAGAAGTTGTACATCTGGGCTGTAGTTGCTTTGTTTAACCCATTTGATTTATTTTATCTAGGGCTGAAACAATTCATCGGATTAATCGTGATTAATAGATTATTGAATTAATGTCAACCAATTTAGTAATCGATTAATCGTTAACTCGAGTAAAGAGACTCTAAAACATGCTTTTAGCCGACAAAGTGACCCACTTAGATTAGATTGCATTTTAGATAAAAAATGTTTTCGTCTCTCATTCTCCATCCAGAACTACTGCTGCAACAATGCCGCATTGTAAATTATAAACATGTTATTCACATCAAATTGTTGGTAGGGACAAGTAGGTCGGTCCCAAGTTTTGGTAGGGACATGTCCCTATGGTCCCTATGCAAACCTACACCCATGTGCCATTCCTCCATAAAGGTCAAATGTACAAGGTACATACCGGTAACTGAAAGTACAGATACATTGGCTCTTCTCTGCCTTTCTGATTAATCCTACTAACTGTTAAATGTCTTGGCAGGTTTGAAATTGTATCATACTCTTTCCATTTTCAGATGAGATTTAAAAAAAGGATATTTTCATAAGTTAGACCTGCTTTAAACATCACTTTATTTGTGAGCTGACTGTTTTCTTTTCTTGGGTTTCTTTTGTTTACTGTTGCTCTGGAACAACCACCTGTGCACCATCTCTGCTTCTGTCTCCTTGAACCCCAGTCAGCCTCGGCAGATGGCCGCACACTGAGCCTGGTTCTGCTGGAGGTTTCTTCCTGTTGAAAGGGAGTTTTTCCTCTCCACTGTCACTACAAGCATGCTTAGTGTGAGGGATTGCATTTGAGTCAATGAGTCAATGCAATCAATTGGGAAAACTTCAAATCGATTTGACTGTATGATCTGGTTGAACTGTAAAGTGCCTTGAGATGACATGTGTTGTGAATTGGCGCTATATAAATAAACTGAACTAAATTGAATACCCACTTCATGGGACAGTTGGATGTAGGCAGAGATTCAATTAAATATAGTTGGATTATTCATCAGGTGACTTCTGAATGCAATTGGTTTGCTAAAGATGATTCCATACCCTGTGCGTGTCAGGTTGTTGTATGTCCTACTACACGTGAAGGCAGCACAATCCAACTCACACGTCTGAGAACGCGTCGGGCCTCCTGCAGGACTCTTCCCACATCGTTCACAGAGCACAGCACCAGCGTGCAGACCACAACGTCCACCGATTCGTCCCGAACGTCCCTCAGGTCCTCACCTGGAAGAACTAAAACCTCCTCATAAGTCAGGTGCTGATTTGCGTCCATGCTCAAACGCAGGTACGGCTCCATGTGCGGGTTGGGTTCAGTGCAGATCACCGCGCAGCCGTACGGGTAATACCTAAAGTTTGCTCCGCTGCCACAGCCGATCTCCAGCAACCGAAGCGAACCGTCTGCGTTCGCGAACCTCGCGAGGTTTCGAAAGAGTTCCCTCTTGAAATTGTGCATTTTGTCATTGTAAGTAATTGTTATCGTGTTTGCGAGGAAGGGGAATACGCGTTTGTATAAACTGCGCAGTCCAATGAACTGCAGCAAATAAAAAGGGGCGACCAATGCTAAACAAACTAGTCTACAAGATCTCATCAAACAAGTCCGCATCTTCCTGAGAAAAACCCTTGAAGTAGCCTCAGCTGAAAAGCCCTCAGAAGATAAAAAGATTACACCGCTAATACTGGCCATTTGTTTGTCTGACCACTAGATGGCGACAAATGACCACACTGCCATTAAACTCCTTATTTTGTCCTTTTTCAAATAGGAGTTCCAAGGTGTGACCCAAGCTGAGTCCAATAGAAGAAGGAAACATTTTACATTTTGCAAAAATATGAATATTTTATTCTTAAGCATTTAAAATACAACTATGTTGTATCAACATTGAAAAGTGTCTTAAGAGATAAACTGCTTGTACAGCTACTTCTACTAATGCATGGTTATTTGATTATATGAAATCAATAATATTTGCTTTAATACTACCATACAAATTAGTATTGTACTACCATACAAATTAGTATTGTAAGTGCCAATAGTCTTAGTTTAAGAAAAAGCAATTATTTCAAACTTTAAGGTGCTTCCTCCTTTCCCCTCTTATTAAGGCCTCACAAGCAACAGGCAAAGTAACAATATTCAGATGGTGGTTGTTGTTATAACCTGTTTTAAATTTTTTTTTTTTTTGGATTTTACATACAGAAGTCATTAGTTGTGGGTTATTTCACTGCGTAGCCTACGATGTGCGGTTTGACGATAAAGACAAGCGGTGCTTCAATGTGTCGAAGTTTGAGCTTGGAGAATCCAGCTTCCTCCAAGTATTTCCAGGTTGCCCGGGTAACCTCGCATCCATCCCCAAAGTAGTACCATGCAGGCTGGAGGACATGCTGGAAGAAGTATGACCATGTTGAGGGATCTGCAACCACATGCTCCAAGAAGAAGAAAGCACCACCCTGAGAAAAAAAAAGGTTTATTATTTGTACGCATGACATCTAGCTTAGGGTGAATCGATTTTATCACTTATCTATATTTCTTTTTTTTTATATATCTTTTTGGCAGAAATAATTTCCAAACATTACACAAATAATAATTTTATGTGTGAGCCAACTATAAGGTCAAACTCAAAACCACAAATGCTTAATGCAATTTTAATAAGACGCTAAACTCAAAAATGACTTCAAAACCTTCTTCCTTCTTCTTCTTTCCCTATTCCTTTTGATTCTCTTTACAGTTTTTAATATCAGACTGGGAGGTATTCATTTCTCATCCAAAAAAAAATAAAAAATGAGTGAAAGGCATTTTCCTGTGGGCTGGATTTGGCCAGTTCCTGTGCGACATGTTGCATAACTGTACTGTGAAGCGTGATGCTTTCAATTGAAGGAAATCATGTCATATTTAACAGTAATCAGTAATCTCTCTATAATAATTGCAGGGTTTATTATTGTATCATATTTATTATTTTTTACATATCTTTTAATGTATATTACTCTCTTAACATATTTATTCCATAGTTGTATTATTTTTATGTAAGAAAATCCTAATGAGTTTGTTTATCCTATGTATGTCTGTTAAATAAGTTTGGGTTTTTAGTAATTTATAGCCCATATCCTCAATTTGTAAGCGTATAGTGCAATTGTAAAAAGTTATTTCTGTCCTTTAAAAAAAAAAGGGGGCGAAAGGAATCTAATTTTACAGAAGCTGACAGAAAGGAAAAACTGAGAAGTAATGATTTCTCTTCAGTTATACATTTCTTTAGGTGGCTGCAGTCTAATCTAATGAAATATTCTCCACACATTAAAAGCTTACTGGTCGCAGGATGCGCAGCACCTCTCTCAGGGTTTGCGGGATGTCTCGGACCGAGCAGAGCACCAGGGTGCACACAACGACGTCCACCGACTCGTCCCCTACTGAAGCCATGTCCTCACCCGAGGTCACCACGAATCGGTCATAGGTGAGGTGGTCGTTCTGCTTCATGCTTGTGTCCAGATACTTTTGGAAATGCGGGTTCGGATCGGTGCAGATCACCTTGCAGCCTGGCGGGTAGAACTCAAAATTTGTTCCAGTGCCGCAGCCGATTTCCAGAATAGTGAGCTTCCCACCAGGCTTGATGTACTCGGACAGGCTGCGAAACAACTCCGCTTTCCTTTCGTGCATTTTTTTGTTGTACATTACAGAGAAGCGTTTGAGGAAAATAGGCATGATGCGTTTATATCCTTCATACAGCCCGACCGCATTGATCACATGCATTGGTATACAAAGAACGTTTACCACCAGGGTCCAGAATTTCATCGGAAGACTCATTTTTGCGTCCGATCAGGACAACCAAGCGCGAGGTGTGTGGAGCGCGCTACTGAAAAACAACAACAATCGGTCAAGGTCCAACCTAACTTCCGGGGCGGAGTTTAAAAAAATAAAAGTCTTCCTTTATGGACAACATTTAAAGGGAACATAAGTATTTTCAAAATAAAATATATATGTATATATTTAGATATATGTATGTATGTGTAAATATATATATATATATATATATATATATATATATATATATATATATATATATATATATATATATATATATATACAGCGGCGTAGGAAGCGGGGGGGTAGGGGGGGTACATGTCCCCCCCAATATAAAAGCCAGGTGGATATGTCCCCCCCAAAAATTGTACCGCAAAATATTAGATTTTGACATTTTTTTAACTAGCGTGCTTTTATTTTGAAGGCGCAGCATAGCGTTACGTCACTGTACTCCCCCTCCCCTCTCTGAACTGCTGAGTGTTTGAGCACTCAGTCAGCAGGGAGGGAAACGGCGACAAAGAAATCAGAAACTTGTGAAAGAGGTAAAATAGTCTGTCGGGATGCTGCTATGAATATTGCCCATTTATAACGTTTTGTTTTTAGTTCACTTTCATATATAGAAACTGAATCTTTTTGGTTGAGTCATCTTAGTCTTGTACGGAAGAGGATTAGGGCCACTGGAAAAAAAAAGTTAACTGATTTTTACATTTTTTTTTTAGTTTAACATGGGGAAAAAAGTCAGAATTCTGACTTTTCTCAGAATTCTGACTTTTTTCTTCTGACTTTTTTCTCAGAATTCTGACTTTAATCTCAGAATTCTGACTTTTTTCTCAGAAATCTGACAGATGATTAATATTTCTAATCAATTTACAGTGTTTTTATTTTTTTTCGGGGGGTACTTATACAGATACATAAAAACAAGTAGGTCTAACTAAAAAATAACCAGAATATATGTTTAGAGTAAAGATTGACTAGTGTTTACACAAGCACACAATTTCAAATCTGCTGAGCTTGCTGTGCAAGAAAATGTAAAATATACGTATAAAGAAATATAACAGGAAGTACTGCTAAAACATAAACTAAATGTTAAATAATGTAGATATTGGTTTAAAAAATTCTTCAGATTTGGAAATTTGGAAGGAATACATAATTTTGAAATTAATCAACAAATCTGGTAAAAAAAAACAACAAAAAGAAATAAAAAATAAAAGTTGCACTTTTTTACTTGAGGAATTTGTTGAATAACTTCATAATTATGAGTTTAACTAGTTGGAGGTAATGCTACACTTCTCTGCTTACTGTCCTGCTCATAAAAGGTAAACATTATAAACCCACCATTCATTTTCTACACTATTTGGAAAACACAACACAAATGTAATATAACAAAAGTATGTTTAAAAACAAACATGTTAGCATCCAGCCATAGCCATGTCTGTTTTAGAGACTAGCTCTCTTCTGCTCCTCCATTAATGAGGGGACCCCACGGGCACGTAAAAAGTTGCCTAATTCTGTCATTTTCCACCAATGTGTCACTGGCTCTCTCAAACAACTCACATCTTTGTCATTGAAGCTGAGTGCTCCCACATCTCTTCCTTCATGGTGCCCATCTACATTAAGATCCAAAATTCTGAGATTAAAGTCAGAATTCTGAGAAAAAAAAGTCAGAATTCTGACCTTTTTCCCGTATTAAACTGAAATGAAATTTAAAAATCACTTAACTTTTTTTTTTTTTTTTCAGTGGCCCTAATCCTCTTCCGTAGTCTTGGGATGATCACTCATCCAATATTTAACTGCTAACTTTCTCTAGACGTTTGCTACGCTAGCCAAAATGTTTTTTTTTTTATATATATCTCATTTCAGTACAATGCCACCACCAACTAAAAGGCTGAAACAGCAGTAGGACTGACTCAGATTTTTTTAAAAAGAGAAACGTCAGTGTGAGTTACAGTCACCTAACACAACTTGTGTTGAAATTAGCCCGATCTGGGCGTGCGTTTAACGAGGATTTTTTTATTTTTTGCGTGGTTTTGATTCGCCGAAATTGACAGATGTTATACCTGCCGCGCTCCTGATCGTTAGTTAAAACCACAGGGAGAATTAATTTTAATTCTTAGCAGCAGCGGTCGCATTGGTTGTGCAGCAGTCCACTGCACAACCACTAATTAACCAACTAATTAACTTCTGCACCTTTATTTCCTCAAATAAACTGCTGGCTCCTCTTTTTAGACGATAAACAGATTAACACAACATTGACAACTCTGTAGTTTTCTCTGTTCTGTACTGCAAACTGGAATTAAAGGCGCCATTTCTCCCAAAGGTCTGGACAGACTGGCCACCTGTCTAGGGTGGACCCCGCACCAGCACCTCCCGACCCCACTAAGGGACAGGGTGTACAGAAAATGGAAGGATGGATGGATTTCTACCAAAGGTTTAGAATGCATTTTTGAACCAGATGCTTCAAAGCGCCCTGTCCATAATTCTTCAACACACTGTCAGCTCCCTCTGTCAGTCAACCTATATAAATTCATTTTTTGACCATTATTGCAAGTTTGACAAAATAAAACATATCAAACTTTGCACATGTGTGGCTTAGTGAATTGTTTTTAATCAAACTGAAATATTTGATTTTCTAGTGTGATGCAGACACTAAATATGCTAAGGGTTGAAGCCCTTGAAAGACATCTCCCTTTGCTTAATAAAAGACTCCAGTCATTTTGTTTGGTGATATGCTCACATCTTATTAACAAATGCATTATGTAAATTTTAAATGCATTATTTTTGCAAGACACATTTATAAAGGAATAAAGTAAAAGATTAAATAGCCTTTTTTTTAAGTAGCATACTTAAGATATGTTTCTGTTGAATACGAATCTCAGATTTCCGACATGTGTCCCCCCCAATATATATATATATATATATATATATATATATATTTTTTTTTTTTTTTTTTTTAACCATGTTTCCTGCCCCTGCTGAAGAAAAGCAGACCCAAACCATGATGCTGCCACCACCATGTCCCACCTCAGCTGTAGATCTCTGCAGTTCATCTAGAATGATCATGGGCCTCTTGGCTGCATCTCTGATCATCTCTGTTTGCAGTTGTCTGATACTCTTTTCATTTCAATATAATCACTTGCTCAGTGTTCCTTGATATGTTGAGAGCTTGGGAAATCTTTGTTTCTTTGTTGTTGTTTTTTTTTTTACCTAAATCCAGCTTTAAACTTCTCCAGAACAGTATCTCAGACCTGCCTGGTTTGCTCCTTGTTCTTCATGATGCTCTCTGCTCTTTAAAAAGACCACTGAGACTATCACATAACAGGTGCATTCATACCGTGATTTGATTACACTCATATGAATTCTATTTATCATCAGCAGTCATTTAGGTTGACATTGGATCACTCAGAGATCCTCACTGAACACTTGGAGAGAGTTTGCTGCACTGAAAGAGAAAGGGTCGCTTCATATTGCACGCCCCACTCTTCAGTTCTTTAATTGGTAAGAGTTTAATTTAAATTTTTTATAAAATTTTGTTCCACATCATGATTGTCCCACTTGTTGATTTTTCACAAAAATGACAATTTCATATCTTATAATAGTTGTTATTGCTATTAATACTACTACTGCGCTTTTTTCCCTTTTTTTCCTATGTAGAACTTGCAGAGATGAAAATGTGAAAGTCCTTCAGAATAACCCCCTCAAATAAAACAAATTAAGAAACAAAATGGTGTAGTGTTTCCTTTTAGCACTATGTGATTGCATGGTTGTTTGTCCCTGTAATGGACTTTCAACTGGTGAGTCTATTTCTTGCTTGACTATGCCACCAGGTAACCAGTCATGCAAGGGTGAAACAGCTGCAGAAAATGGAAGGAGAGGATTTATTACAAGTAATATTCTTTTTTTTTTTTTACTTTATTAATCATAAAGGGAATGAATAAAGGAGTAATATTTATCATCTATATAGGTTATTATATTTATTTGGGTTGCTCCATGTATCCCCATTCTCTTCCCCTAACCTTGTGACTGATGCAGTGAAGACAATTACTGTTCACTGAAAAATAATAATGCAACCGCTTTTGGCATTTACCTAATCATATTTAGTTACTTTAACACAGTTGTTTTATGTCCTACCCTGCTAACATGAAACTATTGTGTTAAACTAAATATGATTAAGTAAATGCCAAAAACGGTTGCATTATTTTTCTCAGTGTTATCCTGACAAAAGGGGATGTCTGTTTATGCTAATATGACTCCTTTGGAAATTAAACAAAGCATTGGAATTTATAACTTATAGCATCATACTATGTGTATAGTGTGTAGGAGAAAATAATTAAAGGGGAAGTATACAGATGTTTTAGATTTAACGTAGGTGTTTCAGAGTTTTAACAAGCCTTTTAATGAATAATAAAGAATATTTTTAACAATCAGCTTGACAAACAAACGTTCAAGGTCATAAAAAGATTGTAACCCTGGAGTGAAACATTTACATGCTTATGGTTAGTGCCAACGAATGAAGAAAAAAAATTATGCAATCTTCAGTTTTTTCAAAATAGTTCAGCCCTATCCTATGTAATCAAAGACAGAGTTGCAGTGCTTCCAACTTGCATCATCATGCAGCTCACTGATAGTTGTTTTTTTTAATAAATGCATGGTGGAGCTATTTTTTTAGCATTGGGTTAGAATCCCTGTCTGAGATGTTCTTCCTCAGGGGTTCAGGTACCATAGCATCCTTCCATGTTCCCAAAAACATTTTTATTCTTTTTGGTCTCTTCAATTGACACCCTGGTCTGTGTGGGTCCGGCTTTGTCGTCTGTCCTGTTTCTTCGGTGTCTACTAATGTACCTCCAACCTGGGCTGCCTCTCATCCAAAGACAACACAAATAGGCAACAGTCCCACTATTAACCGGCAAGGATAACTTTAAAATACTACCTATAAATGCAAAGACTTGATACATGTATTTATTAAGTATTGTAATAGGATCTTCCTAACATTGTAATTGCTTCTAGTGTAATTGGAGTTACACAAAACCATTGGCGTGCACACACAAAAAAAAGCACTCACTTTAGAGGGCACTGTAGCAGGCGTTTTTATCAATTTGGCCACAAGGGGGCGATAAGTGAAAACGGGAAGTGAAAACTATAGCTTTCTTATATGCTCTTTTTGTACTTATTATAATGAGTACAAACAATAGTTGACCCCATAAAAGTGCATAATGCTAAATGTTTAAAACAAAATAAACAAAGTGATTAATTAACCATTGAAGATAAGGTTAAGTGGAATCTTTACATAGTTAACTAATTTGCACACTACATAATTTAGAAGTAATTTAAATTTATTTATTTGTTATTATTCTAGTGTTTTATTTCTGTGTAAAAGTGACAGGCATGGTTTGGACTACAGCAGCTAGAGTCTGTGCCCAAGAAAATTTTTCTTTGGGAAGTTTAAATAATGTAATCAAAAATATTTTTTTTTATAACTTAAATATTTTTCTCCAATTTGGAGGCTATAAAACTCTTCTTTTTTTCCACGTCTTTGTAATTGTTTTGAATTTCTTAAATCTTTTTGATCCACCTGTGTCGTCCAGAGCAGAAATGAAGGAAACACACGGTAAAAAATGAAGGGTATACTGCTGGATGCACTATATAATTAAATCATGTTGATAAACTTGTTAAGAAATTAAAAGTTAAACTGGGCTTATTCTTTTGTAATGAGACATGTTTTTCTTTTGGTGTAATAAAGTGCCTTGTCTCAGCCACATTTGTATCGGTCTTAGATTATGGTGACCTTTTTTTTTTTAAGAATGCTACTTCTTCATATCTTCAAATGCTGGATTCTGTTTATCATGCTTCATTAAGGTTCATCACAAACTGTAGAGCCATGACACATCACTGTGACCTTTACTCTCAGGTGGGATGGCCTCCCCTCTCTACCAGTGTCATTGGTACACTTTTATTTACAATGCCCTTCTTGGATTACTGCCCTTGTTGGGAGCTGGAGAAATTCCACCTTTCTCCAGCAGAGTCCGCCGTGGATCCTCTGAGGGAGCCTCCTGCACAGCTGCAGCTCGTCAAGATCATCAGAGGATCCACTACTTAAGCTGTCTTCAGACCTTGCCTCAACGCCGCAGTGTTGTTCCAGTTGGTCAGCGCTTAAGCCTAGATCCTCAGAGTAATTCTATGACTCTTGAATCCAGCTTGGATTCTAACCCTTGTATCTGTTTTCCAGGAAACCTGTGCCTCCTCTGTGAAAGCTCAGGAAGAGCTAACCTGCCGAGCCGACCCTCAGAGCCAAACCTGAAGATTCACAGAGAACCTCCAAGCAGCTCTGGACTAGAGCTGGAAAACCCAAAGCCAAGGTCTGTTCAAATTAGACGTGAGACGCTGAAGCAGCAAACGGACTCTGCTGATGAACTCTTCTCCAGAACCAACAGTGACTCTCCCAAAGCTAACCTCAAGAACCCTCAAGGTACAATCAGTAAACTTCAGGAAATCAAACCTCTGTTGGCAACACTAACTGAACTGTCTCTCACGCAGACTCCGGTGAACCAGAACCCAGGCCCCGAACCTGAACCAGTATATTCTGTGTGCTTGTCCATAAATAAACTGTTAAACTTTCATCCTTGTGTCCGTCAGTGGTGTTCTGCATTCTTGGGTCGCTTTTAGTGAACCCATCATGACAGAACACTGCGGCCAAACTCAAGGCCCAGCAGATCACCTCACCCGTCGACTGGAGGAGCAGGATGCCCAAATTCAGGGACAAACCCAAACGCTCCGTGAGTTATACCGTCTAGTTGACACTCATAACCAGACGCTACAGAGCTTTGCAAATTATCTGAACAGCGCTAATGCTGTACCACAACCATTTCCGGGTCCAGTTCCACCTCCGAGGTCACCTGCAGTGACGTCATCAGAATTCCGTCCTAGTCTCCCAGAAAGATTTTCTGGTAACATGAAAGATTGCAAAGGATTTTTATTTCAATGTCGGTTGATTTTTCAGAACTCCCCTGGCTGTTTTTCCACGGATCACAAGAAGATAACTTTCATTCTCTCGCAGTTAACAGGAAGAGCCTTAGAATGGGCTCAGGCAAGATTTGCCGCTGACGATAGCTTAAACTGTTACTACTCTGATTTCATTTCTGAATTTACCCAGGTATTCAACCAAGAAACTGACCAAACTATTGATTCAAGAGCTCTTTTCAACCTTAAACAGGGAAACTCTTCGGTAGCTGAATTTTCCATTAACTTCCGGGTTAAAGCGGCAGCTTCCGGTTGGAACCAAAACGCCTTAAAAGGAGCCTTTTTCATGGCATTAAACGAGCACATTAAAGATGAGCTCGCAACCCTCGACGAACCTGCTACCCTCGAAGATTTAATTCGCCTCTCCATTAGATTGGATAATAGAATCCGTGCCGGAAACAGTTCAAAGAAGCAGTGTACACTTTCTTCTGCCTCACATAACGTGACTGTTTGTTCTCCCTCTACAGAGCAGCTGCCCATTCAGAGGCCTAAGTCCCAGACTCTACCGTTGCCTGTTCAGGCCTCTCATTCGGGCGAAAGGGATGTCGAACCCATGCAGGTGGGACACACCAGGCTCACTCCAGAGGAGAGACAAAGGCGTTTTCTAAGCAAACTATGTATCTACTGTGGTGAGAGTGGACACTTCATTGCTTCCTGCCCGGTTAAATCAAAAGCCTGGGCCCGCCAGAGGATCTGAGGAGTCTGGCGGGCCAAATAAACACTAAGAAATCTCCTCGACTGTTCCTGCCTGCCACGCTTTTCTGTGCTAACCAAAGCCTCTCCTTCTCTGCATTCATCGACTCAGGCTGTGAACGTAACCTAATCGATTCTAACCTCGTCCAGCAACTCCAAATTGAAACCA
This sequence comes from Cyprinodon tularosa, assembly GCF_016077235.1. Lineage (NCBI taxonomy): Eukaryota > Metazoa > Chordata > Actinopteri > Cyprinodontiformes > Cyprinodontidae > Cyprinodon > Cyprinodon tularosa. Next base: position 1,027,535 of record NW_024038921.1, on the reverse strand, counting down.
TTCCTCTGTCTCAGCCTCTCAGTGTATCCGCTATTGACGGAAAAAGACTCCATCAAGTTACCCACCAAACTCAGCCCCTCGAGCTACTTCTGTCAGGTAACCACCGAGAGACGATAACATTTTTTGTTTTTCCCTCTGCATTTTCCCCGCTGGTGCTCGGTTTCGAATGGTTGGAGAAGCATAATCGTCACATTAACTGGACTGAACGTCACCTGGAATCATGGTCCATCTCATGCCATGAGACATGCCTTCGTTCTGCTGCCCCCTTGGTGGGGTCTCCTAGAGGTGGGGGGGAGATGGACTCTCCTGACCTTTCTTCAGTTCCTTCTGAGTACCATGATCTTGCCCCTGTTTTCAGTGAGGTCAGTGCGACGTCCCTACCTCCACACAGACCATACGATTGCGCCATTGAACTTTTACCTGGTGCTCCTTTACCTAGCGGCAGACTGTATAACATTTCCAAGCCCGAGAGGGAAACTATGGAAAAATACATCAACGAATCATTAGCTGCTGGTATAATTCGCCCTTCATCATCTCCATTGGGCGCCGGATTCTTCTTCGTAGGGAAGAAGGATGGTTCCCTGAGACCATGTATTGACTATCGAGGTTTGAACCAGATTACTATTAAAAACAAATACCCACTGCCTCTCCTTGCCTCTGCTTTTGAACCCGTACAGGGAGCTATTGTGTTTTCTAAACTGGATCTACGAAACGCTTACCATCTCCTTAGGATCCGTGAAGGCGACGAATGGAAAACTGCCTTCAAAACACCCTTGGGCCAATTCGAATATCTAGTCATGCCCTTTGGGCTAACTAACGCTCCAGCCTGATTCCAGGCCCTCGTAAATGATGTTCTCAGAGACTTTTTCAATGTGTTTGTTTTCGTGTACATTGACGACATACTCATCTATTCCAAAAACCTCGATGAACACAAGAAACATGTCCGCCTTGTCTTACAGAGACTGCTGGAAAACAAGTTGTTCGTGAAAGCCGAGAAGTGCGAATTTCATCAACCTTCAGTCACCTTTTTGGGGTTTGTGCTCGAGGGCGGCCAGGTAAAACCTTCTGAGGACAAAATTAAGGCAGTTTTAGACTGGCCAGTTCCAGAGAACCGCAAACAGCTACAAAGGTTTTTGGGTTTTACCAACTTCTATCGTCGGTTTATCAGAAACTACAGCCAGACAGCCCTTCCATTAACTTCTCTGACCTCTGTCAAACGCAGTTTTCAGTGGACTCCCGAGGCTCAAGCAGCGTTTGAAAAACTAAAGTCATTGTTTTCCAGAGCACCAGTCTATATTCAACCTGATCCGGCTAAGCAGTTTATCCTCGAGGTGGATGCTTCAGATTCCGGTGTTGGAGCAGTCCTATCCCAGAGACTCGACTCTGATCAAAAGATACACCCTTGTGCTTTCTTCTCCCGTAGACTTTCTTCTGCAGAGCAAAATTATGATGTGGGTGACCGGGAGCTTCTGGCCATCAAACTGGCGTTGGAGGAATGGAGGCATTGGCTGGAGGGAGCTGAGCACCCGGTTCTTGTATGGACAGACCACAAGAACCTGGCTTACATCCAGTCAACCAAACAAGCTAATCCCCGCCAATCCAGGTGGTCAATCTTCTTTTCTCGGTTCAATCTCATCATCTCCTACAGACCCGGATCCAAGAACGTGAAGCCTGATTCTCTCTCTCGTCTCTACTCCGTCGATCATTCCGAGACACCTGAACCTGTTCTTCCGGCTTCCTGTACAGTGGGAGTGGTCAACTGGGAAATAACTGACCTCATCAACTCAGCCCTGGCCACTGAACCCGATCCAGGTAACCAGGCGCGGATTCAGGCGGGGGCGCGGGGGGCGCGCGCGCACCCCCCTTTGGGATATGGCAAGCCGATTGGGCCAATAATCGTCCGTACAATAACGCGCAGTTCCAACCCGTATTTTACGCGAGCACGCGTTTTTTACGTCACCGCGCGTTCTGGCTGGTGGCTGGAAACGCGCGGTGACGTAAAAAACGCGCACTCGCGTAAAATACGGGTTGGAACTGCGCGTTATTGTACGGACGATTATTGGCCCAATCGGCTTGCCATACCACAATAGCGTCGTTGCAAGCACGAGGAGACCTGGAAGATTAAGGCCAAACAAGAAAACCAGACAACCATCTCTTTTAAGATTCTGGTCCAATCCAACAAAAGGGTAAGTAGAAACCAACTTTATCACTTTATTTTCTAAAGGCTTATATCTATAATCTAAATAACACAGATTTAAATGTTTATATCTTGTTTTCTATTCTTCAGTGGACCTGGCACAACTACAGAAAATGACCACAGCGTTGACCAGTATGAACGTTCAGATATTGGAGACACACAGATAAAAGGTATGATGATTGCTAGAAAATGTTGATAATGAGAAAACATTATCAACATTGTTGATCAACAAGTTGTTTAAAGTTGCAAAGTAATGCAATTGTAGGAATACTTTAACCAGTAACGGGAAAGTTATGAAAATTGCAGCGTTTGATAAGTAATAAAAAGAGTGTACAATTAACAAAAATAAGCAACATTAGTTGCCATTGACATGTATACAATAGTTATTTTGTAGTGTGTATTTTTGGGTCTAAACCTGTACCACATGTGTTGTACTGTTAAAAATAAGAATGGTATCCTTTATGAAAACATTACTAACTTTTATCAATTGGTAAGGATCCAAATCAATGAATGCTCTAAGCACATGCTTGGTGTCTAAGGGAGTCTTGTTAACATTGTGATATGAGAACTACAAATCTGGTCTTATTTGTTTTCTGTGCATTTAATATTTTACAATAAAAATAAAATTTACTTTTAAGTAAATTCAGTTTTGTGCACCTGGTGATATGTGTTCAGTGAATTTAATAATTTACTATAAAAACACAACATTAAATTGTTTTGTGGCTCCTCCTGAGATTACAAGGTTCACCTGATCACAAAAATAATTTTCTTTTCCAGATGAACAACAAGGACCGTGTTTCGATGTAAAGACAACCGAAGAGCCGGCGCTCAACCAAGCGGATTTGCCCCAAACAACTTACGACATAGGTGAGTAATAGTTGTATTTTTTTCAATGTCAAAACAACTAATTTTGTTTTACATGATTGACTTTTTTGCTTAATTTTGAAATCTTACATTTTATAATAAATATTTCATAATAAAGCAAGACTATACAAAATCTTCATGTAGGCAGATTTACAACTCCACCAGCACCCATGCAAAATTGACAATGTAAATATCAATGTTATTACAGATATATCAAAGGCCAAGGACCGGATTAAGTGAAATGGACGACTCTGAAAAATTCCAACTTCTTCAGACCAGAAAACCACCCAAATCTTTCAATTTCCCTGCCAGAGAATTTAAAGACAACCGAAGAGCCAGTGGGGTGACCAAAAGAACATGCCAGAGGGACTGGCTGGACAAGTATGACTTTTTATCATTTTTACATCATATAAAGATGATCTACCGTCAGGATCAACATTCAGGCAGGAAGTGAAGTTGTGGCACACAAAGTGGTATTATCAGTGGAAAAACCCAGCTCTCTCCCTGAAATTCTAAAGATAACAAATATGAAGTGCTACCCAAACATTTATATGATTTTTCACCTTCTGTCAGTCATTCCTGTTACCAGTGCTTCTGTGGAACGTGCTAACTCGGGTCTTAAAGCAGTGATAACTTTGCTGAGGTCAACAATGGGACAGTAAAGGTTTGTGGCTTTGCTACTTATGTATGTGCACAAGGACATTCAGCTAGACATCAACAAAATCATAGACACATTTGCCCAGAAGCATCCCAGAAGGTTGACATTTGTAAACTCATTATCATCATCATAAAGTTTGTAGTAGAGAACAATATTCTTTGTCTGGTTTAACTTTGTTTTTTTTTGTTTTTTTTCAACAGTTTATCTTGTTAAAATATATTCAAAACTCCTTTGTCTTACTTGAACCATACTTGAACCCAAGTCCTTGTTTTTTAATTTTTTTTAAATTTAATGTTCTGTGTAAATATCATCTCTGGAAATAAAGAAACTCCTTGTTTAATTGTTGATAAGGATCATTTTTTTTCTTCAAACTACCTTTTAACCTTGTGCATGCTTTAAAAACTGAGAGATCCTTTTTTAATTACAATAATGTAATCATGCTAATTCTACTTATGTTCATCCATTAAAATTATCAATTATAAACCCTTGGATGAATAATTAGGGTAGCGTGAAAGAGTGAAGATGGTATTCTTTGGTCTTTTAGCCTCACATTGTCTTGACCTGTGACCCTTGACCCCGTGACCCCATGACCCTTAGGTGCACACCCCCCTTTGAAAAATCCTGGATCCGCCCCTGGTAACGGTCCTTCTAACCGAACCTATGTTCCATCTTCCGTCAGGTCCCGTCTCATCCAGTGGATGCATGCCGCCAAATTCTCTGCTCACCCAGGAGTCAGTAGGACTGTAGCTCTCATCTCCAGATGCTTCTGGTGGCCCACTCTCCACAGGGACGTTAAGGAGTATGTGTTGGCTTGCCCCACATGTGCCCGTAACAAAGCCTCACACCAACCTTCTTCTGGCCTGCTTCAACCACTTCCTGTTCCCTCGCGTCCTTGGTCCCATATCGCCATTGATTTCGTCACCGGTCTCCCTGTCTCTCGAGGTATGTCCACCATATTCACTATTGTTGACCGTTTCTCGAAGTCTTGCCATCTTATTCCCCTCAGAAAACTTCCCACAGCCTTTCAGACAGCCCAGCTTCTCATCAAACATGTTTTCCGGTTACACGGCATTCCCCAAGAGATCCTCTCAGACAGAGGTCCACAGTTCATCTCCCAGGTCTGGAAGGCTTTCTGTTCCGCTCTCGGCTGCAAACCCTCTCTCACCTCTGGTTATCACCCCCAATCGAATGGTCAGACTGAGCGTATGAATCAGCAATTGGAATCAACCCTTCGCTGCCTCACGTCAAACAACCCCGTGGACTGGAGCCAATTTCTTCCTTGGATAGAATACGCTCATAACTCCCTCAAATCTGCATCTACTGGACAATCCCCATTTCAGGTCAGTCTCGGCTATCAACCACCTCTTTTTCCCGCTGACGAGAGAGAGATTTCGGTGCAGTCCGTCAACCAACACATCCGCCGTTGTCAAAAGATCTGGAGGGAAACCATCGCCACTCTCAACCGGTCATCTGAGTCAACAAAACGCTTCGCCGACGCCAGGAGACGTCCCGCCCCCGAGTACACCGAGGGCCAGGAGGTATGGCTGTCCACTCGAGACATCCCCCTCAAGGGGATGTCTCGAAAACTCTCTCCTAGATTCATCGGACCCTACAGGATCACTCGAGTCATCAACCCCTCAGCCGTCCGTCTTCAACTACCTCAGTCCCTCCGAATCCACCCTACCTTCCACGTGTCTCAGATCAAACCTGTCTCCTCGAGCCCTCTGTGCCCACCGTCCGACTCCCCATCACCCGCCCTGGAGGTCGATGGTCATCCGGCCTTCACGGTTCGCCACATCGTGGACTCCCGTCGACGAGGTCGCGGTTGGCAGTACCTCGTCGACTGGGAGGGCTACGGACCGGAGGATCGCCAGTGGGTTCCAGGCTCGTACATCCTCGATCCAGCCCTTATCGAGGAGTACGAGCGTTCCTGCCCATCAACCTCTTCCGGACCGCCAAGGGGCGGTCGTTGAGGGGGGGGGTACTGTTGGGATGGGAGCTGGAGAAATTCCACCTTTCTCCAGCAGAGTCCGCCGTGGATCCTCTGAGGGAGCCTCCTGCACAGCTGCAGCTCGTCAAGATCATCAGAGGATCCACTACTTAAGCTGTCTTCAGACCTTGCCTCAACGCCGCAGTGTTGTTCCAGTTGGTCAGCGCTTAAGCCTAGATCCTCAGAGTAATTCTATGACTCTTGAATCCAGCTTGGATTCTAACCCTTGTATCTGTTTTCCAGGAAACCTGTGCCTCCTCTGTGAAAGCTCAGGAAGAGCTAACCTGCCGAGCCGACCCTCAGAGCCAAACCTGAAGATTCACAGAGAACCTCCAAGCAGCTCTGGACTAGAGCTCGAAAACCCAAAGCCAAGGTCTGTTCAAATTAGACGTGAGACGCTGAAGCAGCAAACGGACTCTGCTGATGAACTCTTCTCCAGAACCAACAGTGACTCTCCCAAAGCTAACCTCAAGAACCCTCAAGGTACAATCAGTAAACTTCAGGAAATCAAACCTCTGTTGGCAACACTAACTGAACTGTCTCTCACGCAGACTCCGGTGAACCAGAACCCAGGCCCCGAACCTGAACCAGTATATTCTGTGTGCTTGTCCATAAATAAACTGTTAAACTTTTATCCTTGTGTCCGTCAGTGGTGTTCTGCATTCTTGGGTCGCTTTTAGTGAACCCATCATGACAGCCCTCTTATATTTGTACCTATTTACAAAGAAAAGCATGGCCTCTTATGCCCTGCGATCCAACCATCAGCTGCTGCTCACTGTTCCACAGAACTAGGGAAGAAAGCCTTTAGATACGCAGCTCCTTGTGCATGGAATTTGTTTACAAAGAAACTGTAAGTTGACTGAGTTTTTATCTATAAATACTTTAAAGTTGAAAGTGAAAGAATTTGAAGCAGCCTTAGGGATCTGTAATTGTTTTACTTGATATGTTTTTTTCCTTTTTATTTTAATGTACCTTTCATTTATTTTAATGTATCTATGCAGTGGCGGTTCTAGACCAAATGTACCAGGGGGCCAGGAGGGGGCAAGCGTGTTTTCATGGGGGCACAGAAAAGCATGAAATAAAAAAACAGGGCAAGGGATTCCAATATATTAACATAGCTGCATCAAGTGAAATTTCTATTCAATTGGGTTTAATTAAAATTCTGTCTTATTAGGTCAATATCTATTCATAATTTATGAATATTACATATTTTTGACTTAATTTAGGTTAGAATTACCATTTTCTATAAAATCAGTATTAGAACTCAAGAAAAACGGATAAATTCAGTGGTAATTTTTTTTAATTTGTTTTGAAAAAAAAATTTAGCAGATGTAAACTGGGATCCTATCTCAATAACACTGAAGCCATCACCTTATAATTTTTAAATACTTAGTAAAACAGAATTCTTAAAGAAAACAAATGAAATAGGCCCAAAGGACCTATCAGTAACCATGTCTGTTCCAGCGCATATAATCATTAGAATGTCTTTGAGTATTATGTCTTAATAAGAGGGGCCAGGACATGTTCTACAGGGGCACTGGCCCCCGTTGACCCCTGTCTTGAACCGCCTTTTTATCTGTGTTTCTTATGTAACTTTGCTGCCTCTTGTCCAGGACTCCCTAAAAAAAGAGGTTTTTAATCTCAATGGGATTTTTTTCCCTGGTTAAATAAAGATTAAATAAAAAAATCATAATGACCTTAACTTGTTATATTACGCGCAAGTTCAATTAAATACATATGTGGTTCAAAATTGTTTATGGTTATTTTGAATATAATCAGTTAATGTGGTAAAAACAAAGTATTTGATAAATAATCTAAATTAGGTTTTATTGTTGTGCCAAGCAGAATATATATGTGCGTCTTTTTAAAAAAATGAACCAGTTTTTTTTTTTTTTTTGTGCTTACGATGCTGCGGTCTCCTGTCCGTTATCGGGAGTGAAGGCATTTACAGACACTCCCTAACAATTTGCTGAGAGTCATCAATTATGCAGGGCAGCGGCACGCACTGGGAAGGAAGATAGCAGCACCAATATGGCGACAGCCGCAGTTACTCCCGACTCCTCTCCACATCTGCAGTTCAGTGCCAGCTATCAGGATATTTGTTAATGCCAGAAAAAGTAAGTGAACAATCTGCTGTCTTCGTCCGGCATGTTTTGGCCGCGGGATGGAGCTCAGCCGTACTTTTTGTCGACTGACTGCATCCCAGTGCCGCAGAGCGGGTCCCTTCCTCAGCATCTTTCCGCTGTAAGCGGCTGTGGAGGGAGGGGAGGGGGGGTATCCTTACCTCTATGAACAAATGTTCATGCGATCATTTTAGACATAAGCGGTAATTGTGGGGGATCGTTATTTTAATTTATTTTCAGAAAAAGGAAATCTATGCTGCGACACTTTGGATTGTAAATGATTATTTTCAATTTTTTTTTGGGGGGGGGGGGGGGGGGGGGGGGGGGGCTGCAGCTGGATGGGATGACACCTCACTGTGTCAGAATGAGTAACATCATGTGTATGTGATCATGTCAAACTTCTCACAGTGGAAAAAAATAATTTGAAAAAAAAGGGGTCGCAAACACCTAAAGTGTCTATAAATTTATTTCTAGCATTATTAGTAATAGTTTTACCCCCCTCCTTATCCCCCTCCCCTGCAGATTCCCCTGAGACTGTATTGCGTGCGGTGGGGTGGGGGGGTACAAGGTGCGTCTGTAGTTTGGCAGTCCTCTGAGGGGACCGCCGCATCTTCTTTCTCCTTTTATTCAGACTCGACGTTAAACACATATTCTTTGTTTCAGCCACTCTTCAGCAGCACACACACTAAGGTCTGCCTGTCAACAGGGTGCGGTATATTTCACCCTTTTTGTAAATAACATGGCTTTAAAAAAACACAAACCCTGTTTTATAACATTGTGTTGCAGTAACTTCATATCTGCTGCCGGTTTTACTGCGTTTTGAGATGTCAGCATCCGGATTGTAGATTCCACTGACCTACTAGTTAGAACCTATAGCAGCACACTGCAGTATTTCAGGCTTTGGCCCTATAGAACAACGACGCACCCCGGAATGAAACAGGTTAGTGAGGCTCTCAGTCTGGCTATAGGGATAGCACTGTGGTTATGACATTGTGAAAAAGAGCAGGCATTCATTATTTGGAATTGGAAGTTCAAGGAAAATGAGAGGCTGAGTTTTACTTTCTGTATTCTGAATCCATGTCTTAAAATAATGATAGTAAAAAAAGGGTTTTTTTAAAACACCAAATTTTAATCCTAGCAGAAAGTTTAATTTAAAGCTGATTTGTCCCAGATAGAATATAAAAAGATAGTACTCCTAAGTGTTCTTTTGTTTGGGATGGGTTGATGGACAAGCAAACTTTGCACCAGACCCTCTTCTTGAGATTTAACTCAAATATTATGTGAAAGAAACAAGATTATGAAACTGGTTAATGCAAATTGATCCATGTTAGGGGGGACAGCATACACAGGAAGGGTTTGATTCGTGACCTTTCATCATTTAACACACAGAAGCTCTTTGTTTGTTGCTCATTAAAAAATAGATACGGTTAGAGAATGCAAACATCCTCTTACCTTAATTAATCTTCCTTTACATCCTTCATTTGATTGGGACCCTCTTGAACAAAGTCTTCTCTAATGCATAATTCCTTTAGAGACGTAAAAGAAGCTGCAACAGCTTGATTAGTATATGTCTTGTTTATCATAATGTTTTTTTTGTTCTCTTTGTGGTTGTGCTTATTATACAGACATCCATAGGAACAGTTTGTGAATTTTTAGTTTCTTCCAATATGACAGGTGGACAAAGTAAGCAAAAATATTGCACAGGTTACTCTTCATTTCTGCAAGAGCGAAGGTGAGCTAACAATAGGGATTAGGAAATACAAAAGGCAAAATTACTCTGCAGATTATATGGTCTTTAACCCTAACCCTCAAAATGAGCTGGGGTGCTTACTCCCCATCAACTGCACATGCAAATGAACTGAAATTGTTTGTCTTGATGTCAAGCTTGTGGCACTCCTCTTTTAATGCTACCCTGGGCAACTGCCTATATCAAAACTCCTGTGTCTTTGTAGGGGGTTATTAATGGTCTCACCAGAGCTAAATTAAAATATATTAGAATAAACTCAGGTAAGCATAAATTTCGTACTTAATACTGTTCTGCAGTCCAAATGTAAAAAAAAAAAAAAAAAGAAAAAAGCTTGTTTTTCTATTAAAAACTCCTTTGTCAAGATGCCAGCAGAGTTATGGAAATACATTTATCAGTAAATAATTTTATGAATATAATCATGCGTTTTAACTGGAAAATGTCAGGACCAAAAACAACCCCCAAAATAACTGCTCAATTATCAAACTGTAAACTATAAACTGTAAATTATAGATTAAAATGAGTTAAAAGCATGACGACAGCAGACCTGCTCCCTAATCGTTTTCACTTTATTCTCTTCTGATCTCAGAAAAGATTATTAGAATGAAAAAACATTTGTGCATTATAAGCTCACTGATTTCAGATTAAAACGTGTGTTGCAAAAATAAAGTGAAAGAAAAAAATAGAAACAAATAAACAAGCATGGCCCCTTTAAACATGAAGGAGCTGCCTCCAAATGATATTCTGCTGAGGGCCTTGCATAACCTTGGGCAAGCTCTGGATTTCAGATATGGACCTGTTTAGCTCCCAGCTGTTTATTAATACTAATCTGACCGATCCTGGAACAGACACCTTTAGCATACTATAGGAGAAGGAAAGACAGAGATTGAACTTCAGAAGCGACCCATTTGATTCAGATGGATGCCATTGTTCAGACCACCTAGTTTGGCCACCTGACTGTTGCGTCCAGTAAGATCCAACTCCATCAGTTGATCATCCAAGTGCACAGAGGAGAGCAAAGGGAGTTAGCTGCTTCAGGATGTGTGGCGCCCTTTGTTGGATGCTTCTACCGCCTCAGAGGACACAGCCTCACTTTCATTTTCAAGCTGCTGAACAGACCGGCGAAACGGCTTCTCTTATTGCTTAGGAAGCAGTTAACGCCACTTTTTTTTTTTTTTTTTTTAATAGATATGTTTCTCATCATAACTTTAAATCCGTTCAGCATGCAATTTGCTGAAATATTGGTTTTGACCTGTGCTGTAAAGGTTGCATCAGCTGCCTTTTAATTATTTAAAACTTATAGGATGTTTAGATTTTTTACAGGTGTTTCTGTACAGCTATAAACCCAAATCATCTTTAAGACTTCAAAAGGAGACTACATGCAATTCCGGTGGTATTTTTGCCCACTTTGGTCTAAAAAAAAGCTTTTTGGGGGCTGTGTCAACTCACTCCTTAAAGTGGACTTCTTCTCCCTTCTATCTTTAATGATATTGGATTGTCAGGGGCTTTTTAGTTTATGAAGTTCCACTGACTGCTTTTTAACATTTTTTAAATACTTTGGTTGTGTTTTAGACCTTTTTATACTTGCAACCTGCCCCCGAGCATCAAACAGGACGAGATCACAAACTGGTGAGTGAAATATATGTTTGATGAAAACACAAGAGCAAGTTGTTCTGGTTTTAGTTTCTTAACCTATAAAATTTAGCATATATATGTGTTTGCGTGCGTTATATGAAATATTTTTGCACTTTATGTTTTAGTTTTATTTTCAAATGCTCTCAGCACTGTATGGCACTCTCTTGACTGGATCTTTAAAAACTGATAAATAGATCAAATTTGATATCTTCTTTCCATAGTTGGATAAAAAATAAGTTGGATTTCCACCTGTCCTTTAAATTACAATTCATGATTTTTCTGTGCCAGTTGTTAGAGAACTGTAGTGTGATTTTTAGCAACGTCATCAAGCTGATCCCGATAAGGAATCCAGTTAGGGTTTTCCTGTGGGAAGTTCGCATTTTCTTCCAGACTATATCCCCCTGTCCCAACAAGCAGATATTGGACGTTAGATATTAGTCTGTTCTGTTGTGTGTCCTATGCCCCAACCTTCCCTTTGACAGCTGGCAAAGATAACCTGAAACCTTGCTAAAAAAAAGACAGATCTGAAATCAACAAATACGTATATGGGTGTAAAAAAATTATTGTTTTGGTGATCGTTCTAGCTTGCAAAAATACAGTATATCAAGGTAGAGACATTAAAAGGTGCTCAATGTTATGGTTGTAGAAGACAAAAGGTGAAATATTTGTTGGCCAATGATTGTTGGAACTTTATTTTCTTGCCAGTAATCATATGTTTTTATATTGAAGACGGGTTCTGAAACAGGTTTAATGCTTAAAAGAAAAGCTCACATTAGCCTTTCTTTTGCCTTTCTCAGAATTCTGACACACAGGTTCAGATTTTATGCTTTCATACATAGTAGAAAATGTTTGCTGCTTGTTTTAGAGAGTTAAAAGTTATTAAAGGAATAAAGATATAAAGCAATTAGAAAATTACCCTGACAGATGCTTTAAAGCATTTGTTTTTACCTCTATGTAGTTTTTAAATAACAAATAAACAGATGTGCATTAAATTACATGAAAAAAAGGACTTAGGTCTTAGTTTCTTTCATTAATAAATTGGTTGATTGATGGTTTAAGAAAATCAAATGGTTCTGTACCTTTTTTTTTTTTTCCCATTTTCCACACTCTAATCACTTTGTCTCTCTTCTCCCAGAGCTGGATGTTGGGAATGGAAAACAAATAAAAGGGAAATAGCTGCAGGATGAAAACATGGCTGCGCCCCTTCTTGCACCCCCAGGACCTGACAGCTTCAAGAAATTCACCCCTGAGTCTCTCGCTAACATCGAGAAGCGCATCAAAGAAGAGAAAAATAAGAAGCCTCCTAAGCCCAGATCAGACAGTAGTCATCGCGACACATCTGATGAAAATGAGACGAAGCCCAACAGCGATCTGGAAGCAGGGAAGAGCCTGCCCTTCATCTATGGCGATATTCCTAATGGAATGGTGGCTACGCCCCTGGAGGACTTGGATCCATATTATCTAAACCAGAAAGTAAGTCATTGCATAACCCTTCGTAATACTTAGACGTCCTTTACAGATAATTAAGCTCTTCTGCAGAACCCTTTCAAAGGACACATATCACTGCCACCTCTGCTAAATCTTTATTGGACAAAAAATCTTTGTGATGTTATGAATATTTCAGATGTCATTATGTTTTTTATTAAGATTTGAGTTTGTACTGGGGATTTGTGGAAGGCATATGTAGAAAAATGACCTTGATCCATTTTAAAACTTTTAAAGTGCACTAGAGAAGTGTTTAACCCCTCACAGGTTCTTACTATTCTTCTCCTCGCTCTTTAAAGTTTCAGACCATCAAACACATTTTAATCTGCTCACAAGATATTAAGTAAATATCAAAAAAAAAAATTTTTATGCTTTAATTTCCACCCTTATATTTATTATAACTTGTTGTACCACCCTTAGTGGCAACAAGCACTATCAACTGCTTCGGGTAACTGACAATGAGTCATTTAAATCGCTGTAGAGATATATGTGTCCACCTTTCTTCAAGGGATTGTTTGAATTCAGCTACTTGACTATTTGAAAATAAATAGTCTGTTAAAATTCATGCCTTTATTATGTTTAGGGATGAAGTTTATTCCTATCTTATTATGGCTTCATTCTGCTGGGGTTTTTTTTGGTTCATTGTCTCACTGCATAGCCTAAGTCTGCCAGGGCATAAGACCATGAGCTGAGGTGTTGACATTTTCTTTGACAATTCTTCTGGCTTAGAGCAGAATTAATTGTTCCATCAATTGCAGCAGGTCCGTCCCATCCTGAATTGGTGAAAAACAAAATTTTCACAAATTTTCACCATCTCTCTGTGATAATGGTAATAAATGTCCCAAAAAAGTTATTACTTGCGATACATGAAAAGTGAATACTATCGAAATCTTTCAACTTAGGCACAATCCTTCACATTATTGCCTACCTCATTGGCTGTTTCTGAATGTTCGCCTTAATTACTACATAGGGCACTATTTAGCGATTACGCCATTTTAGATACAGGTCTGAACGGCTAGTGGATGAAAAAGTAGTGGACTTGATATTTCCCACAATGCACCTTGAAAAGTAGTGATCATCCATAGTCACCACTTAGATGAGCAGATATATCCCAGAATGCTTTGCGTTGAGGATTCTCTGCACATAGCATTATGGGATTTGCTGTCACCATAGGCTGTTGCTACCTGACGGTGGCGACTAATAACAAAGATGGCGCAGGCTCCTTTCGGGGAGGCGGAGGAACGTGTCCAACGGGGAGCGAAAAGTAGTGATCATCTGTCCGAACAGTCAGTTAACTGAGCTCACTATATACTGTAGTCCCTGATCTATATAGTGTTTGATACATAGTGAGTGCTTCCAAAAGAACAAGTAAATGTTTTATCTTAGCAACAGCAGACAATTTCTGTTGCATTAGCAATGAAACAACGAGGCTGTAGTGAAATAATGAGTTTACCACCTCATCAACTTTTGATGACGCCTTAAATAAAAAGTGTCACGGAATATCCCATATGTGTAGAGAGCCTTAACCTCTTAACATCCACCTCATTTTGGGTAATCCTCGTCTATTTTGCATATCCAAATGGAAAAGCAAATAACTTAGGAACTGTAAGCCTAAATTACATGTGCAATACATTTTTTGAAAGCTAACACCCTCTAGTTTCATAATATATAAATGTGGGTGACTCAAAGTTGTTGTTTTTTTATTCTCGGAAATATAGGTCTTTTTTGAACAGCAGTAATAAAGATATTCTTGAGAAAAGGCAGGTTGTAATGTATTATATTTTTTCTGTGATTGACACTCCGTCAGACGCTCCTCTGGCTGTGATCGGTTGTTTTGACTCGTCCCGAATTATTCTTTCCAGATTGAAATACAGGCAGTATGCAGGACCAATTGAAGCAGTTTTTTAACAGGTTACATATCGCATGTACTGCTGTCTGGGCATAGGGACAGTTTTAGCCAATATGACAAAAAAGTGATTTTTAAAAACTTACAGACTTCAGCTTTAAGGTCCACCGGGTTGCCGGTAAATGAAATGTACCTAACTAGTTAGGTAACATTTATCTAGTCCAAGCCTTTCCTTGTGATAAATATTACTGTAGGATTCAATTACAGTAAATTTGGGATATGACACACACACTAACAAAAATACACTTTTGTCTTCTTAGTCCCCAGAATGCATTCTTCAAGGGGTTATTTAGTAAGTTTGAGATATTCTTGTTTTTTTTTACCTCCAGAACAAAAAGCATGACTGAGAGAACTAAGGTTTGATATGTATTTGAGATTGTATTACAACCTCCTGGATGAGTTGTTGATGTGCTTCTGGAGTAATTTTGGTTGGGTTGTCACTCCTATAATTTTTTTCCCCTCAATTTGTGGATGATGGTTTTCGCTTGCATTGATATGGATTGTGGGAGTTGGCATTGAAAATTCAAACACTGAGAAGTCAAACATTTAAAATGAAAATGCTGAAATTTCAAACACTGATAATTCAAAATTCCCTTCAGACCTTCACTGATGAAGCTCTGGAGCCACATCAGTGAAGGTCTGAAGCTCTGGAGTTGTTAAAATATAGGTCCTTGATTAGCTTCATTTCAAATTAAACTTACTGAATTACTTGTCGTTTCAAACTGCCAAAAGATAATAACACGATTACCCTTATTTGTGGTTGAGCAGCAGCACTTGAATAAGAGTCTCCATTAGTTTAGATGAAGAGTACCGGAAAAGCAGAGGGACTTTGAAGTAGCCTTCACTTTATCCCCGCCCCGATGCAAAAAAAACAACAAAAAAACTGCCAGTTTGCAGTTGCATCGTAGCTGCAGGAACTCAGTGATGCTGAAATCATCTCTCGTTGAAAAAACGCTACTGCTAAAAATGACAGTATCATCAGTTGTTTTACTTTTTAGAGGGAATTTTGAAATTTCAGTGTTTGCATTTTTAAATTATTGACTTTAAACAAAGTTTACAACTACAATGTTTGAAACCGCTCCATGCTTCTTAAGTTTCTGAAGCTGTTTAAAGGGCTTTTTAACCATTTGTAATAGATGTTAGAGACCTCGTTACTCATCTGCTCCTGAATGTGTTCAGATTTGGGCATAATGCATTTCTTTTTAAAGGTCCTACTTCGTGTTGCCAGAAAGTTTTTAATTTAAATCTTTTGTTAAATTCAAGTTGTGGCTGTAATCATGGTTCTCTGGAGTCTAGTAAAACTCAACTAAAAGATACTGTTAGTTTGGACAGCTTTTTACCATAATAATTAAATCAGCATTTTAAAACTGTTTAGTATATTTAGTTGGTTTATTTTAATTTAATATTAACTTTTATTTAACCTGAACCTCTCACCAAAAATTAAAATGAAATGATATAAGCAATATTTAAGGACAGAAAAAACCTTTAACTACCCCAAACATTCTCTGTAGTGGCAGGTAGCCTGTCCAATTCTTTACAAAAATATTTACATTTTAGATGAACGTATCATTGTGCACTTCCTGCAAGTACAGGCTTGCTGAGCAAAGCAGGTCTTAGGGCGAAATACTTTTTTCTTGTGTTGATCCGCATCTAGAAAAGACAATGTAGATGCAGGCATGATGGACAGGTCTGTATAAGGTTTTTATCCCACAGCTGTATTGATCAATAGTTCTCTTTTTGAGAGAACTATTGATTCTCATTTTCTGGAGATGTAACTTTCATAGTAGTGCATGATCACTATTAACATGATGTAATTTTTCCCAAGTGGAATGAACAAAATCAAAATGGTGATTAGTTTAGAATTAGCTTTATGTTGAAAACCTGTCTTGTCTTTTATTTATCCAAGACACAGATGTGTTTGAGCTCTGCCCTTCCTGCAGTTCTGAACCAGTGGAGGTGAGTGAGAGAAGTTAGAGAATAAGATGGAGGGTAGGACAGGAAGTGGAGAGAAAAGTGCAGGGGCATGCAGCTGTGTGGGCTCTCCTGTCTCCACTGTTGGGGCATTGATAATGTAAAAAAGACAAGCTGTGGGATGTATAGAAGCAAGATGGCCAGTCAGCAAGACTGTGCAGCACTCACTCCCAAGGTAGATAGAACCATCAATGGCATGTGCCTCTTGTGATCTATTGATCTGAAGTCCCAGGTCGGTGGTTACTACAGGAAGGGTTACATTATGGCCTTTAATATCCCTTCCCACTTTTCCTGATGCTCTGTGCATTCTTCCTTAGCTTTCATTTCTCTGCTCTCCAGAGTAACTTTGCTGATGTAGGATCATAGCATCTTTGCTGTAATGCTGGATGTTTGTGGACTGTTATGTATGAGGAGTGAAAATGGTGCATTCAATTATCACCAGCATTAAAAACAGTCTATCCACAAAGATTTTTTTCCCTCTTGTTTTTGCTGACATTTGAAGTTATTTTCTTTATTGTACATATTCAAAATGGACATAATTACAACTGCTGCCATAATTTCAATATGTGCATTTATACAATATCAAAAAAATTACTTTGATGCAACATCTGAATCCCAGCAGTCTAGAGTGTGGGGTGGATAAGTATCAAACTTGTTAATGTTTTTCTCATTAAGTATATAATTCTGGTGAAGAGATAATGGACATAAAGCTGACAGTAGGTGTACGGAAAAAAAAACAGGTCTTAAAGTAAACATTTTTTTATTTTATTGGAGAAGCACGTTTTACAGACAAAGTAATCCGTCCATGTTTCAGTATCCATCACATTCTTAATCACATTCCATACTGTGAATAAGAAAATCAACATATGCTACTCCAAAGGTTTAGTTTTTTACAATAATGAGAACATGTAAGTAGGTGAGGGGAAGGTCTAATTCTTCTAACTTTCTGGGATGGCACAGTTATGGCAGAATTATTTGTCTGAAACAATACTGGAACACAAGTTATAACAGTGTGTTCATGTGGCAGGCAAACTTAAAGCACAGGGAGTACATATTTTACGTAATTTGTCAATTTTGACCAGATCTTGAAAAAAGTTTCCTTTTGACTTCTAGTTTCTCCAGATTACCAGCTGTAAAAGGCGGTAATTTGGAATATGGTAATCTAAATGTGGTAATCCTAAATCTCAATATTCTGAGATTTATCATCATATCTCCAGAATATAAATCTCCTTTATAATGTTGAACAATTCATCCGCTGTGGGTGGCTCAGGTTTGAACAACGATTGTTGTTTTTGCTTGCTTCAAGGAGTATTAACACCCGTTTTAATCTTTCACAGTCCAATTTTCAAATAGAATAACATTAGTTGATGATATAGATGTAATAAAGCTCCTAGACTTCTTAAAGTCTGATCTTCACCTTTGCCATACATCAGGAATTGCATTCAGGTCAAGGGAATAAAAATGTATTTCTTTGTTTTCTTTTCCTTGCAGTTGCAACAGTTGGGAGTTTTCTGGCTTATGCATTCTTAGTCATTGCCTGGCTGGAAAATCGTTATTTTCTCCAAATGTAGCATTTGCGACCACACTATGTTTTTCATTAGCTTGGAGTCTTTAAGGGTTAGTTCATTTAGAGGGTGAGAAGTTTGACTTGTTTTTTCATTGTTAATTGTATCTACTAAAGCCAGGTGGTCCTTTGCTCTTGACTGCATCTTTGGCTCCTTGGTAGGAATCTTGTGAGTACCTCCTAGTTAGTGCTTGGTAGCTAGATGGATATGGACTAGGGGTGTTATTTTCTCCCCACCACAGAGTCCTGAAAGGGGCTCACTGGAACATTTAGAAGCTCAGCTTTCGCTTTTGACCATGAGATGCTTGTGGTGCCTTCTAAAATCTGTCAGATTTAATCTGGTTCCTTGATGCATTATATGCATATTATTGTTTGGTGAGTGTTTATTATCTGTTTTGTTCTACTTTATTAGCCATGATTTTAATTTTGACTTCCTTGCGTTATTCACATATCATGTAGAATTCATGTTGATTGGCCTCCACCCTTGTAGCCCACAATCTGATTTTGGTTACCATGATGCTGAAGCTTATAGACTGATAAGAGTATGTAGATACATCATGCTTTTACACACATCAAAGGTATAAAACAGAGGTCATGGATTAGTGGACCAGGGTCTGGATCCGGAGCCACTGCTGGCTAATCCCGACCCTACCTGATTTAAAACATTTATAAATTACCGCATGTTGTCCGACGACAGTGTCTAAATGTCACTTGCGTGACACTTGTATGGTAAAGCCCTCCGGAGCGTCCAGGACCAGGCTGCATGTGATACAAATTAGCCAATAAGCTGTCAGTCAGGGTTGTTGCTGCTGCTAGCCACTTCTAGACACAGCAGCCTAAAACCTGTGGCAAGCCGGGCGGTTGGAAAGAAGGAGAAGACGATGAGAAAAAGAAAGCAGAGAAAGTGTGGACTGCTGGAAGAAGCGCTGTGAACTAGTGAAAGAAAAGTGAAATAGTGTGCTCAAAGATGACCCTGCACATTTTAAGTATTTTTGGCTTAACCTATTGCTGTGAAGCAGGATTCTCCACCATGACCATAATCAAAAATAAATATCGATCCAGGCTCACGAATTAGCACCTTGATATGTGTTTGAGAATGGCTTGGTCGCCATTCGAACCTAGGTTTAAAAGCCTTGCAGGGCAGCCTAAATGCCACTTATCTCATTAAGCCATAAAAAAGAAAGAAAAAAAAAAAAAAAAAACATCAGTTCAGGTGTTTTATAAAAAAAAGTGTAAAAATTGTTGTTGTATACTTCAAAAACAATTTAAATTCTAATTTTTATATTTTTTTATTTGAAAATTCAATATATAACGTGGATGCATAAACACCTGCATTTTATTTCAGTGTTAAATGCTGTTTAAAGGCACACTATGCAACATTTTTCAGTTAATTAATGTGTTCCATAACGTTTTGGATGTTTAAATGAGTCATTTCAGGTTGAACAAAGGTATTCTCGGCCGCCCTGGTGATCTGTGGGGGAAATACCGCACTTGCAATTGCAGGAGCACCGCGCACCCACAGGCTCAGAAGTCTCGCGAGAGTCAGTCTTGCTTTACGGCGAGAACTGCTACACCCCCCAGTTAAAAGCATGCTCGTTGCTAGCACAGTGGCGATCAATAAATCCAGAAAGACAGTACTTAAAATCATGTCATCTTATCTTCAACAAACTGGACTAAACCTAAGGATTTAAGGAAACATAAATAAGATCAAGTAGGTGGCGGTAATGCTCCATTTGGTTGCAAGTCGCCAGTAAAACAAGAAGAAGAAGAAGAAGAAGACAGTGGCGATCTTTGTGCAGTGCTGCTTTCACACCGGACGCAGCAAAATCGCGTCCGCTGCTTCATTTTTACTGCTTGTACCAGTTCTGACGCGCGGCTGAAGCAGCTTTGCTGCTCTGGCTGCGGGGTGCAAAAGTGTGTCTGACGCGCGTTGGGCGGAGCTTCACTATCCTTTCTCTGCCTTGCAGCTATATTTGCTGTGATCAGTGGGAATAAAGTAGTTTTAATATTTTTTTAAGTGAGAAAATACACCTGAAAACGTAATCAGTGCAGTCAGTTCATTCAGATTATCATCCTCCCTTACAATATTTTTTTCTGTCGGAGCCGCTCAGAGCCCCACATACCAGCGGTGCGCCGACAGTAGGAATCCCTTCATCAGCAGCCTCTGGCCGGGTCGCCTCCTCGCGGTTCACCGCGGCAGCTGGTAGGTGTTTTTCATCTAAATAATCCAAACTGCAGGCAGCAGGATAATAAAAGCAAACATATTCTGCCGGCAGATTTCTGCATTTTAAGTTAATTTAGGCGTCAATAAACTGTTTAAGAGGAGTGATCATCAGCGCTGTGTCTCTCTCCCTGCCAGCTCCCAGATCAGCTTCTCTGATTGGTTGACGCGGCGCGTCGAGCAGCAAAAATTCAATTTTTCCATCTCGAGCAGCAGCGCGTTTGCAGCGCCTGGCTTGACGGAGAAACCAGGAGAACAGCTGTGCATATTTACGACAGTGCACTTTCACTTTCGCCCTCTGGGGGGAGCCTCGCTGGAAAATCCACACCGGTTGCATAGTGTACCTTTAAAGTAACAGATTTTAAATTAAAAATGTCTCCGGACCTTTACTGGTTGTTGATTTTCTTTATTCGGACCCCCTGATTTTTAATTGGTTAGCCTTGGTTTAAAATATTCCACCCCTGAGTCAGATGAAATGCCACTTGATTATTATTCATCTAAGTGGAATTTAAGTTGCTGTTTTTTGTTTCCTTATTTTCAAGTTGTCTGTAGTATCCGCGTTCCTAAGTTTTCTTTGTGTCAATAAGTCCAGCTGTGAAATGTATCTTTCTTTGCCTGCCAATATCCAGCTGCCACTTTGATCCTTTAACATCACATATTATGTCAGAAATATTTTTGCAAACTTGTGCAAAGATCACTTGACACTTAATATAAGTGTATAATTAAATAAATTAATTCAATAAATTAAATATAATTAATAAGTAATGTTAAACATTCATTTTAAGATAATGCCAAAATAATTGTCCCCTTAACAATTCCTACAATGCAATACTCTTTGCAACTTTCCATAATAGAAAAAAAATGGGTTCCATAAAAAAGAAAATTAAAAACAATCCACTGGACTTTGTTTCCAAGTTTGAAGACGTTTCGATTCTCACCCAGGAAGCTTTTTCAATTCAAATATGAGGAGTAGAGTTGAGTTTGAGGTTTTATACAGTAGCTATACAGTAGATATATCCCGGAATGCTTTGCACAAAAGCAAAGAATTCCTCGCAAAGGATTTGCTGTCACAGCGGCCCGCTGTCGCCATAGTCTGTTGCTACCCGACTGTGGCGACTAATAAATAAGACTAATAAAAAAGATGGTGCAGGCACCGCGTAGTGGAGGAGGAGTTACTATAAAGTCCACTATATAGTCCCTGCTCTATATAGGGATTGAGGTATTTAGAGGTTAGGGTGGACCTTCGACACAGTAAGCTTGTATGAGCTATGAGAACAGCAAGTTTTGAGTGTCATGAAGAGAAATGGTCTCGTGGAGGGTATCGCACTAGTTTGATAGGTGTTCCCTCTCAGGAGCAGGTATAGGGTGTGCATGTTCATTTTTTTAAGTGAAGAGGGCAGGTCTTTTAAAAAATCCTCCACAATAACTTTAAGATAACTGGAGCTGGGACCAACGATGCTGGTAGAACACCCCGGTTTATCTTGCCACTGGGCACAGGGAGGAGGATGGGATAGGAGGAAATAAAAGTCTGCAAAGCTGACTTTTAAACAGCTGCAGCAAGGAGTGGCTTCTTAAATATCTAAAAAGGCAAAACATTTTAAGGTGCTAACAGCGTAACGTGTGTTTGTGGATGGGGCTGTATTTTTAATAACAGGTATGACTTTTCTGTGCAGTTAGGATCCATATTACAAAAGACACACATCTTCTTTTTCTCATTCATTGAAGCCTTACGTATAATCCACAGATATATTTGACCTTTATCCCCACTGTGAGCAAATCTTTATGAGCATACAAGGTAGGGTTTTCTCCTCCCCTTCTGTCACTGCCCTCACCTTTAAGGCTGTCTGTCTCCTCTACTTGACCGATGCTCATCCAATCCCTCAACATTGCACTGTATGTCAATGAGTGAGTCTTAGTGTATGAGTGTGTGTTGGCATTGCTGCAGGAAACCTGATCACAGCACTCATGTATAAAAGAGAGGAAGAGGAGGCAGTGGCAAGGAAGAGAAATGCAGAGTTGCAGTTCTTGTTTTCCCCTGCGATGAAGAGATGACTGCCTGGGCTTTTCGAACGTCTGATGTGACGAGGCAATGTTAAAGGAAGGGGGAGCAGGACGTGATGGATGGCATGTGCATGCGTGTCTCTTTGCATATATGGACAGTGCCATTATGTGTAGCAGTACGAAAAGCCATGTTTTTTTAAAAGCTTGTTCTTTTTCGTAATGCTGCTGTGATGATTGTAGCAGGATTGTGCAGCAGAGCAATACTTCCTGCATAGGTTCGTGCTCACTAGCAGCTGCTAGAGGGCGCACAAGGTGAGCTCATGGTAGCAGCTTCTGAGACTCACTGTACACAGCATTACATTATGTTCTTTCTTCTCTTTGTTGGACTCAGCCTCCCTCCATTACTCTGCTCTGCTTTTACCCTCTCCTCTTCTACATGCCGTCTCTGGTGTTTTTTTTTCTATCATGGTGTAGTAAATTAGACGGAGGGCCGGGCTTTAGTGCTCCGTCTGAGTCCTCAGTCTCTGATGACACAGCATCCTGCTGTACTCAGCTGAGTGAAAAAGTGGATGTGGGTGGGAGGAGGGGGGTGGTTGAGTGCAGCCACTGTGATGCAGGCTGGTACAATAAGGAAAGTTGGAAAAAGACAGGATTTTATTTTTTATGGGGGAGGGTTATAACATCGCCTACTGCTTTGGATAGTTATACAAGTTAGCTTTTAGCAGTGAGGGTTCTGGAATAAATGGTGCCCTGGGAAAGCACCTGTCTTTGTGCCCTTTACCCTGTTTTTAGATTCAGGGTTTTACAATTAATTTTAAGTCCTTCTGAATAACCTTTGACTAATTTTGATTTATTTTAGTTTTCATGTTTGTCTCAATATAAAGTGATCTTAAACATGCCATTGGAGTAATTTTGCAATTATAAATAGTATTTTACTTATGTAAAACTGTCTCTTTAAGACCAAAAGATAATCCATGTCCAGATCTGAGCTGGTTTTTGAGCTAAAGATGAGCAAAAGTAGATTTCTTAGAAGTGAAATAGCCTTTTAATTTAGAGTATCCAAACAGAGGAAAACCCTTTTGAAATCGGGCTCTGTGCTCTCTTTTCCAGCCTAATATGATTTTTAACATGCTGTAAATTAAAGTATCCCAGGTGTGGCTTCCTCTTCTCCTAAGCTCTCTGTTTGTTTGCTTTGCATCATCTCTCATATCTCTCTCTGTTTCTGTATGACAATGTTGCTGTCCTGCCTCTGCAAGCCGATGGGAGGGTCTCAGGTTCAGACCCCAGCTTCATCATTCTTAGTCGTTGTGTCCCTGTGCCCTTCACCTACATTGCCTACAGAGGGCTCTGAAGCGCCTGTGTACGGCAGCCTCACTTCTGTCAGTGAGCCCCAGGACAGCTGTGGCTATGATGTAGCTTGCCGCAATCAGTGTATGATTGTGTGCTTGAATTGGTGAATGACTGAATGCAGTGTAAAGTGCTTTGCATTACCCTGACTTGGCACTAAGTACATCCATCCATCTTCTCCTGCTTATTCCTGCCACAGTCGGTGCCTATCTCAGGCAGTCTAAGGGTGAGTGGCAGGGTATACCATGGACAGGTCCCCAGTCTATCGCAGGGCAACACAGAGACACACACTCAAACCACAGGAGAGTTAAGGGAGAAACTGATTAACCTAACAGTCATGTTTTTGGACTGTGGGAGGAAGCCGGAGTCCACCAAGAGAACCAACGCATGAACAGGGAGGACATGCCAACTACATGCAGAAAGATCCTGGGTCAGGAATTGAACCCAAAACCTTCTTGCTGCAAGGCAACAGTGCCAACCTTTGCTGCACCGTGTAGCCTTAAGTATAGACCATTTACATTTTTTTTATGTTGTTCCTTTAAGAAACAGCCTTAAAGCATGAAGTTTCCAAACCATTGTTTTTACTTTAGGTATAATGTTCTTGAGATGCAACTCGGCATTCCTCTTCCTCCAAACACAACGAGTTGAGTTTGTGCCAAAAAGTTCGATTTCAGTTTTATCTGACTACATGATATTGCCATTATCCTCTTCTGGATCATCCACATGCTCTCTAGCAAACTTCAGATGGCCTGGACATGTACTGTTCTAAGCAGAAGAACATGCTTGGCACAGCAGGATTGGAGTCCTCTCTTGGCATAACGAGTTACTGATGGTAGCCTTTGTTACTTTGGCTACAGCCGTTTGCAGGTCATTCATCAGGTCCCTGTGTGTAGTTCTGGGATTTTTGCTCACCGCTTGACTACATGGGATCAGATTTCGCATGGAGGCCATTTATAAAGACATTATTAATTTATAATAATTAACAATTGTTCCAACATTTGATTTATTTACTTCAAACTTCTTGCCTATTTTAGATTCAACTTCCCAGTCTGTTTGAGGTCTACAGTTTTTTTCCTGGTGTCCTTTAACAGCCCTCGGTTCTTGGCCATGGTTAAGTTTAGTGTCTGACTGTTTTAGACTGTAGGCAGGAGTCTTTTTGTTCAGGTAACAAGTTCATATAGGTGCTATAAATACGGGTAATAAGAGAAGGACAGAAGAGCTTGTTGAAGAAGTCACAGGTCTATGAGGGCCAGACATCTTCCTTGTTTATGGATGACCAAATACTTTTTACAAATACATTCTCTAAAATTACCATAATATAATTAACTGGATTTTTATTTTTATCTCTCATAGTAAAAATGTATTTATGATGAAAATACAGACTACTTCCGTATTTCTAAGTAGGCAAACTTACTGAATCACATATGCAATCACTATAACTTTTTTGCCTCACTGTGTGTGTGCACCTTGTTTAACCCAACCTATCAGAAGTTTTGATAAATAGTTTATACCTGTATCTTATATCACATTTTATTTGAACTTTGGTTATTTCTTAAACCAAACCCTAAAGTGCTTGGGGATCTTTGTTTTTCCAAGCAAGTTAAGGTGTGTTGAGTTTTAAACCAGAAATCAGTGTCTGTTGTTACTGTATGCTCATTGTAATCGGAACATTCAAGGCCACAAAAAAAAAAGGAAAACATACCATAGGTAATATTCCTTACTTAAACATAACATGCTTAAAAAGCAAAAATTAATTATCCGGTAAACATTTGCCTATCGATGATTTAGGATTTTGTAGGGTTTTAATTAAGGTTCTTTTTTCCATGGTGGCACTCCAAGGCAGCGGCCAAGAACAGCTTTCGACAGTTTCACAGAATATGCCGCTTAAAACGCTACAACCAGACTAAGAAAGCAAGGCTGGAGAGCTGGGCTAATGGCGAAGCTGAGGAGGAATTCTCACAGACCGCCACTACCATCAATCCTGCTCTCCAACGTCCGCTCGTTGGATAACAAAACGGATAATCTCCGACCCAACCTCTGTTCAAAAAACGAGATATGTAATTGCTGCGTCATCATTCTGATTTTGGTAAATAAAATAATTTAAAAAAGGGTTAACCATCAAAAATCCCCAAGTGATCTATTTTTATTGATATATTGATTATTTTTCTTTTGATTTTCTTTTTATAGGAACACTGATGAATATATTGCAAATATGTATTCATGTACTCAATATGTAAAAGTTGTACCCAACTTTATTTTTAACATCAGTGTAGTTATATTATTAATCTATGAGGCGTTTCCCGATACAACTTTTTCATTTCTAATATGATACTGATATTGCAGTTCTGAGAAATGGCCAATATGTATATTAACTAAATATGATTTTAGCACAAATCATACCAGCTTTTACTTCCTATTTTACACTGTAGAATGTAAAAAAAAAAAAAAAGGCTTTTACAAGTAAAATTACTTAAAATCAGAATCAAGTTCAACAACTGACCCATGTAAAATTAACCAATCAGTTAAAGATACCATAAACAGAAGCAAAGTGTTTCTATCAGCATAAAAATATCATAGATTTTAGATGCTGGCCAATAAATTCCGACATTCCTTTTGGCTAATATTAGACTGATATCCAATATTTATATCAGATGACAACATCCTTTTCATCTATAACTAATATTCTATAGTTTAGTTCAGGTCTTGTTAGGGTTTAGATTTAAGATCATTCCTGCTTATAATTCCTTCATGTTTAATTGAATCTCCTCTATAAGTCTAACCTTTTTTTATCCACTATTAGTTAGTATCAATTGACATTTTTGCCTTCCACAATTATTATTACTCCTGTCAGGGTGTGTACCATATCTTAAAATAGGTTTATGCTTTTATGCAGGATTTGAAAAATTTGAATTGGATATATGTACTTAGTTGGACAGAAAAATCACACATTAAAAAAATATTGGTTATTTGAAAAAGAATGCCAAAAAATTCATCTTCTAGCAACCCAAAATACACAAATAAAATAAAACTATATTCTGTATTTGTACTGATTTTTGAAAGCAAAACAACTGTTACAGGATACAGAGAGAGTCAGATAGAGGGGCCAAATGTTTTTAAACTAGTTATGAAAATGGAAAAGATGATACATAACTAAGGTTATGGCTACAGGAACAAACCAACTAACTTGCTTAAAGTAGCCCAAATCTCCTCTTCTGACTGTAACCATAGCTCTTTTTATACTGTAGTAATAACCAACACTTTAAAACAACACTCAAAAACCGTTGAACTAAGATTTTGACTCCAAAGCATCTTTCACATTTTAACAAGGTATATTTAATATGAAGAGGCTTTAGTTATTTACTTTGTTGACTAGGATCCACAAACATTTGCATATATTAAGCAGTTAATGTAGAGTGCACTCTAAAAAAACAAGTGTTGTTTTAGAGTGCATATATGAATGCTTACCACTTTATTTAACCACAAAGCACAGTGGTTATAATGGGAACAATATTACCTCCTTTCATTCTCATATTTTTATCAACGGGGTCAGCAAAACAGCTCCTTTGACCTCTAATAGAGAAAACCTTCTATAAAAGTGACTTCAGGTCAATTGGTTTCCTGTTTATATTGACTAGACAAGCGACTCCTGATGGTGAGTGTTGGGCGCTTTCATTTTCCTCTCTGCCTGTTTTTACCTTCTCAAAGGGGTGCTGGTGTTACATTTATTAGTGTATTTTTGTTGTTTTTGTCTGCATTAATACTGGCTGGTAAAGTTCATAATCTTTAGTCCCTTTATACATTTTCCCACTTTACAATTTCCTGCAACTCTTTAAAAAATGAATAAAAATAATGCACAGTTTTTGGTCCACTCTATACAGCCTCAACTCAACACTATTTCTGACATTTTGAATTGAAAAAGCTTCCTGGATGGGAAGCGAAACATCTTCAAACTTGGAGACAATGTCCAGTGGATTGTTTTTTTTTTTTATTACTTTTTTGGAATGATTAACGACCTGAATAACTGTTATATGCATTTGTATTAATGATCTCTAAAAATACTGATTACTGTAGAGATAGGAAAATAATGTATTGTTTGGAATTACAGGAAGCAAAAGTTAGCTTAGTGTGAATTGTGATTTTTCTTGGAAAGAATAAAGCTTAGATCATAACATTGTTCAATCCCTAAAACGTACAACATGGTGGACGTTTTAACTTCTGATTTCAATTTTTTTTTTCTCTAACTACTGTTGGTTCCAAAAACATTTATTAACTTAAAACATGTGGATAAATAGATCTATACTCACTATGATCTGTGTATCGTTAGTTTTACCTTCTAATGTACTGATAAATTGAAACGGATTATTCCAGGGCTGAAACGATTAATTGGATTAATGGTGATTAATCAATTATTGAAATAATCGTGAACTAATTTAGTAATCGATTAACCATTAACTGTCTGGTTAAGTATAGAGACTGTAAAATATGCTTTTAGCTGATATAGCAACCCAATTAAAACAGTAATTATATCCAAATTGTACTCGTACTCGTACTCGTCGTCTCCCGCTTTATCCGGAACCGGGTCGCGGGGGCAGCAGACTAAGCAGAGACTCCCAGACTTCCCTCTCCGCAGACACCTCCTCCAGCTCTGCTGGGGGAAGCCCTAGGCGCTCCCAGGCCAGCCGAGAGACGTAGTCTCTCCAGCGTGTCCTGGGTCGTCCCCTGGGCCTCCTCCCAGTGGGACGTGCCTGGAACACCTCCCGAGGGAGGCGTCCAGGGGGCATCCGAAGAAGATGTCCGAGCCACCTCAACTGACTCCTCTCGATGTGGAGGAGAACCGGCTCTACACTGAGCCTCTCCCGAATGACCGAGCTCCTCACCCTATCTCTAAGGGAGAGCCCAGCCACCCTGCGGAGGAAGCTAATTTCAGCCGCTTGTATCCGGGATCTCGTTCTTTCGGTCATGATCCAAATTTCATGACCATAGGTGAGGGTAGGAACGTAGACCGAACGGTAAATTGAGAGCTTTGCCTTTTCGCTCAGCTCTCTCTTCACCACGACAGACCGGTGCAGCGTCCGCATTATTGCAGCAGCCGCACCGATCCGTCTATCGATCTCCCGCTCCATTCTTCCCTCACTCGTGAACAGGACCCCAAGATACTTGAACTCCTCCACTTGAGGCAGGGACTCTCCTCCAACCTGAAGGGGACAAGCCACCTTTTTCCGGTCGAGAACCATGGCCTCGGACTTGGAGGAGCTGATTCTCATCCCGGGGGCTTCACACTCGGCTGCGAACCGCCCCAGCGCACGCTGTAGGTCTTGGCAGGAGGGAGCCAGCAGAACTACATCATCCGCAAAAAGCAGGGACGAGATCCGCTGGTCCCCGAACCAGACCCCCTCCGGTCCTTGGCTGCGCCTAGAAATCCTGTCCATAAAAGTTATGAACAGGACCGGTGACAATATCATTGTCAATATCAATATTCAAAAACCCTTATGACGAGGACTTGTAATGAACTCAGAATGTAGGACCCAGAATTCGAGGCGAGACAGGCAGTGGGAAAGTTCAAAGCGTTTATTTAAGAAGACAGGTGCGCGGGACTGCTCGTCTGCTGCGGGGCGGATCTCTGCAGAAACGGGAGAATACAGATCAGTGACTGAAAATAGAGCTTAACACGACTTGGAGCAAAGTCACTGACCTGATTCAAAGTTCAGTCCGCTCGCGGAGCTTAGACCGCAGTTGCGGCGGGAGACGCCCCCAGAGTTCCTAGAGAGCGAGGCAGCAGACGCCGAGCAGCAACAGAGTCCTGAAGGGAAATCCAAGGCCGAAGTCAGGCGACAGTTCCAGGTTCAGAAGCTGGTAGAATCCAGGAAGACAGGACAAACAGAGCAGACAGGGGCAAGGCAAAAACTCGAAATCCTCAGGGCAGAAACTGGTCAATATCAGGGAAACAGGCAGACTACAGAATGCTAGGGAACGTATCACAAAAACACAATAACCTGGCCCTGATGGGAGGCAAACACACAACTTAAATAGTAGAGGAACCAGGTGGAAATGATCGGCGATAATCAGCCGCAGAACCAATTAGACAGGAAAGCAAGGAGCAAAGGAAAAAACCGAACCATCAGCGCCGAGATCATGACAGAACCCCCCCTTCAAGGGTGGATTCCAGACGCCCCAACAGGCTGATCAGGATGATCCCCGTAGTGGGGGTCCTGATCCCGAATCAACCGGGCCGGAATCCAGGACCTTTCCCTAGGTCCATAACCCTCCCAGTCAACCAAGTACTGAAGCCCACTGCCTATCCTCCTAGACCTGAGGAGGCGCCTGACAGTGAAGGCAGGGCCCCCCTCTCTGAATCGGGTGGGTGGAGGTGAACGGAAGGAATAAAGATCCTCTCTATCCCCATAAAAAAAATCCACCAAACCAGACTCAGAAGAAGGGGGAGAAAAATAACCCGGACCAGGCTCCGGGGGTGCTGGGGCCGAGGCTACTGGAGAATCAGGGGTTCTGAAAGAAACCAAACGAGTCTTGGGTAACAGGAGAGCTGGGGAGGCAGAGAGTCTGGTGCGTCCCAGCCTGGTTTTACCCCTAGAAGGACAGGAACTGAGGAAGTGTCCATCACTGCCACAGTACAGACAGAGGTGGCAGCTGATTCGACGTGCCCTCTCCTCCTTGGAGAGGCATGTGCGTCCCAGCTGCATCGGTTCGGGCTCTGGCATCCGAGCCGGACCAGGGGCTGACGCAGGAGCATAGGGTGCAGAGTGAAGAGCAGGTTGAGAGAAAGCCGTCGTCAGTGCTCTCCTCTCCCTGCGACGCTCAGTGAGGCGAAGGTCGATCCGGTTGGCAAGGTCCTCCAGCTGCTTCAGAGTCCGAGGGTAGTCGCGGGTCGAAAGCTCATCCTTGATGCTTTCCCGCAGGCCAAAGAAAAAAACATCCATGAGGGCATCCTCATTCCAGGAACAATCGGCAGACAGCAGATGGAAGTCAGTGATGTACTCCATCACAGACCGCTCCCCCTGTCTGAGAGTCAATAGTCCCCGGGAGGCTTCCCTACTTGGAAGAACTGGACAAAAAACTCGGATTAGTTCCAAAGAAAAATCATCAAAAGAGCTGCAGAGTTCAGGATTATTTAGCCACTCAGACGTTCCCCATAATTTGGCTTTTCCCGCTAACAAAGATATAACGTAGGCCACCTTGGCACGATCAGAAGGAAACGCTGAGGGCTGTAACTCAAAATGAATTTCGCACTGAGTCAGGAAAGCTCTGCATTGATCAGGATCCCCTTTAAACACCTCAGGAGGGGACAGACGCGGTTGGAGATAAGCTGGACTATCAGTAGAAGACGAGGGCGCGGCAGCTGTCACAGGCGGGGCAGCTGGAGGAGCCTGATTACGCAGGTAATCGAGGATCTCCTGCATGCCTGATTCTAGACGGGAAATGCTCTGATCCACGTCATTTCGCCACTGCCCGTCAGCCGATGGGTCCATGTTTTGGCCGGGTTATTCTGTAATGAACTCAGAATGTAGGACCCAGAATTCGAGGCGAGACAGGCAGTGGGAAAGTTCAAAGCGTTTATTTAAGAAGACAGGTGCGCGGGACTGCTCGTCTGCTGCGGGGCGGATCTCTGCAGAAACGGGAGAATACAGATCAGTGACTGAAAATAGAGCTTAACACGACTTGGAGCAAAGTCACTGACCTGATTCAAAGTTCAGTCCGCTCGCGGAGCTTAGACCGCAGTTGCGGCGGGAGACGCCCCCAGAGTTCCTAGAGAGCGAGGCAGCAGACGCCGAGCAGCAACAGAGTCCTGAAGGGAAATCCAAGGCCGAAGTCAGGCGACAGTTCCAGGTTCAGAAGCCGGTAGAATCCAGGAAGACAGGACAAACAGAGCAGACAGGGGCAAGGCAAAAACTCGAAATCCTCAGGGCAGAAACTGGTCAATATCAGGGAAACAGGCAGACTACAGAATGCTAGGGAACGTATCACAAAAACACAATAACCTGGCCCTGATGGGAGGCAAACACACAACTTAAATAGTAGAGGAACCAGGTGGAAATGATCGGCGATAATCAGCCGCAGAACCAATTAGACAGGAAAGCAAGGAGCAAAGGAAAAAACCGAACCATCAGCGCCGAGATCATGACAGGACTACAGCGAGGCACGTGACGTCGCCCGGTACGGCGGAGCCGGGACCCCACCCTGGAGCCAGGCCTGGGGTTGGGGTTCGTCGGCGAGCGCCTGGTGGTCGGGCTCTTCCTCGCGGGACCCGGCCGGGCCCAGCCCGAAGGAGCGACGCGAGGCCATCCCCCAGTGGGCCCACCACCTGCAGGGGGAACCATGAGGGACCGGTGCATAGAGGATTGGGCGGCAGTCAGAGGCGGAGACCTCGGCGACCTGATCCACGGGTGCTTGGACTGGCTCTGGGGACGTGGAACGTCACCTCACTGGCGGGGAAGGAGCCCGAGCTTGTGCGGGAGGTGGAGCGATATCCAAATTGTAAAAAAGATATATATTTATTTTTTAATTTAACATAAAAAAAAATAATAATAATCTGTTTGAATGCTCTATCCAGAGCTCCTCAAGTGGAAAAGTTTTAGATACCTGTTTCAATTTAATAAAAAAAACCTATAGCTATCCGATTATTAATCGATTAATCCAAAATATGATATACACTGCCCGGCCAAAAAAAACGTTGCCACCAAAAAAAAGGTCACTCACTCTAATGCTTTGTTGGAACGCCTTTGGCTTTGATTACGGCACACATTCGTTGTGGCATTGTTTCGATAAGGTTATGCAATGTCAAAAGATTTATTTCCATCCAGTGTTGCATTAATTTTTCGCCAAGATCTTGCATTGATGATGGTAGAGTCTGACCGCTGCGCAAAGCCCTCTCTAGCACATCCCAAAGATTCTCAATGGGGTTGAGGTCTGGACTCTGTGGTGGCCAATCCATGTGTGAAAATGATGTGTCATGCTCCCTTAACCAGTCTTTCACAATTTGAGCCAGATGAATCCTGGCATTGTCATCTTGGAATATGCCTGTGCCATCAGGGAATAAAAAGTCCATTGATGGAATAACCTGGTCAATCAGTATTTTCAGGTAGTCAGTTGATCTCATTCTTTGAGCACATACTGTTGCTGAACCTAGACCTGACCAACTGCAGCAACCCCAGATCATAACACCGCCCCCACAGGCTTGTACAGTAGGCACTAGGCATGGTGGGTGCATCACTTCACCTGCCTCTCCTCTTACCCTGACTCGCCCATCACTCTGGAACAGGGTAAATCAGGACTCATCAGACCACATGACCTTCTTCCATTGCTCCACAGTCCAATCTTTATGCTCCCTAGCAATGAGGCCTTTTTTTCCCGTTAGCCTCACTGATTAGTAGTTTTCTTACGGCTACACAGCTGTTCAGTCCCAATCCCTTGAGTTCCCTTCATATTGTGCGTGTAGAAATGCTCTTTCAGTATTAAACATAGCCCTGAGTTCTACTGTTGTTTTTCTTCAATTTGATCTCACCACACATTTAAGTGATTGCCGATCATGAACGCATGAAAATTACAACGGTAAAAAGTTTACCGATATAGACATGTTAGACATCTTTGGAAAGCTTAGATTCTCCACACTTCAACCATCAAGTCCATTGTATGGACACAGCAAGCACCAAAGCACAATTTACAGAGATATAGCAGCATGTCAAACTGTAAACATGATAAAGCAGCAACAACAATATACTTTTGAAGGCATCCAGAAGCCGCTTTATAAATCCAATCTTCAATTTACTTCCTAATACTTATTTCCTCAGTTGTTTTCCCATGATGTTTACATCGTCTTCTAACCTACATGACAAAAGTGTCTGCATCTTTATATGACTCGATTTGAGTCAGGGACAGTCGCTTAAGTCTCACAAGTGCTCCTTGCCTGTCAGCCAATGACGCACCGAGTAGAGGGATATTATGCATCATAAAGTCCTGCTGTTATTGGTTAAGAGCATGTGGGCTGTTTGGCCTTGTAGCCAATGAATTAAGGTTTAAAACAAGACTAGAAATGCCCGGGTTGCATAAAGCAGAGCCATGTTTCCGGCTTGAGTAACAGTGAAAGACACAGCTGAGAGCGGATCAATGTGAGCAGCCCGAAGGTGAATAATAATAACGGTCCTATGTTTTTGAAGGTTGGATGCTGATTTTGTTTTATTACAATGCCTAAGGCTGAAAAAATGCAGCTCAGAAAAGGCACTGGGGCTTATTTGAACTTAAAAAGCAACAGTTTCACTATTTTTTTATAGTTTTTTTTTTATGTTATTATACATTTATAAATGTTACTTTTTGTTATAGACACTAATTCGGGGGGAAAAAAGTGGAAAATACATGCTTCATAAATGTTTTGTGGCCCTCAAAATGCTTCAGTGTTATTCTATGGGTCAAATAGTAAAGCCAAGCATAGTAAAAGCATTTGGCACATTTGTAGGGAGATTTGGAGACACTGGTGACACCAAAAGTTCAAAACCCTACAGCTCTGGAACTCTTGTAGCTAGAGGTCTGACATGTTTTGCATTTGTGGTTGACATGATGTAGAACAAATGTAATACAATGAGACATGCATCTCAATCATGTCTTCATTACTGCTGCTCAAAAAAGACCTATTATTTTCTATAATATATATTCAGAAACTAGAAAGTGTTAGCTTTCAAAAAATGTATCACACATGTAATTTGGACTTACAGTTCCTAAGTTATTTGCCTTTCCATGCAAAATAGGCAAGGATTACTTCAAAATATAGAGGTTAAGAAGAAATTTTATTTTTGACTGTTGAAAGAAAAACCACTAGAAAATACATGCAAAGCTGGCAAAGTATGAAGTAGACATGCAAATGTGTCCAATCAAAAGGCCATTTATATTGAAAAACGAAGACTAACCATTACCCATCTTTTAAACCAGGGGTCTGCAACCTGCAGCTCCAGAGCCACATATGGCTCTTTGGACCCTCTCCAGCAGCTCTTAATAGTGGCTAAAATGTATATAAAGAACTAAATAATTTACTTTAATATATACCGGTATCAATAGCTTTAGTGTTTTTTATAAGATGGAAAAGAATGAGATTAAAAGAACCAGAAATATGTTTTAAGTAGGGATGCACGATATAATTGGCCCCCTATCGGTATCGGCCTTAAAACTGAATATCGGACATCGGCCACCCCACCGATATTTAACCCGATATTTGATCAGCTTCTGAGTTTCTAAAGTCTAAAAAAAATTAAAATAAAATGCTACTTCTTCTTCTTCCTCAAAAACTTCTTTTTTACAGACTTAAAAACTTCTACACTGCAAAAAACTAAATCTTGATAAGTAATTTTTTTCTTAAAATAAGTGCATTTGTTCTTGAATTGAGGAGATAAAAGAGACATCTTGCCAATGAAACAAGACAATTTAGATTTAAAATAAGAAAACACATTTGCATTCTCTTATTTCAAGTGAATATTATCTAATTACCTTATTTTAAGAGTAAAAATAATCATTCCATTGGCAAACTATCTCATTTACCTACTCAAATCAAGGGTAAATACATTTAATTTAAGAAAGTTTTACTTATTTCTAGATCGTTTTTCCAGTGTAAAGACGAGGGAAAAATATTGATACATTAAAATATCCCAATATCTTCACATGCTGATATATTGCCATTTAAAAACACCATATCAATCTCTTTTACTAATGAAATATTGCTATATGTCATTGTTATGCTACGAAATCCCCCGAAAATCCACGAAATATTGCCATATTTTTATATGTTGATATATTGACGCGGTATCGATCTATTTTACTAACAAAATCTCACAAGAATTTGCAAAATATCACGAGAGTTTGTAACAGAACGATGAAATTTCACGAGATTTTGAAAGTAAAATAGATCGATACCGCGTTTTTAAAAATCAATTTGATATCAGCATATGAAAATATATTTGAGTATATTATTTTTCAAAGTGTCAGAAATGGATAAAAAAACTGCTATTTTCAATGACTACTTATTTTTGTCCAGCTTTAACATCGGTATCGATATCGGTTATCGGCTACATGAGTTTTAAAATATCGGATATCAGCCAAAATCCCAATATCGTGCATCCCTAATTAGCTTGTAAATTATATTTTTTAACATTAAAAATAAATGAATTTTTGATTGTTTGAGATGGCAACAACTAATTTCCTATATAAGATTAAAAGAAAAAAAGGTTTTCTAGTAAAAGAAATGTTATATTTTGCGGCTCTAAACAACTTTTACTTGGTCGAACTCTGGTCAAAACGGCTCTTTGAATATGAAAGGTTGCAGACCCCTGTTTTAAACCATCCCCGCTCTAATACATGGTGGTGGCAGTGTCAGGCTGTGCCTTACATCATAAAACAGATGGGATTGGAGTTTTCTTTCTTGATTTTAATTTTATAATTATCAGATTTTTATATAATTGTCCTCCTAATCACAAATACATAATTTATCATCTACAGTATAAATCACTGGCATTGATGTCCTCAGTCTTTTATTGTGAAAAACAAAGAAGAGCCTCTTATTATGCACATGCTATGCTTCACATTGATAAAAATTATGAAACTGCTCTAAGCTGTGATGCCTGGAAATAACGTGCAGCACCTCTGTGATCCGGTTGAAAGTTATGCTCATGTCCATAATGCCAAGCTCATGTGCCTTTTGCCCAGGATTTTGGCACAGGCATCCACAGACCCCACACATGAGTACACAGAAACAGACAGAGGCTACTGCCTCATCCAGCAGCACTTGGCCCATTGCTGTTTATGGGCAGGGAGTGGTTGCTGCATGCTCCGAGTCAGCAGATCTGCCCTGATCGATGACAGAGTTTTGCTGTTACTTTCCAGTAAGAGCTTTAAACCTAGTATGAAGAGAGTTATTCAGCCACATAGCAGCAAGAGAGCTCTGCATGTGGCTGTCTGCTTGTCCTGGGCTTGAAAGAAAGCTCACGTCTTCTGTCACAGTTCTGTCAGGTCCTGCTGGGACTGATGGGTTTTCTTTGACAGCTGGTCACAGAGGAAGTGATGTCAGTTAGGCTTCCTCGGTAACACCGAAGAAGCAGGGGATGCTTTTGTAAAAAAGCATCCCCTGCATTTAAAGATTTAGTTTGTTTTTGTAACAGCGAGATGTTACTGATCGTCAAACAAATGTCCAAATCAGGCAAACATAAAAAGCCTTTTTTCAAGTCATAATTTCCTTTGTCAATAAAAAATAAATGACTCATCTCACAATTCCCAAAACATCTTGATGGTCCAAAGGCTGTGTGTAAAATGTTATGGGGACTACTGAGACAGAAGTTGAACTGCACCTATGTATATAAAACTGACAGCATACAGCAAAAGATAATCCTACACACACTACATCAATGGTGATTATGGCGGGATAGTCTGGGGCTGCGTCAGCACCTGGACAGCTTGCTGTAATTGACGTAATCCTGAATTCTGCTCTCTTCCAGAAAATCTTGAATCCAATTTCCGACCTTTAGTTTGTTGCTTGATGACGCAGATCATTGATCCAAAAAACAGCAGCAAATCAATCTTTTTTTTTTTCTTTTTTTTTTTTGAGAAATCTCTGAATGGCTCAAAAAATAAAAGCTTCTGGAATTGCCCTAGTTAAAACCTGAGATACAATTAGGATGCTCCAGCGTGACCTCAGACAGGCTGCTCTTACTCAAAACCCTCAAATGTGGTCAGGTCTTAAAGCAAAGCATCCGAAAAGTTTCAGGGACATATATGAGATGTATACTTCCACCGTTTAACTCTTCTCTTTCTCTCTTCTCTTCACAGACATTTATAGTCCTAAACAAGGGGAAAACAATCTTCCGCTTCAGTGCCACACCCTCCTTGTACATCATAAGCCCTTTTAATCCACTAAGGCGAATAGCCATAAAGATTTTGATACATTCATATCCTTTCAAGTTTTATATGTTTAGTTGCTAGACACTAAATAAAAAAAAAAAAACGAAAACAAAGCAAATAGAGGTAAAGTATCTTAGATGAAACATTCTTCCGAAGAGTTCCTAATGAAATATTTTATTTTGGGATGAGCAATTTCCTTTAACTCGACCTTTAGTTGATAATTTCAGATTTTGTTGTTTAATGATTTAAGGTGTCTCAAAGTTTTCCTTGACAATTGTGTTTCCACATTATTCAGCATGATCATTATGTGTACCATTTTGACCAACTGTATATTCATGACATTTAGTGATCCACCAGAGTGGTCCAAACAAGTAGAGTGAGTATATATATATATATATATATATATGTATTTACATGTCTCTAAATTCTTCTCTGAATCTTTACATATATAATAATCCCGCCAACTGCTCCACACTCTAATTTGTCTTCTTTTATAGGTACACCTTCACAGGTATCTACACCTTTGAGTCACTTACCAAAATTGTTGCCCGAGGTTTTGCCATCGATGGCTTCACGTTTCTCAGAGACCCATGGAACTGGCTGGACTTCATGGTCATTTCAATGGCGTAAGTATATGTTAACATCATAAATAATAATATTCTAAATACCTGCGAAAAAATGTGTATTATATTATTTAGATAAAACACATAAATGGTATAAACAAATACATGAAAATAATATGAATTATCAGTTATCTGCTTCAGGTATAACTTTGCAGCACATTTACAAAATAAAGACATTATTTTATGTTAAAACGTCCTTATTAAAAGTATAACTGGAAGCATGACCAGGCAAATGTCCTCAAGTTTGTTGCTGTTGTAAAGTAGCTTTATAACACTTGCATTTTTATGTCAATGACAAGTCAAAATGGATTACAGAGCAGGCATATTAATAAAAATACCTGTAACTTCAGCCCAAAATGAAGTGTCTTGTAAAGAATCAATATCCCTTGGTCTTCTTCTTTAGTTCTATTATGTTCTCTAACAAACAACTACTCTGAGGCTTTCTTAGAACATCTAGATAAAGGCACTCTGACTGACAGACTTCTGAAGGCAATCAGAGGTCTGTCAGTCAGACTGCCTTTATTTTGAAATTGTGAGAACCCTGGATTAATTGTTATTCCAGTCTACAATTATGTGTTACCTTCTGTGGGTCGGTCATTCGAGATGCACTGATCCGATACCTTGATCGGATATCGGCTCAGATATTGACTAATTAGCTGGATCACATATAAGAGATCCAATCCAGTGCAACTTACATGTAAACGTTATTTCTTTCTTTTTTGTGCTTATTGGTTAATAAATAATCTAAAGTATATTTATACCTGGGCTAATTTGTTTTTTTTTTTACAATGTTTAGGTCAAAGCTAAAGCCTTTTTGATTCGGATTGATATCAGATATTGGCCGATATGTTCAGCCCAGGTACCATTATGGGATTGGATTGAGGAAAAAACTGAATCTGTGCATCTCTATCTATCATAGAAACCCTCTGAGATCCTAAGTTAGAGGTTCTAAATTAACAATATATGTAGAAGTTCAAAAGGTTTGAGAATGAACAGATCTGAGCCAATGCAAAATGTAGTTTTTAAATTATCATTTATTTTTTAAGAAAACAAAACTATGCAACCCTTCGCCCTGTATGAAAAAGTAACCAACTACTTAACCTAGTGAGTGGTTTTCCCACCCTTTGAGGGAACAATTGCCTTCAAGTCCAAATGAGTGCTTTTATTTAGCCCTTAACAATACCTCTCTATTGTATTTAAGTCAGGACTTTGACTAGCCCTCTGCAAAACCTTT
Source organism: Cyprinodon tularosa (assembly GCF_016077235.1). Classification (NCBI taxonomy): domain Eukaryota; kingdom Metazoa; phylum Chordata; class Actinopteri; order Cyprinodontiformes; family Cyprinodontidae; genus Cyprinodon; species Cyprinodon tularosa. Next base: position 988,085 of record NW_024038921.1, on the reverse strand, counting down.
ATTTTTTGTTAATGGTGTAAAAAAACTTTCTTTTCAGGCAAACAGTTGAACTTGGGCTTCAATATATTGTAGTTAGTATATGTCCCTACATTTCTAAAGTTGTATCTTTGATCAAATTAATACTATTTTTACAGTTGAAGTTGTGGCTGTATCAGTTTCCATATTTACACAGCAACATGCTCTTTGTATTTTTTGTTATCAGTGGTTATTTCCTAGCTGGTAATAAAGATACTTCAGTTTTTTTAAGTGGTGTTGTGTGGATCACTACTGAGAGTGAGTGTTCAACCCTCTGTACATAGTAATCTGTAGGATTTGAGTCTGAAGAACCTTAAAAACACTTTTGGCAGACATGCAGGCTCACACCATGCAGGCTAATCATTGCTGAAGAAAGCAACATCTTCTTATGAGTGAAAAGAAGGAGCATGGCGTGTAAAGATGGCGTGATGTTCTGTATTTTCAGTGATTTGTACAAAACCACAGTATCACCACAGGAAAATATTTATTAAAAAACTTAGAAAAAAATCTGCCTAAAATTAGGTTTGTCAGGGACGGTACCTTAGGAGGTGTATGAGTAATGTTTCTCCTTTAATCTCTTTCTGTGCAACCACTTGTTTAGCTCAGGCATATTTAGCGACAGCCTCTGTTTTAAATAGGAACCTTTTGTGTGTGCTTGAAGCATCATTGTACATTAACACGGTATTTAAGTTTATGCATGAATCAACACTGTACCTTCTCAAAGAAAAGACTATGCCTGCTGTAAATAAAAGTAATTTTATCTGCCTGAAGCTCAGTTCCCATTAGCTATTAGTTTGACTGTGTTCATTAAATCCTTCTTACGGTTTTTTGGACTCAAATCGCTCAGACTGCTTTCTAATGAAAAGAAAATACTGACAGTTCATACTGTAGGTACCAACCAACACTCCAGCCCCTAAAGCCAAGCTATCCTTGTTAGGGTTACTTTTGATTGGTTAACACTGGTAGAACTGTTTTTTTTTTTTTTTGGTGACTTAAGGTAAAATAAACAGAAAAAAGTTCAAAGGAAATTATATTAAAAGGAAGTTTTCCAGGGCATTCAAACCAGACTACTCAAAACTATCATGTTATTTATGCTCATTACCATACTTTGTAACTTTTTTCCTCTAACTTGGATAACTACTGAGTGACTTTATCTGATCCACCTTGCAGGTATATAACAGAGTTTGTAAACCTAGGCAATGTGTCAGCACTACGTACGTTCAGGGTTCTGAGGGCTTTGAAAACTATTTCAGTTATCCCAGGTAAGGCAGGTGTTTGTCTTCCGGGCGGGCGATCCACGGGGCTTCATTTTAGTCATGGTTGTGTTTCACTCCCTCTTCCTACTCCGTCCTCCTTTCACTGGCCAGTCAGGCGTTCAGCCTCTGTCCCCTCCTGGTCTTCGATGGTGGTGCTGGTGTCATGTTCTTGCACTATCATTCGTGTGTGTTGTTATCGTGTGTGTTGTGTATCATAGGGTTCTGTTCTGTGTCTCATCCTACCTTGTTACAGATATATAACAGAGTTTGTGGACCTTGGGAATGTCTCGGCGCTGAGAACGTTCAGGGTTCTCCGAGCATTGAAAACTATTTCTGTCATTCCAGGTGAGACTACCATTTAAACACTAAGGCTGATCCTACAATTACCTGCATAACGAGAGGATGTGTTTCAGGCTTATTTTTTTTTTCTTATAGATTTCCATGCAATCAAAAATGGTTGTAAATCATTTTTGATTGGCAGAGCAGTCTGCAGGCAGTGTTTTTGGTGCACGTGCACGGAAAAAATTCTTTTCAGGACTCACATACAGTCATGGTGAAAAAAAAAGTATGCTCTTTCTCAGTTATAAGAATTGAACTTATTTGATTAATGATTGAAAAAGTAAATCTAAACTAAAACGTACAAAACCAAACAAAAGGATTATTTGCTGAAACTAAAATAATAATTATTCTCTCAAAAACCCAATAAACATATATAAGAGTGAAAAACCCTTTAATTTAAAACAGACATGCTTTTTTCCCCTCATGACTGTAAAAAAATAAAAATAAAAATGATCTCTGAAGTGGAACGGAAATGTCCAAACTACTGTTTTACAGTATTTTTCCAATGTTTTAGAAGATTATCTTTTAACAAGTAAAATCCGATTTTTTAGTTGAGAAAATGTATTAGGGAAAAAAAAAAAAAAGGAAAAATAATGTCCAAAGTTATTTTTTATTTTGCCATGCAAACTATCAACTCTTGTAAGACTGCAAGCGTAAATATAATGCATGAAGCTTTGAAACATACTGTTCAAATTTGTTTTAGGTATCATTTATTTGATAAATAATTTTTCAGCTCATCCTGTTATAGATAAACCTATTTTTATGTAATGTTCCCTTTATCTAAGGTGATATATAAACAATATTATGCAATCCCTCCAAATATTTCAGACTTTTACTTTGTTCATATGCTTTTTTTTTTAAACAAATGTTATCAACTAATCTTTAAATCACAGAAACCAGACATTAAGGTACTGGGAATAATTACCTGTAAAGTAACGTAAAACTAACATCGCACTCATTCATTGCAAACTGTGAAAAAGTATTCACCCATCAGTAAGGGACTTCAGTAATTTCCTTAAAAATGTAGAAAGATGGTGTTTATTTCTGATTTTTTATGTATGCTTTTTGTGATCCTGAGATATTTATACCAAAGATAACTGATAAGATTAAAAAAATAATTTAAATTAAAAATTTTTTTCATTATCAAAACCAGGCCTCACCAACACTGACTCTTAGATATAAAAAAACTAAGTTTTACCTCTCTGAAAATGTAAAGGATTGCAGGAAGCATCACACTACATCCTGATCTTAAGAAACCCATTAACAGAGGAGAATAAAGCCAAGGCCACAGTGAGATTCATAATCAAGAATGTTTTGGGAGGTTTTTATCTGTTTACCCCTAGCATTTAAGAAAAGAAAATCATCACACCAACAAGATTGGTGTGTTTTTGAAGTATGTATTCTAGCCTTTACCAAAAATCCTGATTGGCCATTAGTTTATGACCTTGTTGTGCTGCAGGACAACAGCCTAAAGCTCACCATTCTTGGAATGGCCTATTGGAGGTCTAGAGTAAAAGCTAAATGTTATCCACTGGACAGTTTAAAAAGAAAAGAAAAGCAAATGATTAGTTTAAAGGACAGCTGTTGCTACAAAGCCTAACACAAGTCATCAGGCTTCTTTTTCACATTGGGACCATTTTATCGCTAAGTATGAAAACAAAAATACAATCTGAAATAGTCTGCAAGGGGGTGGCAACATTTTTTTTAGAAAATGTGCCGTCGTAGCATCCATTAATATTGGGTAAAGTGTATTGAGAATGAGAAAAAAAAGGTGGGTAAAGGTCAGTCTTATTTGATTTAAATAGTTTCATCATCTTGCCTATAAGTATTTTTACTTAGGTTGCCATTTTTATCAGCCTTGGCGTTTAAATGACCAGCATGCCTCCTCTCACTAACCCCAGCTGTAGAGCTGTTTAAAGCTAAATGTTTGTGCATGTCTATTCTTTACCTTCTCCATTTCTTGCTATCCTACTTAAACTTGCATCTGCTATTTGTACTTTTTGCTTTGCTACTTTGATGGTATGTGTTAAATGTGTCAAATACTAACCAAATCTGGTTTGGGATTTTTCTGTTGATGCATTTAAAGGAAATGTAGAAATATTTCTTCTCCTGTTTAAAACATACTTTATTTTGCTTTTACTTTACTCTTTATTTCTGATGATCCCTTTATGCTAATTCTAAAAATTATACTTTTCTCTGATGGAAACACAGCATAGAGCTTTAGTGGAAATTGGGATGATTTTAGGTTTTTTTCTATGAAGTATAGCAAACCAATATTTTGTAACTCCCATGTTTTGTGCTGCAGCCTTAATTTAGCTTTTTTTAGCTGAACATTCTCAGTGGTGTTTGGCAGATTTTCTGTGAATTTTATTCAGAAGAAGCTTAGATTATTTAGTGTGAAATCAGAAAGCCTAGATCCTAACACTACATGTGTTCATGTACATACATTGTTAGCTTTTTAAAAGGACCTGTTTTATCACAGGTTCTTTTCTAAAGTCACTCCAGGGATGATCGTAATCTAGCAACAACTCAACTAAAGACTCACTTTGATCAGTCTGGACTGTCATTTAGAGGTTTATTTAAATCATTCAGCAGATTTGATAGAGATTCGGTAGAATTTGTTGCAGTTTAGACATGTTGCTTTCCAAAATACAAGCCCTGATTTTAAAGATAAGCCAATAGTTTTCTATGAAGTTCAGGTCAAGGCCTTTCCAGACATATTTTATTAGTTTTTCTCTTACTCTCCTCTTTTCTCTCTGTGTTTTTGTGTGAATACGGACAATGGTGTCCATGTGTGAGGTGGCTGTTTTCATATGTGTGCATTTTTGCACATCTGTTTGTGCATGTATGTATGTGTGTGGGTGTTGTTTGTGTGTGAACAGGCCTGAAGACTATTGTGGGCGCCCTGATACAGTCCGTGAAAAAACTGTCGGATGTGATGATCCTGACCGTCTTCTGTCTCAGCGTCTTTGCGCTTATTGGATTGCAACTCTTCATGGGAAATCTCAGGCAAAAGTGCGTCTTCTGGCCCATTAACATGACTGAGCAATATCTAGAAAACGGCAGCCGAGGTTTTGACTTCGATGCATACATCATGAACAAATGTGAGTATAACTCTTACCACTTTGAAGCTTATGTAGGATTCCTACATAGTCTTGAAATTTCTGAAAATCTTTTTTTTTTTTTTGGTCAATGCAGTAAAAAAAAAGATGAAAAAGTATCATTAAAATTTACCAGCTTTTCCCCAAATTTTTAATTTCCTATCACACGGCTGGTTGTTTCAAAAAGATGTATCATACTGTAATGCCGCATTTTTTCCATCCATCCATCCATCCATCCATCCATCCATCCATCCATCATCCATCCATCCATCCATCCATCCATCCATCATCCATCCATCCATCCATCCATCATCCATCCATCCATCCATCCATCCATCCATCCATCCATCCATCCATCCATCCATCCATCCATCCATCCATCCATCCATCCATCCATCCATCCATCCATCCATCCATCCATCCATCCATCCATCCAGATATTTCCGAATTTAAAGCCTAACCCTCGCATGAATGTCTGATATCAGTCGGTTGGTCTTTACTATTTAAAATTTCACTAGGCATTTCTGAACACATACATATGAATTAAATACAGCATTTACATCATCTAGCTTCTATGAAATAAGGAATTAAACATTGTCTAATCATTAAACAGGTAGTGATCATTAAAAGTGAGCGTTCCGTTTTGTTCTTTTGCAGCAAATTTCTACTTCCTGCACAATGCCATCGATGCCCTGATATGTGGAAACAGTTCGGATTCAGGGTGAGTTTGGATTTAATGCTAGTTTATGATTTGTGTTCCTTCTCCATGTTTTTTAGGTGTAATCATGACAGATAAAATCTAGAAATGTTCCTATTTTATGACTAGTCAAATTACGTCAAGAAGTTGAATGGCTAAGGAGCTAAATAAATGACAGTTTGCATTGACTTTAAATGTGAGATTTTGCATTTAAAATTCAAACACTGAAATTATAAACATTGAAAATTCAACATTCAATCAACAGTCAATCAATGAAAATTCAAACACATAAATTTCAAAATTACCTCTAAAAACATATAGAAGTAAAAAGTAAAGCATTGTTTGCTGAAACATTTTTTCAGTGTCACTGCAGATTTCCTTCAGGTATGATGTGACTACAAGCTGGCACTAGTTTTGCGTTGGGGGGGGGTCTAAACTCAAGAGTCCTTCAGGGTCCTTCCCTGATTTTGCCCCATAGCTAACCTGACTTTCTGTTCTCATCTTGACATATAAGTCGTCACTTAGCTTTATCTGAAACTAAACTTACTGGATTAACAATAACAAAATTAATAACCTTAATTGTGGTTGAACAGCAACACTTTATATGGAGCCATTAGTTTACCTCAGCTAGATGAGGAAGGGTACCGGAAAAGCCTTCAGTTTGGTCCCATTCATCCAAGGCCAAAGTGCTGCCAGCTTGTTGTGACCTCGTAGCTGTAGGAACTGTGCAGTGACACTTAGAGCGTTTCTCATTCAAAAAGTGCTGCATAAAAAAATGAGAGTATCATCATAAATTTGTACTTTTTTAAAGGGACGTTTGAAATTTCAGTTTATGAAATTACAAATGATTAACCTTTCAATGTTTTAAATGGTCAATTTTTGACATTTTAGTGTTTAGTTTTTCATTTATCAATGTCAAACTTCACATTTGATGTCAATCCCAGCTGTCACTGATTTAGCTCCATAAATGACCTAGAAATAAATGATTTGTAAAAAACAAAACAAGAACTATTAAGTAAAATGATCTTCCATGATTAATCGTATATTCTACATTCATCTCATCTAGATATTGAAATTGTAAAATGATCAGTTTAATTAAAACTTTTTTTTTGTAAATTTTTTTTATTTTTTATTTTCCTACAGAGGATGTCCTGAGGGTTATACATGCATGAAAGCTGGAAGAAACCCAAACTACGGTTACACCAGTTTTGACAGCTTTGGCTGGGCTTTCCTTACCCTCTTTCGTCTCATGACTCAGGACTTCTGGGAAAATCTCTACATGCTGGTAAGAAGGGGTTGTCAACAGGCATCACCATGTATATTTAAAGTTTTTCCGATTTCTGATTAACAGAATAGAATAGAATAATCTTAATACTTAATACAACTTAAGATGTAACACTATACAGTAAAAAAGTATATTTGATAAAAGCTATGTGAGTAAGCTGAGCAGGGTGGTTTATAAATTCCCAAAACAGCAGTCTATAATTACACTATAGACCATTATCAGTTCAAAATACAGACGCAAATATATTAGCAAATTTCTTAGCAATGCGACTCGATACTATAATTCATAAACTAGCAGCTACAGATCAAACAGGCTTTATACAAACCCAACAGTTCTGCTCCAATATAAACGACTACCGTACTTGGAATATTTCAGCATTTAACTTTTAAGAAGGAGGAGGCAGTCGTCATTACATTGGACGCAGAAAAAGCCTTTGATCTTGTTAAATGTAAATACTTATTTAGAACACTAAATCAGTTCTCATTCAATAACCCCTTTATTAATTGGCTTAAACTATTCTATGCATTGCCACAAGCTGTTCTCTTAGTTAATGGTAAAGAATTTGAGACAGTTTTGCTGGAGGTAGGAACAAAACAAGGATTTTCCCTTGTCTGCCCTACTTTTCACTTTATTAATTAAACCTCTTTGAGATGCTATAAGATCAATTGATCGGATCAAAGGCATACAAAAAAAATATTGTACACAAGATATCATTATATGCAGATGATGTACTCTTATTTTTGAAAACTCCAACCGAAACAATTCCACCTTTAATTAAAATTATTAAAGAGTTCAGTAAATTTTCTGGATGCAAAAAATTACCTGAAAACCTTTAGCTAATAGTTTAACCAATTATTACCCTTTTAAAGTTACTAAAAGTGTATTTAAAAAATCTTGGTACATTCATTACAAGTAATCTTTCTAAATTAATTAAAGACAAATTTTTGCCTCTTACAGCAAAAGCCATAGCTGACCAATCTAACATTACGTATCTTTGCTTGATTGTATTGCAATTATTAAAATGAATAGCCTCCCATGTTTACTTTATGCCTACACCTATACCTTCTACAACATATAATAGCATACATGGTGCTATAGGTACATTCATATGGAATAAAAAGCGACCAAGGATGGCACTTCAAAACCTTCAATTGCCTATAAAAAAGGGTGGACTTGCCCTTCCTAATTTCAAATTCTACCATTGGTCCTCTCAATTAAAATTTGTGTTAGAATAGTTTTGAAAAAGCCTGTTTTGCTTCCCTGATTTAGAAGGTATAGGTATGGATAATTCTCATCTAGAGCACTTTCCACTTGTGTCTTACCAACATAAAAACTAAAGTTTGTAATAATCATATTGTTAAAAATATATACAAGACTTTAATTGTTTTATGTAGATATGTTACTTCAAAAATTATTCCTTCTCTGTGCTTATGTTTAACACCTTGGTTTCCATCAAACCTGTACCGAAGTCTTTCTTACAAATAAAATATGAATTTAATCTCTCATGGACAAAATGTTTCCATATTTACAAGCTATTTAAATTCCATTCCATATTAAAGAGCATGTATAAAAAAAGAATGGTCTGGATGATCTGAATATAAAGGCAACTGCATTAAAAAGATAAATAATAACCTGCTTTAATGATCAGCTTATATAAAATATTAGAAGCTGCATACATATTAAACAAAGCTGTAAAAAACAATTGAGGTCTCAACTGAATGACCAGACATGGAGTTAAATATTGGATAGTGCAAAAGGAGACAGGAACCTAATTCGATTTAATGTGGTCATGCCCTGTTTAGCATCTTTCTGGTCTAAAGTTCTTGCTGAAATTGATAAAACCTATTGGTCTTATACTGCAGATGGACCCAAACAATTGTGTTTTTGGCACTGACAGTTTAAAAAAAAATGTGTTTTGAAATCTTCTTGGTTATCTTATCTTTATGTTTGGATAAAAGACCATCCTCCCATATTATCTATCTGGCGGGGAAAACTATTAGCACAGATGCCTTATGAAAGGCTATACAGTGTACTGGATGGAACTTTGGACAATTTTATAAAAGACTGGTCACCTCTCAGCTCGGATTTTGGTCTTGATTGGCACAGAACGTGCATAAGTATGGACTGAAAATGCACTATGACTATTCTCAAAGCTATTTGACTGATGGGGCTATTTTCTTTTTTTCATATTTTGTTTTTTTCTTGTTCCCATCTATTTGAAGGTATTTTTCTCTACTATTCTGTTTTCTGTTTTGCCCTGTCTTCTTAAGATACCATCTGTGAAAAATACTTGAAAATTAAAAAAAATATTTTGTGTTACCACCTATACCAACATTACATATAGTCACTTGCAAAAATGTAAACCTTTCTCAAGGTATTTCAAATTTTGTTTGGATGCAACTACAAATACAAATATCTGTACAAGAGAGCACAATTAGCAAGCAGTATGATTCACAGTTTAAATTGTTTGTAAGAAATGATGAGTAATAAACAGTCCCTTGTGTTGGTATGCCAGTCGCTTTTACTCTAATACACATAAATACATTTAAGTTCAATCTGTTTCTTTCAGAATTCACCAACTTATTGAATGTATTCCCTCTGATTGTTTGTTATAGTTGCAGTTTAAATCCAGCTATTCTTTGAAGGCCTCAGAGGTTTACTTCAGTAAACAGACATAATCATGAAATCCAAGTTTCAGGTCAGGAAAAAGAGGGCATTAATCAGCAAAGCAGTCAAGAGCATGGAAAACCGCTGCCAACTGCTCTTGCTCCCGAACACACCAGCTCTGCATTAAAGCATAGTGCTGGCTGTATTATTCAAGGATTTCTCCTTTCACATTTGCATGTTTGAGGTACGAAATGTGGACTCAGCTTTCAGTTTAAGAAGCTTAATATTTCAGAAAAGAAAAAGAAATAGGTGAAGCTGAATGAAGTGCGGTTCGAGTTCAGCGGTCTAAAAGCTGCATGGTGGAGCCTGTTTCTTAGCTGGATGGTCTTGCTCTCGATGCTCCTCAGCTACCTGCCTGAGGGGAGATGTTCGAACAGTTGATGTGCAGGATGGGTGGAGTCCTTCGTGATGTAGATTGCCGTCCCACTATATCTTGATGTGTAGAGCTCCGAGGTGGAGTGAAGGCTGCTCCCTACAGTTTAGTGGAGACTTAACCACCCCTACAAAGCCATCCTCACAGCAGCAGTGCAGCTGCCATGCCACATGATGAGCACTCTCCACCACGAAGCAATAAAAGTTCCTCATGGCTCACCTCCAGAGTCCAGCTCACTTCAGCATAAGTACAGCCATTGATGGGCTTTCCTGATCAGACAGGAAGTGTTGGCACTCCAGGTGTGGTCACTGGATAAAAGCACAACCAGGTACCAGTAGCTGGAGACCAGCTCCATGGCTGCTCCTCTGAGGTACATGGCATGAAGAAGAGCTTTGTCCCTTCTGAAATCTATCACCATCTCCTTACGCTGGGCATACACTGTACAAGTTTTTGCCCTTTGTGGGCCGATTCTCCAGTCGTGCGAGAATTTTTTTCGATCAGGCATCCCGCGTTGTGTAGTATACAGGGGGTAAAGAGGGGTGATCAGCCACTCACGACCACCTCCCGATCAGGAATCGTAAGGTTGGGAGACAATCACACATGTTTGAAATTCAGACATCCCTAGTGAATTGTTTGTGGTAAATCCACTGCTGTTGAAACAGAGCTATGAGCGTCTATGAACTGATTTACCAGAACCTCATCCAGTGCACATGTGCAAACAAGGAAGTTCTTCTTCTTCCTCCTTCCAGATTTATGAGTCAGACCAGCACCATCTGTTGGTGCTGGGTCCGACGTGTGGTTTCTGGACGTACAGTGTGAGCAGTCCAAGAGGAGAACCTCCACACTAAGTTTTGTTAGATGATGTTACAAAGACAAAGGAGATTGCATCAGCCTTGGTCACTTCCTTCCGTTGGCTTACTGATTTGGCTCCACTCTGAAATTAATTGAGTCCTTGATGTGGGTCATCCTCTCAAAGAACGCCATGATTGTGGATGTTAATGCTATTGGTCGGTTTTAATTCAGGATTATCACCATGGAGCACTTGGGGACAGGGACAATAATTGCAGACTTTAAGCAGGTTGTGACAGAAGCCAGTGACAATGTTAAAGATGTCCACCAACACCTCATACAGCTGGTGTGCACATTCCCTTAGTAACTGCCCTTGGATGTTGTTGGGGCCTGTGGTCTTAGCACAGGTTCATTCCTTGTAGTGTCTTTCTTATATCTGCCATGGAAAAAAACTGTGGGGTGTGTCACCAGGTGTCTGTTGGGGTGGGTGGGATCCTCATAGACATAGAACCGTTTGAGTGTATCTAACAGTGAGGGGTCCCATGCGCATTTTACATATCTGATGCTGCAGCCGGTGATACATTTGATTCCCTTCAACATGCGGTGCGGGTTATTGGTGGTGAAGTGACCATGAATTTTCTGGCCATATGTGGCTTTGGCCCTCGCAATGCCCGCAGTCAGAAGTTTCTTACCTCAGAGTGCTGATGCCTCACCTGTCCTGAACACAGCTTCCCTAGATTGATGGGAGTCCCATGCAACCATGTAAAATGCCTCTTGGTGCTTTATCTGTAGTGAGCTAATACAGCTCTATTGATACTTCATTAGCATGAGCTTTCAATGTGGAGTAAACAATGTTACTGTTAGCTCAGGTTTCCGTTGCGCAAAGAACAGCACAACTCTTCATCTCCATATGAGGGGGGATGCTGTGGAAGGTGATGAGAGACCATGGGAAAATGGTTAGACGGAAATACAGTGTAATCTTACATGATTATGAATACTTATTAATAACTTTACTTCAAAATTATAATTAATATTTATTTTTCTGTTCAAAAATATGTCTGACGGTGCTTGAGTTATTTTAAAGGTCTGTCAGTGTTTTAGTCTATATATCTGGCATATGTGTGTTGAGACCTTCCCACAAAGGCTGTTATGGAACATATTGAACCAAGGGGATTTAGTTCAAATCCTTTCCACACTCTTTACATTGTATTTAGTTTACTTTTTATGTAAAACCCTTCAAAACAAAGGTCCTTTTTCGACCACTTTACAATTTTGTGTTGGTCTATAACATGTATTTTTGTATTATCCATCCATTCTCCTTTACACTTATCCCTGCTGGGGTCGTGAGGGGTGCTGGTGCCTATCTCCAGCTGTCTACGGGCAAGAGGTGGGGTTCACCCTGGACTGGTTGCCAGTTCATTGCAGGGTAACACACAGATAAACAGGACAAACAATAATTCACACACACACTCACACCTAAGGATAACAGTCCTAACAGTCATGTTTTAGGACAGTGGGAGGAAGCCGGAGTACCCGGAGAGATACCCTTGCATGCACATGGAGAACATGTAAACTCCATATAGAAAGACCCCATGCCAGTAATCAGACCCGAAACCTTCTTGCTGCAAAGCATCAGTGCGCCACTGAGCAGCCATTTTTGTATTGTCTTGATCTTAATTTTTCTGTATTCTTACAGACTCTCCGAGCTGCAGGGAAGACTTACATGGTTTTCTTTGTGCTGGTCATCTTTGTGGGATCCTTCTACCTGGTGAATCTGATCTTGGCTGTGGTGGCCATGGCTTATGAGGAGCAGAATCAGGCCACAATGGAGGAGGCAGAGCAGAAAGAGGCTGAGTTCAAAGCTATGCTGGAACAGCTCAAAAAGCAACAGGAAGAGACACAGGTAACCTTCATCTTTCCTCAGGATTACATCTTCTGTATAGTTTATGCATGCATATATTCATAATGAAATTTGTTTTTTCACTTCAGGCTGCTGCTATGGCCACATCCGCAGGGACAGTGTCAGAGGCTGCATTAGAGGATGTAGAAGGCGGTCACTTGTCCCGTAGCTCCTCAGAGGTCTCCAAGCTGAGCTCAAAGAGTGCCAAAGAACGTCGCAATCGCAAGAAGAAGTGGCGTCAGAAAGAGCAGGAGAAGGAGAAAGGAGACAGTGAGAAGGTAGTTAAGTCTGAGTCAGACGATGGCAGCAAGAAAAGCACCATCCGCTTCCCAGGAACTCGACTGGGGAGAAGGCCATCCATAATGAACCAGGTACAGTCAGGAAAAAAATAAGTCAGCATCTGCAAAATTATTTTTTTAATGGCTTCAGATCAAAAAGCTGTGTATGCTTTTAGTGTTTGGAAGTGTTCAGCCTCCTGCTACAGTTGGGTCCTGAATTATTGATTCGGTCCAGTGACCTGCAAGATTCACTTTAATGGTGGAAATGCCGGCCATTTTGCATTGTTTGATGGACAGTGCTTACCAAATGGGAAAAAGCTGATATATTGTCTAAACAGTATAGTTTCCTTCTAATACAGTCTCACCCTAAAGGTGGGATTTTAACTACCTTTCTTTTCTGCATGTGATGCTTTTAGGGAGGATTTTGACTGCCAATAAGATGATGGCAATTTCTTTTATTTGTTTTCTTAATTGTTTTTGAAACCTTTTTGGAAACTGAACCTGAAGCTACCCAATTTCCTTAAACATAAAAACCAGTTTCTAAGCTATATTTTTGTATTGAAATGCAAAATATTGTTTAAATTGTTCAGTATTTGTTGGTTTCTTTCAGAATCACTTGATAAAGTGTAGAAATCAACTTAACATTAATTACCAACAAAAAATAGGGAATAAGACCAATAGCTAGTCAGTTAAAGTTAACATACAAACTAAAATGGTTTCTTAATTTCACCTCATCATGCTTTAATAATATTGTATGTATTCAATTCAGTTCAATTTAGTTTATTTATATAGCGCCAATTCACAACACATGTCATCTCAAGGCATTTTACAATTCAACCAGATCATAAAGTCAAGATGTTTCAAAGTTTTCCATCTAAGGAAAACCAGTTGATTGCATTGACTGATTAACTCTAAGGCAATTCCTCACAATAAGCATGCTTGTATCGACAGTGGAGAGGAAAAGCGCCCTTTCAACAGGAAGAAACCTTCAGCAGAACCAGGCTTAGTTTGAGCGGCCATCTGCAGTGGCCGACTAGAGTTTAAGGAGATAGAAGCAAACATACAGAAAGAAGCAGAAATACAAAAGGGAACTGCCAACCAGCTCCACAGGTGGCCCTGTCCAGGAAACACACAGCAAGGCAGACAAGCTCTGATTCAGCTTCCATGGCCGAGGACGAAGAGAGCACATCCAGCCAGTCACAGTCAGAGAAACAGGACTAAAACAGGCCCAGCTCAAACATCTTTGTGTTTGTGATCATCAAATTTTTATATTAGCGTTAAAGTAATTACTTGATTTTAAGAAGGGGAAATGTATCCAAAACAAGTTTCTATATAATTGCACGCTTGCGTTTATTGTAAGTTAATTGTGATTAAAGCAGTTTCCTGCAAAAATACTCCAAGAAAGAATGCATCGATTCATCTAGAACTTTACAATAGAACCAAGAGTACAACTGCTTATAACAGAATTCCTGAAATAACACATTCAATTATCCCTAAATGTTTGGTAAAATATTCTGTCAATTGCAAAAGTGGAATTTTTGATAAATGTTTCATCCCCTTACATCTGGACTGAAACTAATACTGCATTTCGGAAGTAAAAAATCATACCGGCAGTGAAACATAGCGGTAGTGGTGTTTTGGTCTGGGGTTTATTTGCTTCCTACAAACCTATATAAATTGCAGCCATTAATAGAACCATGAGTACAATTTCCAATATGTTGTGTGCTGCTAAAATGCTAAAAAAAGACAGAAATAATGGCAATAGATTAAAGCTGAAGTCTATAAGTTTTTAAAAATCACTTTTTTGTCATATTGGCTAAAACTGTCCCTATGCCCAGACAGCAGTACATGTGATATGTAACCTGTGAAAAAAACTGCTTCAATTGGTACAGCCTACTGCCTGTATTTCAATCTGGAAAGAATATTTCGGGACGAGTCAAAACAACCAATCACAGCCAGAGGAGCGTCTGTTGGAGTGTCAATCACAGCTCACACACGCTGAATCCCGCCCCCCCCCCCCCCCCCCCCCCCCCCCCCCCGTTCTGGTCGCATGCGGTAGCCGCGCAGATGCTGTGAGAGGGGTGGAGCTTGGAGGTGGGGCATGAGTGAAGCAGAGAGGGTGGGGGAGTGGCTTGAAACCTGTTTTTCTTCAAATTTTCAGTCGAAGTCTGCTCTCTCCTCAATGTTACAGACTGCAGTTTTAATGTTTGTGAGTACAAAGCATCCAAACTTTCCACCTCCCTCTTACCTTCTGCAGATGTACCTTTCTCAGTTCAGCTTATATGTGTTTTATTGTTTGTCATCGTTTGATATGGACAAGTACTTTTGTTTGTAATTTCCCATTTCTAAGTATATTAGCAAAATGAAGAGAAGAATGAGGACATTTGGTTTAGTGAAAGGTTCATCTCTGAATCTTCTATCTTTGATACTGTTACTAGTGTCAGTATTATTTAGGCTGTTTACTCGCACATCACTCTAGTTGCCATTAAAAGCTCTACCTAATGGGAAATCATACCTCAGCAGCTTTAACTCCACTTATTGTTCTTCTTGTATTCTTAGAGCTACATGCGTCTTATCCTCTAGGCCACGTTTGTTCATTTCACACATGATCTTGGACTTTGTATCTTTCCTTTCACACCTCACGCTGGCATTTCTTACTCATTTGGCTCAGTTACTTCAGATATTAAGCTCCATCACTGGTTATTGTTTACTCATTGGGCTCAGGCACAATATTGTATCTCAGAGGAGTGTTCCATAAAACCAGCTTAATTTGTAAGTTAGGCTTACATTTGGTTTTCATAAAACTGGCTTGTTTGGAGTTTGACTTAGTTACTGTGGCCATTGACCCAGCGACTAAGTATCAGCTATGTACCCCAATTGTTGAAACAGTTGCTTTAGGAAAACACAGCACCCTGTTTCTTCAGGAAAGACCCTTCTTTTTCTCTTACACATATCTGCATAGCAGGAATGTTACACTTTTTCTAGAAAAACATTAATTTACTTGACTGCCTTAACTGGACCCCAGCTCTCCCACAGAACAGCTTCAAACATGCCCTTCCTGTTCTCCAGACACTCTCCATAGGCCTGCGCTTTATTGCCAGCAGTGTAAGGTCTATATTATGTCTCCTAACGTCTTTTCTTCTTAGCCCCTTTCAAAACTGCTGTTACGTCTGTTAACTGTGAACATTTTCCTGCTCGAGTAACGAGGGGTGCTGGTGCCTATCTCCAGCTGTCTACGGGCGAGAGGCGGGGTACACCCTGGACAGGTCGCCAGGCTATCGCAGGGCAACCTAACAGGTTATATTTATGCACTGTGGGAGGAAGCCGGTGTGCCCGGAGAGAACCCACACGCACGGGCAGAAAATGCAAACTCTATGCAGAAAGACTCCAGGCCGGATATCAAACCCAGAGCCTTCTTGCTTCTTTTGTTTTGTATGAACTATAACACAGGATTAATTAACAACAGGGAACCTGAAAAATATACCTGTTTCGTTATAATGAATCAAAATAAAACATGACGTTCACCTGAATTAAATACATGAAATAAAGAACTTATATTATATTACTTTTTGAAGTACACATGTATTTGGTATCTTTACATAAGCATAACTTACTCCTTCTGTTCCATCACCAAATCTTATATTAGCTCAAATTGTGGTCAAAATTAAGTTGTTACCATAAGGAAAGTGATCCCCTTTTTTGAGAGAATTATTGTGGAAGAAGATTTCAGGTGAAAGCATACGTAGTAGTTCTCATGATTTTATTTTCATGCTTGAGACATCGAATTTCTCTCATGTCTATTGTCTGTTTTTCTTATTTTCTTATTTATTTTCTTATTCTCTTCCACTGTTGTCAACAAACCTGAATCCCCTGTTTTTTTTTTATTTCTTTTCCTTCAGTCTCTCCTCAGCATCCCCGGCTCGCCCTTCATGTCACGTCACAACAGCCGCAGCAGCATCTTCAGCTTCAAGGGTCGTTCCAAGGACATGGGCTCGGAGAATGAGTTTGCAGACGACGAGCACAGCACTGTTGAGGAGAGCGAAGACCGTCGTGACGACCGGCGGGGTTCACTGTTCATACCTTACCGTCGCAACAGCTACAGTGGCTACAGCCAAGGCTCGTCGCGCATCCACCCGCTGGTGCCACACTCTGGAGGGAAGCGGAACAGCACAGTGGACTGCAACGGCGTGGTGTCTCTCATTGGCCCTGGGCCTGGCAGACGGCTTCTGCCTGAGGTGAAAATAGATAAGGCAGCCACTGATGACAGTGTAAGGACGTCCATGGGACACCAATACAGTTTAGGCATGATGACGGCCCTGACCTCTGCAGCTCCTTCTTTTAAAACCCTGACTCCTTTCCCTTTGTTCATCTGTTTCCCAAACTCTAAGATTCTTTTTTAAAAGTCTCATCCTACAGAGCCACTTTTGATTAATTTCACATTTTAATGATAACTAACAAACAACTATAACTATCACAACTATAACTACAAACTTTATTAAAATCTAAGGGGATTTGGTATCAGTTACATTCAGTAATAAGAAACACATTGAGGGACTTCACCTTCATACCATTATTCAGCATTCCCTCTATGGGATCCTAGCACCAGAGCATTTGCTGTCCACAATCCTTCCTTTTCTTGTCTCATTCCTCTCTGTATATCTGTCTTTTCCATTCACTTACCTTCCTCTGCTGCAGCTATCCCTCTGGCTATCCTCATCCACCCATAGTTATTGTCCCTGGATGGTGCACAAAACAAGCCTGAAACATTTTTTTGTGTAATGATATTTTTTCCCCTGCAGGAAGCATGTTAGACCTTCTCTGCTCTCAATAAGTCGATCTGCTCTTACCTGTTTACTTCTTCTGATATTTAGCATGATATAGATGTAAATGAGGTTTGAATTCCCCTTTTTGACATGAAAAGCATGCCAGTGCATGCCCTCCAAAGTTAGAAGGCATTAGATTGAGTTCAGTGTTATATGCAGATGTAATATAAAGATTCTGGCTATATTTTCTCTGTTTTGTCTCTTCACTAGAAGAAGGATATTGTCAAGTGTCCAGGGTAGTTAAATAAATGCTTTAATGAGCGATTTGGTACTAAAGCTGTGCATTTCTAAATAACCATCTATGTTTTATTTTCTGGGTACAGACTACAGATGTGGAGATTAAGAAGAAACACTCTGGCTCTCTGATGATATCAGTTGATCAGCTCAACTCCTCCTTCAAAGGAAAAGACCGTGCAAACAGTCAGATGAGTGTGGTCACCAACACTCTTTTAGAAGGTACGCTAGATTTGTTTTATTAATTTGGCAAATTTCTTATGGTGCTTTTTCGGAAAGATTGCGTCTATTTGATCAGGATATTTTTAAAATGCTTTATTCAACATTTTGTCATATTCCAAACACAAACTTTGGTGCATTTTAGTGGGATTCTAGAAACCCTCTTTTTGGTCAGGGTCAGATTGAAGAGGCACTGTGGAGCTGCTCTGCACAGGCCTTCAGGACTCTGGGGCTGGCACCATCTAGACCCGCTTTAGTGACCTAAACAACAGGACTAATTTCATTCTGGACAGGATTTGCACCCCACTAGACCTTTGTCTTTCCAAAACCTATTTCACGTTCAGGGATAATTTTTACAGACATAAGCATGGTTGTGCCATGGCATCTCCCGTGTCACCAATAGTAGGCAATCTCTACATGGAAGAAATAGAAAAGAGCTTTGGACACTTTCAGAGGAACACCGCCAAGCCATTGGTTTAAATATGTGGATGACACATTCGTCAAAATCCAGCTAAAAGAAGTGGAAGCTTTCACAAAACACATCAACTCGGTTGACCACAACATCAACTTCACCAGATAGGATGCCAATGTCAAAAAACTACCTTTTCTGGACTCTTTGGTTAGCATGGAAGGAGATGGAAACCTCAACATTGTCTATAGGAAATCCACTCACAGACACCGCTATCTTATTTTTGAGTCACACTACCCACTGGAACACAAACTTTCAGTCATCAGAACCTTACATCACTGAGCATGACCCTACACACACAGAAGGGAAGTGCAAAGAACAAAAACACATCAAAAATGTTCTCCAAACCTTTGGGATACCCAAACTGGGCATTTTTCAAATCAGCAAGGGAATCCCAAAGACACACAGCAGAACATAATAGTGAGAAGATTAAAGGCAACAACATGTTGCTGGAGGCTCTAAAAAAAACTCAAGAGGATATTCTCCAAACACAAAATCCTGGGTACATTTCAAACCAAACAAGACCCTTAAACAGAGAATGGTGCATCCTAAAGACAAAACCCCCAGACCCAATATGAGCAGAGTGGGGTATGCAGTTCAGTGCAGTGAAGAATGCTCTGATCTTTTTATTGGAGAAACTAAACAACCTCTCCACAGACGCATGGCTCAATACAGAAGAGCTACCTCCAAGACTCGGCTTTCCACCCGCACCTTAAAGGAATAGTACACCCAAAACATGGTTAGCCTTCATTTTCTACTCACCCCCATGCTGAACAACACTCTGGAGTACTTTTTTGATATCTCAAATGCATCTGGAGATCTGGGAGGCTTCTTGCTGTCTGCTGACATTCAAATAATGGAGGTCTACGGTGCCCGAGACAGAAAGGTCCATAAAAGTCCACAAAAAACGTGTCAATATTCCTCCATACTGCTCGTCCAATGTATTCCAAGTGTCCTGAGTGGGTAGCATCCAGAATTTACTCGAAACGAAGTCATTTAGAATGTTTTTAGAGCATAAACAGTAGTGTATAGGATTTCCTGAAAGCGCGCGCCTGCGAGTTCACGACGCTACGGAAACCACGGCAGACCAAACCAGATGAAAGTGCGCATTCTATTGTCCTGTGCACCTGTTTACTAAAGTTTGTGTTTGTAATGCGACAAAAGTTTGTAAAAGAAATTCAAATGTTTGAATACTTTGGAAGGTATTGGAAGTGGGTTGTAGACATATGTTGTTTTATTAGCAGCTTGGCCTTGCGATTTCTCTCCAAGATAATGATAACGGAAGACAGCCGTTCTGCTATTAAAAAAATACTCATTACTTTATTCCTCATCCTACAGAGTTAGAGGAATCTCAGAGGAAGTGTCCTCCCTGTTGGTACAAGTTTGCAAACATCTTCCTCATCTGGGAATGCTGCCCCATCTGGCTAAAACTCAAGCACATTGTCTACTTAATTGTCATGGACCCTTTTGTGGACCTGGCCATCACCATCTGTATCGTGCTCAACACTCTTTTCATGGCCATGGAACACTATCCGATGACCGAACATTTTGAGAATGTCCTTGCTGTTGGCAACCTGGTAAGAGATTACTACATTCACTTCTTCCATGGGCTTCTTTTTTCTTCCATCATGAGCTACAGAAGGATTTTAAATCTCTTTTGTCTGCTTAAGCAACACAATGCATCATTTAATATGTGCACTTAAAAGCTCAAACTTACCACATAGAATAATCAGATGGACCGCTCATTAAATATTTATTTTATTTTTATTGATGCCATCTAGTCTTCTCTGCAGTCTCATCACCTCCACTTTGTTCACTGTTTCTTTGCCTGTTTCTTTCACTTACCATAATCAGTGCTTTGACAGATTTGTAAAGTCCTTAAAGACATACATTATAGTAGGATGAGATGTTTTGGCAGGGAAAATTTGATCTTATCGAAGCAAGGCATTTTAAATAATTTAAGTCGTAGGTAAATCATATTTAAATGTCAAATCATTCTGGCCTAAACATGTATATAAATGTACTCTTTATCAGACAACATTGTCCCAAAATTTAGAACATTTCTATTTTTTTTTAAATCCTGTCTTAAAATCTGTGGGGTTTTTTTTCGTTATCTTAAGCAGACTAGTTAATGATACGCCAGCCTGAACACCTAAATTTGGCCAAATATATATTAACGTTCATCTGTCAATCTAATTTTTTTAGTCACAGCATCTTGATTCATATGTCGCAGCTAATATACGCAACGGCTGAAATAAGAATCTTTGCGAATTGGAGATCAAATTGTTGGCCGTTTCTCAATTCACAAGAATTACAAGGGTATGGACTCGTGTCTTCGCCAAATATGTTCTTGACAAGAACACAGAAAAGGTGTGGACTTGGGGAGAACATGAGTATGCAACATAAATATGGGTCAATTTTAACAGAAGCGTACTCGTGACATCACCACAAGACAATTGAACAAAGCTGAAGCAATTTAACAATACCCAGGAAAACCTTTTTAATAGATGATAGAATGGTTTAATGGATGATTAGTGTTTTACATTCACTTTGAAACATTCATGCCCTGTGAAATTTTTGCTCAACCTTTCTCATATTTTTTTTTTTTTGCATTCCTGTTTTTGTGTCTATTAGCTGGATGCCCAAATTTTGTGAAAATATACCATACATGCTTTACGTTGTTTAACTTGTGGGGCCTGAATCTATAATCTATAAAAGTTAGATTTTTTTTTAACAGAACTTCGGAAAGTATACAGCATTTCAAGCATATTGACATTTAAGTTACTTAGATATTAAGTTATACTTACCACAGAGGAAAAACAACTGCTTTTTATTGATCAAAATTTAACATCGGGACATAGGATAAAGTATCATTCTTATGTTCACCAAAAAGTCTTTGGTTTGATTATAAACAACATGAGTAATATATTTAAACTCTATTTGATCAGTTCAGATGCTTACATGGCTGTGTTCTCAGTCGGACATCTTGCTTTAGAAGCAGGATGTTTGGATTCATTAAAACATTATCCAGGCTTTGTATTTTTTACCTGCAATATAACTGCATACCTTTTTTGGTTGACTTGTTACACGTATTGAAAATCTTCAAAACTTTGAAAAGGGAACAACATGTACAGTATATAAAAGATACCACTTAAATTAAAAGAAATTCCATTACTACATATCACTTCAGGAAGTTACATCTGTCTACTAAATCCCTCTAAAATCAGATTTTAATTTGTTGTCCCCCTATAGGTTTTCACCGGCATCTTTGCTGGGGAGATGTTTGCCAAGCTCATAGCCATGGACCCCTACTACTACTTCCAAGAAGGATGGAACTGCTTTGACGGCTTCATTGTGACCCTGAGTTTAGTTGAATTGGGACTGGCTGACGTGGAAGGGCTCTCAGTTCTCAGGTCCTTCCGATTGGTGAGGGGAAAATAATCTTTTGTTACATTTTTTAGCCTACCCAAATATGAGATGAACATGTCATTATTTTGTTAAATTTCTTAAGAATACAACTCAATAATCTTGTTTCACACTTGCAGTTAAGAGTGTTCAAACTGGCCAAGTCGTGGCCCACACTCAACATGCTGATCAAGATCATTGGTAACTCGGTGGGAGCTCTCGGTAATTTGACCTTGGTGTTGGCCATTATCGTCTTCATCTTTGCCGTGGTGGGCATGCAGCTGTTTGGAAAGAGCTACAAGGACTGCGTGTGCAAGATTGCAGAAGACTGTGTGCTCCCACGCTGGCACATGAACGACTTCTTTCACTCTTTCTTGATCGTGTTCAGAGTACTGTGTGGGGAGTGGATTGAAACAATGTGGGACTGTATGGAGGTGGCAGGACAGAGCATGTGCTTAATCGTCTTCATGATGGTCATGGTTATTGGCAATCTAGTGGTAAGAAAAAAAGTATATATTGCAAGACATGATCACAGTAGCTCAATGGCACTTAGTTCTAGGGTTCCAGAGTTTGTGTTGTGTTTTCTGGTAAGGTGCTGAACCTGTTTCTGGCCTTGCTGCTGAGCTCGTTCAGTGCTGACAACCTTGCTGCCACTGACGACGACGGAGAGCCCAACAACCTCCAACTTGCTGTGGCCCGCATCAAAATTGGAGTCGCCTGGTTCAAGGCCAACATGCGGATCTTTGTCGCCACAGTGCTAAAAAAGGTACATAACAACTAGGCATGTGTTGTACTGGTTTTAAAATATGTCAAAGATGCTGCAGATATCAATCTTTCTCACTGTTCCTATGGTTTTAAGCTTATATCTGTGGAAAAAGTGAAAAAGAAAAATTTTCCAACAACATTGATTCAACGTTGATCAAAGAAAATGAATGAATCAAAGTAATAGTGCCAGAGTGTTTCTTTACAGTCCCTTCTAGAATCATGTTGGAATAAGGACAATCTGCAAAACAAAGTACCTCTGTTATTCTAATCATGGGTAATGATGTCATTTAGCACCACTGACTATCTTTAGGGCAGCCAGTAGTTGCTCCTCAAAGCAAAATAGGTATTCCTGGTCTCTTTAGCAAATAACAACTGCACTCTTACTACCAGAGCAGGTAGCCTTATCCATTTTACTCCTTTTTAGTTTGATATTAAAGATATAAGATGACAAAGTATAATACAAGGACTGTGGCCTCTTTACCTAAATCTGTCTCTCATGGCCCCATACCTGAACACAATGCCAGAAGTATAGTGTATCTTTGTGGTCTTTACAATTTTGATTTCATTGTCTGTGTCCAGGTTTTCCAAAAGTGTTTTCTGTTTTTCTGTTTTCCCCTTTATGCCAAACAGCCCATAGAGGATGAGCAGAAGCCTTTGGATGGAATTTATGAGGAAAAGCTCAACTGCATCGCAAACCACACTGTTGAAATCAACCGTGACCTGGACTATCCCAAAAATGGCAACGGCACTACCAGTGGCATAGGGAGCAGTGTGGGGAAATACATGATCGATGACGACTACATGTCTTTCATCCACAACCCCAACCTCACCGTGTGTGTGCCTATTGCTGTTGGAGAGTCTGACTTTGAAAATCTCAACACGGAGGACTTCAGCAGCGAATCAGATGTGGAGAACAGCAAAGATGTAAGTTGTAGTTGCTTGTTAAAGAGAAAATACTGGGCGGTCATACTTAATAGAACAGAAGCTGTTTTAAGTGTCTCAGGCTGTTTAAGCTTTGTTGTCACTATTGTAGTTTTAAGCACATATTTGAAATACAAAAATCACATCATTAATAAAAGTAGGTAAATTCAAATTTTCTGAGCTAAGAGACCACCATATTTATTTCCCCCATATCCAATTTCTATTTTAACACTGTTATATAAAGCTATAACAAGAGGATTCTTAATATTTTAACATAATATGTGTTCTTGTTCTGTGCAACCATTAACTCCTGTTGTGATTCTATAGTTAAATTCTATTCCCAGCCCGCTGGGAATTTATGTTTCTGATACTTTAAGATGTTTATTGCCCTCCCCTGTAGGGGTGGTAAAATATCTTATTTAATCAGATATTATTTCAGCTGTTATATACTGTTTATGACACACAGTCCTACTAACTGTATGTTAGAACAATAGATGAAAGAGTGATTCGAGCACTAATCATGGTCAAACAGTTATTTCTGCACATACATGGAATAAATTCACCACAACTTCTGTTCAAAAAATAAGATTTTATTAACAAAAATCATTCAGCTCCAAGTCAAACATATTTCAGTTTAACACTCTCAACTAAGACTAGTAAAACTCAACTAAACTAAACTAACTACTATGTACAAAGAGGAAGGGGGAAACGGTTGAAAAACATATTACAGTTTAAGATGGATTCTGTGTTTGAAACCAAAGTTTATCTGGAATAATTTGGGATGTGATCAAATTAGCTTTTCCCTAATTTTAAAGAAATTGGAATGTTTTCAGACCAATTCACAATGCAAATCCATGAGGTGAATAAAACATTATTTGGCCAAATAATGTTTTATTAAAGGATTTGCTTAATCAAGAACCAAAAACCTTTAGTTAAATGATTCTTTTACCTCTTTGAAATAGCTAGCAGCGAATAGACATCAGGCTTCCACTAAATGACTCTTGGTCAGACTTGGTAATGGAAATGTAATGAGCATCTGAGGAACACATGAAAACTAATGTTACATCAGTGTTTAAATCCTTAGTGAATAAAGCTTGTCTAAGCTTTAGCAACAGCTCAACACATATTTCTGTAGCATAGCGTAGCATGCAGTCCATTCTTTAGCATCAATTAGCGTAGTCTTTACTCGGCAGTAAACACACGATATGATTAGCATCATCAAAAGACACATTGCTTGTTCTGTCCCTAATCATGCCAGACCTGCAAACCTTTTTCCATGTCCATTTGGAAAGCTTGAGTTTCATCCAGTTTTGCAGCTCTGCAGTCAGGGGTTCTTTGTCTCAGTCTCACAGCAGGGGTCCCCTCAGTCTCACACCAGGGCATGGTCTTCATCCAGTTTGGCTCTGTAAGTTCTGAAACTCAAGAGAAATGTGTTGCAAAAGTTCTGTTTGCAGCAGTTTGGTTCTGAAGAGTTCTGACTCATCCTTGATGGTTCTGGCGATCTGGTTCCCCTGGGGCCCGCATCTCCACTGTGGGCCACAGTGGGCCCCAGCTTTGAGCGCAGGAGCAGAAGCAGGCTGGATCAGACGAGGGAGAAAGAGAGAAGAGGCAAAAGAGAAAGAATCCTGTGTGCTCTGTGGTTTTGTTCTGTCCTCACAGGGAGGGGGGTAGGTTTTCACACCTCTGTGACTTCCATGTGACTTGCTGGTGGCTGCTTTTGCTGAAAAAGGGGGGGCTGCAGAATTCCCCCAGCTGTTATCCACCAAAGCTGCGTTCTCTCCTCTGGTCATCCTATCAGGATGAAATATGGACACTGCTTCCCAATGTCCAAAAAGTATGATCATGGCAAATGGCACAACACTCCCGACAAGCGAAAAGACTGAAACAACTTTTAATTACTGTGACCTTTGATCCCTCAGGAGGAGCTGTTTGAAGCTGACATGAATCATTATTACTGCTATAACCGGTGACAACTGGATGTTATCACTAATATTATTAAAATAATATATATCACCACCTAACCGTAACCCTTGCCACACTTCTGACAAGCGTTGTGAGTTACCACAGTTTGATGCTACATCGACAATTGCAAGATAAAACGCCACCATGCAAAGTGAAAATGAATGACTGGATATTTTAGATGAACTGACATGAAGTGTGTAAGATTGCTGCGTTCTCACAAGCCCACGTCAAATACTTTTCAGAAATTATGGATGTCGTCAACTCCAGGCCAAAACATTATGTTATGGGGGTCTTTTAGTGCCCATGGCATGGGTAAATTACATATTTGTGAAGGCACGATTAATGCTAAAAGGTACAAGCAGGTTTTGAACCAACATATTCTGCATTGTAAGCAACATATTTTTCATGGACTGAGGGTGGAAACTAGACTAGCCTGCCTATAGTACCAACCTGTCTCCTATCAAGAACATGCAGAGCACATACTTTAATAAACAATAAAGTTAGAATTAGAAAAAATATTATCTACAAATCTTGAAAGGGAAAGGTGATAAAGCACATTGGTAGACATACCCTGTTAAAGCTGTTTTTGAAATGTGTTGCAAACATCAAAATTGCAATTAGTCATTATTTTGCAAAATAACAAAGTTGACCAATTTGACCGTTACATAGTGTGACTTTGCAGTGTTGCATATAATGTAGTTTAAATCTGATTTGCAAATCCTTTTATTGTGTTTTTATTTATGTTTTACACAATATCCCAACTTTTTTGGAATTCAGATTACATTGAAAATAAACATCCATACTCATATTTATGACATTTTAATCTGGATTTTGTATTTTATTTTAGTGATTAGATTGAATCTTTAAGTTGTTACTTTTAATCCGAGATCTTCAAAAGAGCTCTATCATTTTACAGTAATTTTTTACTTAAAAACCACTAAAAGCTCAAAAGGACACCTACAGGGCAGCCCATTTAGCCTTCCTGTTGTCTGTTGGAAGCCTTGCTTGACAGACATACAGTATACTGACTTATAAAAAACTTGGCTATTAAGTAGCATGTCATATCCCTTCGTGTCCTCTATCTATATTTTGAACATCTCGTTGTTACTACAAATAGCTTACATTAAGTCTTCTTTCATCTGCAAATAACACCAGAATGTGTTGCTTTCAGTGTGATTTGGTAGCTTTCAGGTGTAGGGTATTTTAACATTGGAAAAATATATTTGATTTTTGAGTTTCCAACTAGCATCTAGTTCATCTGCTTCAGGCACCATCTGATTACTCAGAGCATTTCATAGAAACTGTTATACTTATTATTTCATGCAGGTTGTGTAGACTTCAACATAACAGCACAACATTTGAGTGAATGACAGAACATCTATTTGAACAAGCATGCTGCTACACTGAACATAAGTGCAAAGAATTAACTTTAATAAGCCCTACAGACGAACAGGCTGTGAGCTCAATGAGGGGATATAAATACATTACCATCTACATATTATAAATGTGCAAGTATCATAATCAAGAGCAAACTTTATAGGCATTTAGATCTAGGTCACCTTCATCTGGCTCAGAGTTGGACAAATTATGATAATACAACTGTATCATATACATATATATATACACTATATTGCCAAAAGTATTTGCTCACCTGCCTTGACTCACATATGAGCTTAAGTGACATCCCGTTCCTAATCCATAGGGTTCAATATGAAGTCGGTCCACCCTTTGCAGCTAGAACAGCTTCAACTCTTCTGGGAAGGCTGTCCACAAGGTTTAGGAGTGTGTTTATGGGAATTTTTGACCATTCTTCCAGAAGCGCATTTGTGAGGTTGCACACTGATGTTGGACGAGAAGGCCTGGCTCTCAGTCTCCGCTCTAATTCATCCCAAAGGTGTTCTATCGGGTTGAGGTCAGGACTCTGTGCAGGCCAGTCAAGTTCATCCACACCAGACTCTGTCATCCATGTCTTTATGGACCTTGCTTTGTGCACTGGTGCACAGTCATGTTGGAAGAGGAAGGGGCCAGCTCCAAACTGTTCCCACAAAGTTGGGAGCATGGAATTGTCCAAAATGTCTTGGGATGCTGAAGCATTCAGAGTTCCTTTCACTGGAACTAAGGGGCCAAGCCCAGCTCCTGAAAAACAACCCCACACCATAATCCCCCCTCCAACAAACTTTACACTTGGCACAATGCAGTCAGACAAGTACCGTTCTCCTGGACACCGCCAAACCCAGACCCGTCCATCAGATTGCCAGATGGAGAAGCGCGATTCGTCACTCCAGAGAACGCGTCTCCACTGCTCTAGAGTCCAGTGGCGGCGTGCTTTACACCACCGCATCCGACGCTTTGCATTGCACTTGGTGATGTATGGCTTGGATGCAGCTGCTCGACCATGGAAACCCATTCCATGAAGCTCTCTGCGCACTGTTCTTGAGCTAATCTGAAGGCCACATGAAGTTTGGAGGTCTGTAGTGATTGACTCTGCAGAAAGTTGGCGACCTCTTCGCACTATGCGCGTCAGCATCCGCTGACCCCGCTCCGTCAGTTTACGTGGCCTACCACTTCGTGGCTGAGTTGCTGTCGTTCCCAAACACTTCCATTTTCTTATAATACAGCTGACAGTTGACTGTGGAATATTTAGGAGCGAGGAAATTTCACGACTGGATTTGTTGCACAGGTGGCATCCTATCACAGTTCCACGCTGGAATTCACTGAGCTCCTGAGAGCGACCCATTCTTTCACAAATGTTTGTAAAAACAGTCTGCATGCCTAGGTGCTTGAATTTATACACCTGTGGCCATGGAAGTGATTGGAACACCTGATTCCAATAATTTGGATGGGTGAGCAAATACTTTTGGCAATATAGTGTATATATATATATATATATATATATAGAAACAGAACACCCTGATAGAGTCAAGTAATACATGCTGAAAGCTAATTATTTAAGGTTTCCGTGCTATTGTTTTTTAGTTAAAAAGTTTTGTCAATTATTTCATAGCAAATCAAATATTCAAGACTCACAAACCTAATTTTTAGACATGTAGCATTGAAAGATTAGCAATACTATCATATGTGTTTTTATATTGATAAATGCCACATGAATGTCTCTGCCAGTTAGGCAATTTTAAGAAAAGATTCTGTATTACAGCAACTTGTATGCATATTGGATCAAATCAGGGACTCCATAACTACTAAGGAGTGCATAAAATCCCTGGTTGCTTACTTTGTAAATGATAAGGCTTCTCTGTCTCTAATTGAATGAATTCCTTAAGACTAAACTGAGCTGTTTCCTCACAGCTGGATGACACCAGTTCATCTGAGGGCAGCACTATAGACATCAAGCCGGATGTAGAGGAGGTGGTTGTTGTCGAAGTGGTGGAGGAGTATCTTGACCCAGACGCCTGCTGGACTGATGGTAAACAACGCTCACTATAAACAAGACTTTATGCTTCAGATCTGTGAAAAAACTCTCTTTTAAAAAGTATTTTTATTTTGGTTTTGTAGCATTATCATATAAATAGCGTAAATACTATTTATATGGCAAGTAGCGATTTTTCAACACACTTCCTACCATTAGGAAGGTAAACATGAAACTATGAGCTTTACCAACAAACATTCCAGTTTTGTTTGGAGTGTAATAAACGATATATATATGTGGAAAGGTACCACAGTGGAGAAGACTTCATAGTTTGGATCTGTTTTGCTTTCAAATGCCCTACAATAATAGAAATTTTTAAATTCTTGTTACGATTAATTATATAAAAATCATAGGGATTGTTTTTAAAACCATGTATAGTTATTCATATGTGCTACATTTTTTGCCACATCAAATCTGTTAGCCTCAGCCATCAAAGTCATTAGGTAGGGAAAACACAACTATGGAAGAAGTAATTGGTTTGAAGCTGAGTCACTGCGAAGGCTAAACACTCAGACAGTCAGATAATACAGATTTTGGATAAATCATGTTTTCATACTTTGCTGTTAAACAATATATGTAATAATGAAAAAGCTAAAATAAACATATGCTGCTTTGATAATAGATTCTTTTTTAAAGACTCTACAGATCTTGTAATATAGATGTCAGGAAATATTAAGGGCCATTTATTAATGGTTAATATAAGTCACGCTTTGTAGGATTTTGTCATTAAAAAACCCCTGAACCCCCAGAACGTGTTTAGAATGTGTCAGCAGTTGTGTTATATTCGTCATACAGAGTGTGTAGCGAAATACAAGTGCTGTGACGTTCCCATCACTCACGGATGGGGAAAACACTGGTGGTTCCTGAGGAAGACCTGCTACCTGATAGTGGAACACAACTGGTTTGAGACCCTCATCATCTTCATGATCCTCCTCAGCAGTGGAGCTCTGGTAAAAGCACAAACCCACACACCATCGAAAGTCATTCTCATCTTCTAATAGTATTCCAACATGTCATTTATGATTAAGTTATTTAAAACATGATTGGTTGTTGGTTTTGTAAGAAAATAAACATGCAATATGCTGCAAAAGTAACAATGCAAGAGAGCATCTGCAAGCCTTGCTTTTTTCTGACTGCAACTCTTCCTGATATAATAGTCCTTAATGGAAGGCAAATTGTTGTAATACATCAGCCTTTTACCCAAAATGATTCAGCCTTGCTTTGCAGCTTTTGAAAGAAAAAAGGCTCTGGACTTATGCGCTGAAGAATGCATACATGCCATAGATGGAGTTGGCAGTCATCCTCTTTTAATAATCCCTGTGTTTTTACATAATGTTGGACAAAACTTCTGTTTGTGATAGAAAGGCAGATTTGTCTAAACAAATAAACGTCTATCAAACCAGGTACACTTAACTTCCTTAACTGATTACTGCAGGCCATGGAACTATACTTACTAAGTATTTACATATTATAATAATATAATAATAATTATAATTTTCCTCATAATAGTCATAGTAGTTTAGTATAAATTTCCTCCTGAACTTCCCTAAATACATGCTTAAATGTCATTATATTTCATTCTTTCTTCATTCCTTCTTCGTCCCTATGTCATTGTTGGATTTGATTTTCCATCACTGTAAACAACAGAATAAAGAAAAAAAAACACCTCATAATACCCCAAACTTGTTATCTCATTTTATCCACTGGCCAATTTGCTATTCTGCTATATTTCAGGCCTTTGAAGACGTGTACATTGAACAGAGGAAGACAGTGCGTATCATTTTAGATTATGCCGATCGAGTTTTCACCTACATCTTCATCCTGGAGATGTTGCTGAAATGGGTGGCCTACGGCTTTGTCAAGTACTTCACTAATGCCTGGTGCTGGCTGGACTTCTTCATTGTGGATGTAAGTACAGTTTCATTTTGTCTGCATATGTTCAGCTCAATACTTTAGACTTTGTAACATCATAAGTTATGGTCTAAGCATCATATATAAATATGTATATATATATATATGTATATATATATATATATATATATATATATACACTATATTGCCAAAAGTATTTGCTCACCCATCCAAATTATTGGAATCAGGTGTTCCAATCACTTCCATGGCC
The DNA here is from genome assembly GCF_016077235.1 of Cyprinodon tularosa. Classification (NCBI taxonomy): domain Eukaryota; kingdom Metazoa; phylum Chordata; class Actinopteri; order Cyprinodontiformes; family Cyprinodontidae; genus Cyprinodon; species Cyprinodon tularosa. Next base: position 957,041 of record NW_024038921.1, on the reverse strand, counting down.
ACAGGTGTATAAATTCAAGCACCTAGGCATGCAGACTGTTTTTACAAACATTTGTGAAAGAATGGGTCGCTCTCAGGAGCTCAGTGAATTCCAGCGTGGAACTGTGATAGGATGCCACCTGTGCAACAAATCCAGTCGTGAAATTTCCTCGCTCCTAAATATTCCACAGTCAACTGTCAGCTGTATTATAAGAAAATGGAAGTGTTTGGGAACGACAGCAACTCAGCCACGAAGTGGTAGGCCACGTAAACTGACGGAGCGGGGTCAGCGGATGCTGACGCGCATAGTGCGAAGAGGTCGCCAACTTTCTGCAGAGTCAATCACTACAGACCTCCAAACTTCATGTGGCCTTCAGATTAGCTCAAGAACAGTGCGCAGAGAGCTTCATGGAATGGGTTTCCATGGTCGAGCAGCTGCATCCAAGCCATACATCACCAAGTGCAATGCAAAGCGTCGGATGCGGTGGTGTAAAGCACGCCGCCACTGGACTCTAGAGCAGTGGAGACGCGTTCTCTGGAGTGACGAATCGCGCTTCTCCATCTGGCAATCTGATGGACGGGTCTGGGTTTGGCGGTTGCCAGGAGAACGGTACTTGTCTGACTGCATTGTGCCAAGTGTAAAGTTTGGTGGAGGGGGGATTATGGTGTGGGGTTGTTTTTCAGGAGCTGGGCTTGGCCCCTTAGTTCCAGTGAAAGGAACTCTGAATGCTTCAGCATACCAAGACATTTTGGACAATTCCATGCTCCCAACTTTGTGGGAACAGTTTGGAGCTGGCCCCTTCCTCTTCCAACATGACTGTGCACCAGTGCACAAAGCAAGGTCCATAAAGACATGGATGACAGAGTCTGGTGTGGATGAACTTGACTGGCCTGCACAGAGTCCTGACCTCAACCCGATAGAACACCTTTGGGATGAATTAGAGCGGAGACTGAGAGCCAGGCCTTCTCGTCCAACATCAGTGTGCGACCTCACAAATGCGCTTCTGGAAGAATGGTCAAAAATTCCCATAAACACACTCCTAAACCTTGTGGACAGCCTTCCCAGAAGAGTTGAAGCTGTTCTAGCTGCAAAGGGTGGACCGACGTCATATTGAACCCTATGGATTAGGAACGGGATGTCACTTAAGCTCATATGTGAGTCAAGGCAGGTGAGCAAATACTTTTGGCAATATAGTGTATATATATATATATATATATATATATATATATATATATATATATATATATATATATATATATATATATATATATATATATATATATATAAACTTGGTCTTTAATCGTCTATTGGTGGGTCTATATTTCAGGGTATTTAAATCCCTCCAGGTTTTTTCCTAATGTTTTCCTCTAATAGGATGTTTAGCCCACTTTATTTAAAAAAAAAAATATTTTATTTTATTAGCTGAGCCCAGTTTATTGTTTTTAAACATCTTTAGTATTTTCTCCAGATTTCCAGCCTACTTCTTAATTACTCAGCCTGTGAACATGCGGCTTAATTAATAAATAGACCTTATGGTTAGCAAATTTTGGTCTGAGCAGGTAGCAGCGCTTCTCTTGCATGTTTTTTTTTTTGGTTTGGTTTGGTCTTTCTTTGAACTGACTTGTATTGCAATTTAACTTTGCATAAAACCAGACAATCCCAAACCTCTTCCAGTCTAAGAACCAGTGTTTTTATGGTTAACTATTTACAGCCTCAATAATTTTAGTAATAACAATACAATATTTCTCACATGCATTGTTGCCTTGGCATTTTTCATGTCTGACTTGGAAAGATTTCCTTTAACTGTTTTGTAGAAATACTGCATCTTGAGGGATGTTGGCCATAATGCTAGTTTAGATTTGATTCTATAATTATTTATTTATTGCTCAACATAAACATGCCATTCAGGATGAAGAAAAAAAAGTTCTATCATTTTTGTTATTATTTTTTTCCTTTTTTCCTTTGCATAATTGATCATCTCTAACCTCTCTGACAGGCTTTCTCCCCTTATTTTTAATGTTGTTTTACTTTTAAATGTATAAGTTGTATGTGTACTTTTCTAACATTTTTTTTACATAACCAAATCAGCCAATGTCTGAAGTTATTACCTGTATCTTATAGAAAAAATAACTAAAGATCTTAAATGAGAGTTTGATTGTTTCCATTCAGGATGCAGAAACGCTAATAATCAATAATATTTAGACTATCTGATAAACTATTGGCAACAGCATCACTGATTCAGTAATCTTCTATTATGTTATGTTTCCAAATGTCTGCTGTCTTTCCTTTTCTTATCATGATGATATAATAACTCACTAGTTTAATATTTGTATTTTAGAAAATGTTGACAGATTTAGTGTTTGTATGTTCTGGTTTAAGATGAGTTCAGAGTCTAACTGGAGAAATTAGTTAAACCAAAACATTTTTTTTTTTTTTTTTTTTTGGAGCCAACTGGTTTGTAATGGTGTCAACCAAAAAAAACAGGTTTAAATAGTATAACTTAGCAGACTGCTTAGTAAAATATGAATTTCTAACCTGGCAAAGCCAGACTGATGTGTAGTACTCAGGTTTAATTCTACACATTATCAACCTGGGAATCCTCCCATTGCGTCTGATGTTCAGAAGAACATTTTGAGCTGATCAAACGAAGCAACACCTAGTCCCCACCTACCAAAGTTTGGTCTTAGCCAGTCACAGTAACAAATGGAAAAGCAGCAAATGCCGTGAAGAACCACAACAAGTTACACTTTGGCTCATTCGCTGTCATATTTGTTTTGGTTTGGCTTGTTGGCTTGTCAGCACTCACTTTTGACACAGCTATATCCATCCTTAGACCATATAATACTGCAACGTGATTGGTTGATCTGTTTTGGGAGGCAAGGTTACTGATTTTAGCTCTCCAATGAAACTTGGAGGTAGCTAAAAAGCTGAGCTTATGAGAAATAATACTCATTGCATTTATTATTACAGAGTAACAATTAAATAACCTTGTGTCTTATTTTTTGCAGAATGTTTTTGTCTTTTTAGTTTTTGTTTATCAAATTATTAGGTTATTATGTTTTTATACATGTAGATGTATGCTGCTGTTGGTGGGCACTTTTTAAGTGAGAAACAAAACAAAAAGAGAAAAGGAAGACAAAGAGAAAAAGAGAAAGAGACTTTTTCATATCAAGAAACTTTTAACCACTTTTAAATAACTAAGGGCAGTCTGTGGAGATATTTTTTGTTCTTGTTGTTTTATATAGTTTTTTTCTTTACTTTTTTACTCTCTAAAAAAGCTATTTTTTCCCACTGTTTCTTACTGGCAAATTACCTATTATAGAAAAGGCAAAAATGAGTCCTTGAGGAACTTTAAATGTAATCTTTGTTGGTTAGAATGTATTAAGAAATATTGATATCTTACCAGAATAAAAAAGTGCACCCTCTTTAAGTTAATCTTTTTAATTCTTTACAAGATTTTTCAACAACATATCTAATCATGCCATCAGTATAAGCAGGTAAATCCAATTTGAAATGTCCATCAAAAAGTAAAGCCTAAAAAAATCCTGCATTAGCTCACAATATCTAAATACCAAAGATTTAAAGAAGGTGTGCTCATTTTACAATGACTTTGATAGAAACGGATGATCTAAACTTAAAATCTGCTGGATTTTAACCTGCAAGCCAGCTTTTGTTTTTAACTGCATTCTATATTTTGCAGTTCAGTGGATTTTGCTTTGTTTGTAGCTTTTCTAATGTATTAATGTCAGTTTGGTTTCACTGCAAAACACTGAGATCTAAGTAAGTTAATGTTTCTTAAAATATGTGCATTTCTTCTTCAATTAAGCATGTAAATGAGACACTCTGCCAGCAGACAAATAAGAATAAGAAAAAAATCAATTGCATTGTTCTTTTTTAAATGCATATCTAATTATTAGATTTTTTTGAGTAAAAGTACTCATTCCTTTGGCAGACCTGTTCAATATAAGGGTAAATACGCTAATTTTGAGAGATTTTTAGATGTTTTTAAATAGTTTTTGCCATGTCACTGTCATTTTCATGCACAAGTAAATACAGCTCAAGAAGAAATGACCCCACTACAAAATATATTTTTTTAATCGTGTGTCCTTCTGTGTCCGTGGAAACAAGATTTCCATCCTCATTTTCCCATTGTTTGTGTATTTGAATATCATTACGGTTAAATCCAAAGGTATACTCTCAACTCCGGTGGGTGAACTTTTAATGTCTGCAAAAACTGCAGCAACCTAAAACATTCAGAAAGACTACTTATGATGAGTACCTGTCAATGTGCTGATTAGGGTGATATTTGATGCTAAATATATCTTTAAATAAACACATACGACTTAAAAGCCATGTCTTCCATCTTGAAAACGTAAGTTGTTTATCAATATTTTATATGTAATTTCTTCATTTTCTTTTCTTTTTTTTCATTTTTCCCTAAAATCAAGATTTTTATTTGCAATATTTTTTAGTTAATTGTAAAATGATTATTTTTTCTTAGTTCAAAAATATATTCTGCTAACATTTGAAAAGATATTTAAACTTAAAAAGATTATTGCAGTCCACTCATCTTATTCTTGGATAGCCCTAAACCATAATCTTTTCACCAGAAAATAGAAAAAAATTATCAAATGCTTTTAATCTTAGTAATTTGAAAAAAGAAAAAAAAGTATTTTACTTGTGAACGCATTAATTTGAATGTGTAATGAACAACACTGTGTATACCTGTACACAGAGTTTATCTGGTTTCCCTCCAGATCCATTTAGGCTAACTTGTGACCAGCTTTTATTGATATAACTCTAAAACGTGCATTGTTTTGCCAAATAGATCTGCTTTTCCTTAAAAAACGAAATCTAAAATTTTGTTTGACAAAAACAAAGCAAACAAAAAAAAAAAAACAAATCAGTGTAAAAGGGAGGAAAGGACCTCCTATGAGAAAAGTCTTTGTGATAACCATAAACTATGAAGGAAGACTGTAAATAAGCTAAAGTTATTAAGTGTGAAAATTCACATCCTGTAAAGATAGCTAAACCATTTTCCCTAATACTGAACTGTCCTCTCTCTCACAGCAGGTTCCTATAACTGTCTCTCTTTAAGTTAAGAGAGACATTGTGCACCTCAGGAGGGGGACAGAGAGGTCGGTGTTTGGGGTCCAGGGTAAGGTTTGTGTGCTGTGATGGGGTTCCTACTTTCACAGGTTACCCTCTCTCTTCTAACCCTGAAAGTTGTCCTCAACCGCCTGCAATCTTCTCTCTCTTTCTCTTTCTCCCTTCTTTGAGTGAAATGCCCGCTGGTGTTGGTACCGTTTTGTACTGTGTTAAACTATCGTGTCACATTGATTTGAGTGTTTCGTGAACACATCTCTCCTCCGACTTTGTCCCTTTGTTGGACTCTCTTCTCTTCCTCTCACTGTGTCAACCACAAGTTTCTTTCCAGGTGTGCTCACTGCGCTGTTAAGCTGGTTATCATGCTAGACTGGCTTGCCAAAACTAAACCAAACACAAACAGAAGGGTTTAAATAAGGGAAAACTCTGGGTACTCATTATTGACCTTTTTTTTTTTACTGTTTGAACCTTTATGTTGTATAAGTATTCTTACACATAAAGGACTTATATTTGTACTATGTATATAATAATTCAGCTACCCTTACAGTTGGTTTAGGGCCACCTTCTCTCTATATCCCTTCTAACTATGTGGCGACTTTCTTCTTCTTCTGCCTCTGTCTTTCCTTCTCCTTCTGTCCCTGTCTGTGTAGGTGTCTATAGTCAGCCTTGTAGCTAATGCTTTGGGCTACTCCGATCTAGGCCCGATTAAATCACTCAGGACACTGAGGGCCTTGAGACCCCTCAGGGCCCTGTCACGTTTTGAAGGGATGAGGGTAAGACCTAAGACTCCAGGCAGCTGCTCCTTTTGCATGCCAGTTCAACAAAAAAAGCATCAACGCATGCTAGAAATGGCAAAAAATAAAATAAACATAAAAAAATCTCTGATGGGAATTTTTTGCAATAAACCTATTAATAACCGAGAAGCTTTTTGCATGGACTGAGATCATCTCAGATGGTTTAACACATCTGATTTGATTTATCATGTTTCATTTCATATGATAAATGTAGAATTCTGGTAAAGCTCCTGTTGATTGAGTATTTCAATGACCTGATCTAAAAATATCTTCCTCCTGACTTTTTGCCTGAGTGATGCAGCAAAATAAAAAGTCAGCTGTTATTGGTGCTAGCAGAGAAACAACCAGAGGTTGGCGTGAACTGTCCCATCAAACCCTTAAACCTGGAATTCAATACAGAATTGAAATATTAAATACTACCTGCTGTAGACACCCTTAGAGTGGTGGTGATGTTCCTAAACTACTTAAATGAACAAACGAATTCATGGTATCTGAAATGATCAGCTTTTCTTACCCGACAGCAGCAAACTGAAATGTGTTTCATCATGGTTATGTTTGAGCAACTAACAAAAAATAAAATACATTTCTTAACTGAAAAGAAAAATTTATCATCAATGAATCATTAATAGTCTACATTTTCATTATATTTATACTCAAATCTATACTGAAATCTCTAAATACCTACACTTCAAAGGTGTACACATGAATAGTAAATGGGCCCATTTGCCTTATTTAAATTTCAGTGTAAACTAAGCTGCTATGTGAAGGCTTCAGGGAATGTCAGGGATCATCAGTGAGCAAAAAAACTAAAGAAGATTATAGAGGTCCAGGGAAAAAAAGCAGAAAGGTGAGGGGTAGTGTTGCATCATTACCAAGGCCCGATCATTCATGAAAACATCCAGAAAGGCAAGAGAAGCAGCAAGACTACCCATGGTAACTTTAGAGGAGCTACACAGATCTGCTAAAGCAAGAAGACAGTTTCTAGAAATTCTACTGGGGTTTGCCAATAGCCCTGCCAGAGAAAATCTGAAATCCAGAACTGAGAAACTTTCACAAGAAATTCTGTTCTCCATCCATTTAAATTCAAATTGATCTACTTCACAACAGAGTATTACTTTCTGTTGTTTCATCACATAAAATCCCAATAAAACACATCATAGTTTGTTGTGCTCAGGTATGAGGATTATGAATTCTTTTAATGGGACTATATTAAAACCTAAGCCAAGTGTGTGTTTTTTAATGGCCTTTTCATATATTATTAGGTCTTATCAGGAGATCAATAATCTTTTTCTGCTATAAAAAAATCATGTTCATGCACAGCGCTTGGCTTGTCTGATGGCTCCGATCAGCCTCTGGTTGTTGTTTGGCAGAAACTAAAACTCCTCTCCGTGCGTGGGCTCAGCATTTTCTGACTTTTGCTCTGCCTGAGGTGTCCTGTTACCTGATCTTTTCACAGTTTGGCTTTGGCATTGTCACACTGGAAGATCAACAAACTTCTGGTTGCATATCCCCCTCCCCTCCTTTCCCTTCCCCTGCCATCTTTGCTTATCACTCTTCAGGGTTTTCTCATCACTATGGTTTTAATTCATCACACTTATGCAGTTATATTAATATTTATGCATTGACTCTACATAAGCTATTGGCCTAAACACAAAAAATACATGTTTGTTTGTTGATAGTTTTGATTTTTTTTGTTGTTGTTTTTTTCCATGGCACCTCTGTATGCAGAAATGCACATTCACATATTCTCTATCTGTTAAGGCTTCAAATCCTGCCTGTCACATATATGAGAGCAGTTTGTTTTTATTTGTCAAAAATTCTTACAACTGACACAAGACTTTTTATACAAAAACCTGATTGATACTTGGTGTATTGGCTTGAATATCAGCATAGAATATTTTACATTTCTTTGGAGGAGTGTAACATAACATCACGGCACAACTTTTTGATCTATTGTAATTTCAATGGAACAAATCTAACTGGCTTTTAAAAAATTAAGCATCCTATGACAAGATATTTAGAGACGTTAGACTTAAAATTTAACTTCTGATAAAAAATATCTATAACATGAAGTGCCATCTTAAGAAGTGAAATAAAACTACTGTTGTTGATCCTAACAAAATGTTCTCTGTGTATAATATTTTGATCAATATTTTTATGTAGATTTTTTTGCTTCAGAAAAAAATATTTGAAAGACTAATAAGATTTCTATTGATATTTTTTCTGTTTTTTATTTCTATTCTTCATGATAATATTTAGTTATAAGTCATTCTTATTTTTTGTTTCCTGACCCAAGAGATGTTTGAAAAAGCTTTTATCCTTCCAATTTTATTGCTGCATCAAACGTCAAGACACAATAGGGCTTTTTATTCTCATTGACCTTGTGCATTGCATTGTGTGCCCTGCTAAATATTGTTACACTCCCCAACAGTACATCATGAAAGATTTACCAAAAAACAACTACAACAAGTGAGCCTCTTATGTGAAAAGAAAGTGCATTTCTCTGTGTCTCAATGTTTATTTACATCTGCAGTGACTGTCATTCTACAGTTTAGTTTACTTATGACTCTCTGCAGGTTGTGGTGAACGCCTTGGTAGGAGCCATTCCCTCCATCATGAATGTGTTGCTGGTGTGTCTGATCTTCTGGCTCATATTCAGCATCATGGGAGTAAACCTTTTTGCTGGGAAGTACTATTACTGTTTCAATGAGACAGCTGAAGAGTACTTTGATCCAGAGGATGTCTACAATAAAACTGAATGTTTTGCGCTGATTAACGCAAATTACACAGAAGTGAGGTGGAAAAATGTGAAGATCAATTTTGACAATGTTGGTGCAGGATACCTTGCACTCTTGCAAGTGGTAAGAAACCTTCTTGATGACTCTTGGTCTATCATAGTTTTTATATAAATGAACTTTTCACTGTCTGCTTTACAGGCTACTTTTAAAGGTTGGATGGACATTATGTATGCTGCGATAGATTCTAGAAGGGTGAGCCTCTGCAGCTTTACTTCTTTTTCTACTCCATTTTCTTGTTTACGATAGATTATAATGTACTTTTTTCCAACCTGATAGGTGGAAGACCAGCCTAAATATGAGGACAACCTCTACATGTACATCTACTTTGTAATATTTATCATCTTTGGTTCCTTCTTTACCCTGAATCTCTTCATCGGTGTCATCATTGATAATTTCAACCAGCAGAAGAAAAAGATAAGACATTTTCTTTGCCTTTGCAAAAAACATTCAAAGTTTACAAATGACCACCCTGAGTCCGATTTGAGGACAAAACCTTTATAATTCAAAAATGCTATAGTAGCATAATCACAAACTAATAACTAATAATATTTCACCTTTTAGTTTATTAGAGCATTTATAAACTGGTAATCTAGAACACAAGTGTTTTAATACCATGTTAAACTACAGTTTCCTAGCATATTGACAAATCTCACCAATTTAGTTCCATTAAAGCATTTTATAATTATTTTCCCATACTTTTTTAAAGTGGCTCACTCACTGATGCCAGTGATGGTTGATGTAGGAATTGCCTGCAGAGCTGCATTCACATCTTCTAGTAGACTTTCCGATGGTACTTCACTTAGTCTCTGTAACTGGCTTCAGGGTTGCTTGGTGGATATTTTTGCCATGGTCTTACTTTTCAGGTCAGTCACTGCCTTGTTCAGCGTTGTTCAGCGTGTTAACTCCCCTCTGACCTGGGGTAGAACAGTGGTTTTATACATCGTCAATCTCAAGCAGTTGTCGTTTATGCATATATAAATATATATATATATTTATATATATATATATATATATATATATATATATATATATATATATATATATATATATATATATATATATATATATATATATATATGTTTCCTTTTGCAACCCGGTGGCAGTTTTGTTGAAAAAGGAGGAAAAAAAGGTTACATCTCAAGCTAGATCTTCGATTTTTGTGACATTTATTTTTGTGTTGACAAATTCAATATAGAATTTAGTAATTTGATCTTTGCAGATTGTAATCAAACTGTTTTTGTCCCTTTACTTTGGAGGCCAGGATATCTTCATGACAGAAGAACAGAAGAAATACTACAATGCAATGAAAAAACTTGGGTCAAAGAAACCACAAAAACCAATACCAAGGCCTCAGGTATTACAACGGCGCACCTATATCACTTGTTGGCAACTGTATGCTTTATTTTTTTAAAGCTAAGAAAAGTTTAACTTGTTCCTGTTTCTCTCTTTTCCCCCAGAACATGATCCAGGGTATGGTGTTTGACTTTGTGACGCAGCAGGTGTTTGACATCTCCATCATGATCCTCATCTGCCTAAACATGGTCACAATGATGGTAGAGACCGATGATCAGTCGGATGACACAGAGAATGTGCTTTACTGGGTCAACTTCATATTCATCGTGGTCTTCACTTGTGAGTTCGTTCTGAAGCTGTTTGCGCTGCGTCACTATTACTTCACCAATGGCTGGAATATCTTTGACGTGGTTGTGGTCATCCTCTCTATTGTGGGCAAGTATTGGAAATAAATAAATTGTGCTGACTAAGGAAATAAAAGAGTTTGCTTGGAATTGTTTAAATACCAACCATCCTTATTGGCAAAAGTTACAATTTATGTCCTGTTTTTTTTTTGAAGTTGTAGAGCTTGTAAAGTTCATTATTTGTAGTTTTTGGTGCTTAACACTTACCAACATGAGACTTTATACAATTAAACCTAAACAAAAGCAATGACAACATTTCAATATTGTGGCATGTTTATTTATTTATATATATATATATATATATATATATATATATATATATATATATATATATATATATATATATATATATATATATATATATATATATATATATATATATATATATATAAAAATGCAAGGTAAAATTTTAACAGAAGCCAGAGAACATCTATGACAGAGCCTGACAAGGGACATGGGGAGGGGAGGGATGGCTAAAAATGTGCATCTCTTACTGGTGGCCTCAATGTTCTTTACTGAGCTATGCAAAAAGTACAAATGTTTTATGAAAATATTATAAGCCCTTTTCAGCATATTGTGTCAAGCAGCGGTTTAGAGGAGCTGGTGGAGATAATTTCAGCCGTTTAGACCATAAATCTGCTGTAAATCTGACAGTGTTTTATTATATTTTATCTTTATATAAACTTTATTTTCATAATTTTATCGTATAACTTTACCAATCAATGCAAAGTGTCCATGCTACGTTTGATAAGTAAATCATTTAAAACATATGTATCTATTAATATATTAGAACTGCAACACTGTCTGAAACAGCTGTAGTTATCATGTTAAACAATGTCGTCACTTTTACTAAGTGTGGTATTTTCTTGTTACCTCAGGTATGTTTCTGGCTGACCTGATCGAGAAGTACTTTGTGTCGCCAACACTCTTCAGGGTGATCCGTCTGGCTCGTATTGGCAGAATTCTGCGTCTCATCAAGGGTGCCAAGGGAATAAGAACTCTGCTGTTTGCCCTCATGATGTCACTTCCTGCCTTGTTCAACATTGGCCTCTTACTCTTCCTGGTCATGTTCATCTTCTCCATCTTTGGCATGTCCAACTTTGGCTACGTGAAACACGGGGCTGGAATCGATGACATGTACAACTTTGAGACATTTGGAAATAGCATGATCATCTTGTTTATGATCACCACGTCGGCAGGCTGGGACGGCCTTCTGCTGCCCATCCTCAACTACCCACCGGACTGCGACCCGCTTCTGGAGAACCCTGGCACACCTGCCACTGGAGACTGTGGCAACCCGTCTGTTGGCATCTTCTTCTTTGTCATGTATATCATCATTTCTTTCCTTATTGTGGTTAACATGTACATTGCCATCATCCTTGAGAACTTCAGTGTGGCCACAGAGGAGAGCGCAGACCCACTCAGTGAGGATGACTTTGAGACCTTTTATGAAATTTGGGAGAAGTTTGACCCCGATGCCTCCCAGTTTATTACCTATGCCAAGCTATCTGACTTTGCAGATGCACTTGAACACCCACTGCGTGTCCCCAAGCCAAACACCATTGAGCTCATTGCAATGGACATGCCTATGGTGAGTGGAGACCGTATTCACTGCCTGGACATCCTGTTTGCCTTTACCAAGCGGGTGCTTGGCGACAGCGGGGAACTGGACATGCTTAGGCAACAAATGGAAGAGCGCTTTGTGGCTGCCAATCCCTCTAAAGTATCCTACGAGCCAATTACAACCACTCTGAGGCGAAAGCAGGAGGACGTGTCAGCGAGGATCATCCAACGGGCCTACCGCTCCCACCTGTCCCGGCGTGGATTTGTCTGCAAACGCAAACCGGCAAACAACAAAGCCGAGAATCAGGATCAAGAAAAGAAGGAGGGCACTCCATCCACTGCCTCCCTGCCTTCTTATGACAGTGTTACCAAACCTGAAAAGGAGAAACAGGATGACAACAATGAGGGCAGGGGAGAAAGAAAAGAGAAAGGCAGAAACCAAAAAGACATCAGGGAGTCTCAGTGTTAAGCGGGGGGAGGGGGATAAATAACCACACTAATAACAGTACCGATTAAACTAATGTAACTTCAAGCCGAGTGAGAGAGTTCTCACCCACACTGATGTACAGATTATTTCATTTGCAAGTCAGAAAAATAGTACTCAATAATTTTGTTTACAGACTTCATTCCTATACTGATGCAGGGGAAAGCGGGGAATGACTGAACTTTAGTCAAACCAAACATAATCAGCATTCTGTGTGGCACTGTTATATCAACACAACCAATCCTAACAAAACGGAGAAGGAAGATGATAGAAGAAGAAATCGGCCACATTTCTGCCATGTAATTATACTGTACACCAGGAGGAGGAAGGCAAAAACAGGATTCCAGCGCCGTGTAGCTGCAGTGGATGGATAACAAGGAGGCTGCTCAATCGTTCAGCAGCCAAAGTTGATCTGTGTCAGTGTGTATAGACACAAATGAAAGACTCACTCTATGAGCGAACAGTGGATAATGTGGTGAGTGAGAGAAAGACACAAACTGAGAGAGCCTAAAGTGTTTTCTCCTGTTTAATCAAAAGTAGATTTTTTATTTTATTTTTTTCCTCTTTTTTTTTTTAGCAGCAAAAATGCAAACCGAGGAACAAACCGACAAAAAAAAAAAAAAAGAACAATATTCATTTATCCTATTTCGATCAACAACTCGCATTATTTTTGTTACACCCACATACAAAATGCTTTATTTTACATTGGCTTTTTGCACCGAATTGGTAAAAGGGTCTGTTTATTGACAGGGGTTCAACTTGGGGCCAAGGGCTTCCATATACGCAGAAAGATTTTCAGACAAATACATAATTATTGTGCTTGTTCAATGCATAGAAATGACTTGCATGATGGCATGTTTTGATCAGAAATTTTGCATGAATTATCATAGTCCACAAGACACTAATATTCAGACCTCACTGGTTGCTTGCAGATCTGTACCATTAAGGCATTTCTTTTTTGATCAAAGTTCCAGAGTTGGAAAGTAATTTCCTCAGTGAAACAAGCAGTGTGTGGGTTGATCAGCTGACGCTGATCAGATTTCAGCATTCGACACATTATAGAATTTCAGTCTATAACCAGAATGAAACATCACCTTAGTGGGTGAAATGCAAGCACTTTCTTTGCTGCTCAGAAGATTGTAGAAGTGTAACGTGAAAGAAAAAAATGTCTAAGTAGATTGATGGACTGGAATGTTTGTTTGGACCGGAGTTTTTTTAAGGAAGCCTGAAAAGCTTATGTTTGTACTTTGTATGTTCCTGTAATGTTTTGCATCATTGTCCTTTTATTTTTACATAAGCGGGAGTCCGCGGTTTGGGTTTTGGCCAACCCCTTTCTCATACTTACTTTGTCTCTTACTTTTAAAAAAGGGCTCAGCAGTTTGGATTTTTTTTTTCTTTTAGAGTGTTTTATTTGCTAATTTAAACGCTTGCTTTCTTCCCTTGTGTCATTTTTAATGTTTCAGAGTCTGATGAGGCTTATATGGCAGTTTTATAAACTGAATCAAGCCAAAAGGGAAGCAGTTTTGTGCTTAAAAGGTATGTTTGGAATGGTCAAAGTGAGAGAGGTAAACTTCTAAATGGGTGATGAGAACATTGTGTGTGGAGAAGCCAAAGAGATCTGCCTTGTAATTCCTTGTTGTCCTTTACTAAAGGAGTGGGACTGCCCATTCTTTTCTTTTTTTTTTTTTTTTTGCTGTCGTTATCAGACAGAGAGACCCTAGAAATGTATGCAATGCTTGAAAAATTCTTCCCTTTTTCTCAGGAGATATTATAGATGTATTATTAAGAGCTCTGCAACAAAATGCAATTGAATGTGGTGGGAGTATCATTATATATGAAATCATGTTTGATCATTTTTGTTTTGTGTCGGTCATGCCGGTCAGAGTTAGTTTATTACTTCCTGCTTCTAAAGCATTGGAAATATAAGGCTAGAGGTCCTGTGTGAGGAGGCGACATAACTTGCTTGTAACTAGTGCAGTATTTATATTTGTAGCCATTTTAATGTATATTGAAAGTTAAAAACAAGAAGTTCAAACTTACTGCAAACACAGGCCATGAGAGACGGAGATGTCACAAGGGTGAAATGGGATTAGTTGATTTTTTAGTAGCACAAAGACAGTAATCAAAAAGTCCCAAATTTTAGCAAGTTTTGAGCTTCTTATTTTCCTTCATGTTCGGTAACTGTATAAAAAAACAACAACATACCAAATAACCGACAGAGAACCGGATGCATCTCTTCTTATGGTACTGTGAACCTGAGCACCACAACCTAGAGCATTTGCACCTTCTGTTGTGCAGTGATGTCACTTCCTTGTTTATGGATAATCCCCCTCATCCGTTTTATCCCACCCGCCAGCTGCATGAAGTCTCCAGAATCGGTCTAGGTATCAACTTGAACCAAATAAAAATCTGGATGACACACATAAAAGCTATCACCATGCATTTTCTCCAACATCTCCAAGATTTCTCTCTTGAGGGAAAAAAAAAAGAATAAATTGTCATGAATATATACATTCAGGCTATGCTCTATAGGGCACAAACTGCAAAAGCTATCTTTTTCTTTTTTTAATGACCTATAAATAATGTAATATATTATTTTAAGAGCATGTGTAGTTTTTTTGTAAATAAAAGATTACCATAAAGAAAAAAACTACAGCTATTTCTTTAACACTAAATAATAATAACCATAAATAGAATGGCTTCCAGCTGATGCCTCTTTGTCACTGTTGTTAGGCTGAAATGCTTTGTTAGGAGGTGTAGATTTTTTGTGTCTTTTTTCATAATAAAGAGGGAAATAAGACATAAGTGAAAAGATTCTATAATAAAAGCAGAAAATTGTGTAAAGCTGTATAAATCAATACACACATATTCAGAGCTGCGTTACATATATATTATATATTCTTTTATACCTATATATATATATATATATATATATATATATATATATATATATATATATATATATATATATATATATATATATATATATATATATATATATATATATATATATATATATATATATTTATATATATATATATATAATGAGGTTAGAACCATGTCCGTAACTCAACTCTCCTGTCCACTGGCATTGAGGTGACACCAAATCCACTGAGCTTTCTTTGTGTGGTACACTCAGAGAATAATCTAAAGTCTGGCCTGCCCGGGACTTTCCCCAGTATCGAGTATTGGCCTACAATGCATGATGTTGTACTGGCTGCTTGCTGAGAATTTTGGAGCCTGCCTTGGTGAGAAGATTGCACAACCAGCATACCAACCCCCATTAACCCCTCCTTCCCCCTTCTCTCTTTTTTGTAGATACACTATATTGCCAAAAGTATTTGCTCACCCATCCAAATTATTGGAATCAGGTGTTCCAATCACTTCCATGGCCACAGGTGTATAAATTCAAGCACCTAGGCATGCAGACTGTTTTTACAAACATTTGTGAAAGAATGGGTCGCTCTCAGGAGCTCAGTGAATTCCAGCGTGGAACTGTGATAGGATGCCACCTGTGCAACAAATCCAGTCGTGAAATTTCCTCGCTCCTAAATATTCCACAGTCAACTGTCAGCTGTATTATAAGAAAATGGAAGTGTTTGGGAACGACAGCAACTCAGCCACGAAGTGGTAGGCCACGTAAACTGACGGAGCGGGGTCAGCGGATGCTGAAGCGCATAGTGCGAAGAGGTCGCCAACTTTCTGCAGAGTCAATCACTACAGACCTCCAAACTTCATGTAGCTCAAGAACAGTGCGCAGAGAGCTTCATGGAATGGGTTTCCATGGTCGAGCAGCTGCATCCAAGCCATACATCACCAAGTGCAATGCAAAGCGTCGGATGCGGTGGTGTAAAGCACGCCGCCACTGGACTCTAGAGCAGTGGAGACGCGTTCTCTGGAGTGACGAATCGCGCTTCTCCATCTGGCAATCTGATGGACGGGTCTGGGTTTGGCGGTTGCCAGGAGAACGGTACTTGTCTGACTGCATTGTGCCAAGTGTAAAGTTTGGTGGAGGGGGGATTATGGTGTGGGGTTGTTTTTCAGGAGCTGGGCTTGGCCCCTTAGTTCCAGTGAAAGGAACTCTGAATGCTTCAGCATACCAAGACATTTTGGACAATTCCATGCTCCCAACTTTGTGGGAACAGTTTGGAGCTGGCCCCTTCCTCTTCCAACATGACTGTGCACCAGTGCACAAAGCAAGGTCCATAAAGACATGGATGACAGAGTCTGGTGTGGATGAACTTGACTGGCCTGCACAGAGTCCTGACCTCAACCCGATAGAACACCTTTGGGATGAATTAGAGCGGAGACTGAGAGCCAGGCCTTCTCGTCCAACATCAGTGTGCAACCTCACAAATGCGCTTCTGGAAGAATGGTCAAAAATTCCCATAAACACACTCCTAAACCTTGTGGACAGCCTTCCCAGAAGAGTTGAAGCTGTTCTAGCTGCAAAGGGTGGACCGATGTCATATTGAACCCTATGGATTAGGAACGGGATGTCACTTAAGCTCATATGTGAGTCAAGGCAGGTGAGCAAATACTTTTGGCAATATAGTGTATGTGAAGATGTCTTGCCCCTATTGTTTCCCATGCTTTGTATACACCGATGCAAAGTGGCATACACATAAACATGCACCTTCATTTCTGCCTTTTTTCAGGCAATTGCTGTTAACCAGAACACTTCAATTGCTTGCTGCAGCCCCTTAACCCTTCATGTATTCCCCCAACCTTTAATGTTAACACATTTGCTGCAGCTTAAAGTTGATCTTTTGATTTTGCCAACACTTTTAATAAGATATATCTAAAGATTTAAGGATTAGTTGTCTTAACTGTCTGTATGTTTGTTTATGGTGCAATATCTCTTAACGGCACGTGCCTTTTTAGCTTTCTATCAATAAAAACCTGCAACAAAGATCTCAAATCCCTCTGAGCGGATCAAAATCGGAGCACGTCAACATATTGAGGTTGAAGCGAACTGATAACTCACCACCTATAGGTTAGACTGTCTGGACTAACATTGTTTAGAGTCTTGTAGGAAGTGCTCTCTTTCTCTGTGTTTTGTTGTTTTGCTGGCTTGTCCGCCAGTAAGAAAACAGCTTGCCTTCTGTTTTACACTTCTGTTCTCATTTTCTTTTCAGACGTTGGTTTATCGATCATGATATGAGGCCATTGTTTTGTAGCATGACTGAGATGAATTTCTTCTCTTTGAAAATAGCTTCACTAAAAAGAAAAAAGCAAAACAGCTTTTGACTGTCATTTCTTTTCACTATTACAGTCAAGAAAGAGGGCATATGTTGCACACCACATTGGACAATTAAGTGAGAATTCAATGAAAGAATGTCTTCATTTGAGCACGAATCTATTTCCAAACAATAAAAGCAGCCTTCCAGTTATCGCTGTAGTATGTGTCGTTTTTTTTTTTCAAATGTTTTTTTAAAAGTTTTAACGTTTTTTTTTTTCTCTCTTTCATTTTGTTGTCTTTGTTTGGCCCAGAATTAGAAGCAAAATGTAAATTCTTTATACGCCATGAATCTAATGTTCTATATTACGACCAGAGAATCCAATGTTTTGTGTTTTCTATGGTGGATCAACCAAAAGTTGGGCAAAATTAGGCCGTTGATTGAAAAGGAAGTTCCCAGCAGGATTTGAAGCAAGTGTTTGTATTTGCCCCATTATTCTGAAGCTGCTAAACCATCTCCAGTAAAAATTATATAAATGAATCAGTATACATCCATTTGTACAGTAAATAAGTCAGATGTATATAAATGAACAAACAGCATCATGAGAAACAAAGAACACAGCAGACAGGTCAGGGGTAAAACTGTGAAGCAGCTTAAAACAGAACCGCATTATGATAAAAAAAAAATCCCTTGCTCTGAACTTTGTATTTAAAGAAGTTCTATATATACTTCTCTCATTCCTTGTTCAATATATTGGTCTGTGACATCAAACTTTTTGAAGAGATCATGAAAACTGGAAGCCTAAACTGTCAGCATGTCAAGAAGTGTAATGATTACAAAGGAAACCAAAAGACGATAAACTAAAAAGTCTAGGTCAAACCAAAAGCTCCCAATCGAGGTCGAGGGCCTAATATAAGTTGAAAACCTTTGGCAAAACTTGAAATTTGATGTTCCTAGAAGTCGTGCAACTTATCTGACTGAGCTAAAGCTATGTTGGTCAGAAGCATAAGCTTACAATCCAGAAGAACAATGAGTGGCTATTTGATTTGCATCTGATTTTGGAATGTGTGGAAGAGGTGCTCTTTAAATATAGCAGAGCTCCAACTACAGTTTGCTCTGGTACAAGCCAACAAAATTGACCAAGACTCCTGGAAAAATTTCAAAACGTCTTCAAAAACTGAGCAAAAGTCTGGTTGCTCTCCAATTTAAGCCTGTTTGTGGTTATAAGCTTACAGTTCATGAAAAGGACAAGCTTAATAGAGCATTGTACATAGACTTGGGGCTGCGTTTGCAGCCAAAGATGGATCTACTGAGTTTTTAGTTTTAGAGGTCAAACACAATGGACATCCTCTTCTTCAGGTTCTTCAACAAAAAAAAGAACGTTATTCTTGTTACATTAACAACAAGAATGTGGGTTTGAGTAGATCAATACAGAATTTTTTTTTTTTTTTTCTACAGACAACAAAATCTGATACTTTTGTAAGGTCCAGTTGCTTTATGTGGTTGGGTGTGTCTTAAGGCTAAGATGGAAGGTGTGTGCGCATGGGTGTTTCTCCCCTCCTCGTGTTGTGTGGAGATCTGAATGAGGGAGCGGTGTAAAGGGGGTAAGCAGAGAGAGAAGGGGAGAGCACTGCAGTGCAGATAGATGAATGCAGTGGCCCAGGCTGAGTCAGCAGCATGTTCCCAACAGACTCAGACTGTACACTGTAAAGCACCTTTTTTACCCACAGCCAGCAAATCAGATGAAGAGGCAGCCTACTCAGGGGGAAGGAAACTAAATGAGAACAATGGATGGCCACATATGGTCAAAAGCAGGTACTCTGCTTACCGTTCAACTTTCAGATACTTATTTCAGTGGTATCTGCATTATTACGAAATTTAAAACAATCAATGTCTTTTAATGATGACCATTTATCCCCATCGAGTGTTAATCGGTTAGAACTGCAGATCTATGTCGTCTTATATATCGAACTGAATGTAGGACCAAGACACTGAGGATTAATTGGGACATTGCTGAGATGTTTGAGAAAGTAGCCGGTTTACAAGTACTGACATAGACTGGTAGTGTTTAAGTGAGGGGAGCACACAGACAGGAGGGTTCTTTGTGTAATCAGTGAAAACTGAATCATGATTCGGTCATATGGTCTCTTTTAATCAAGCACAAAACAGTAGTCTTTACTTTTTGACCCAGATCTCTTCCTGCATCGGGTGGAGGAGAATGATGTTTGTGTTCAGGTGGAACATATTAATTTTACTTTTCCAAAAAATAAGACTGACAAAGAAAAACACTGCCTATGGGAAAAGAAAGATCAATTGATTATCTTCTTGACCTCTCCTCTGGGGTCAAGATCAGTCTAGATCAGTGATTCAGCTTCAGAGCCGCATAGCTTGTAGCAACAGTATTTCAATATTCACACCAGTTATGGCAAAATATTCCATTAGGTGTCATTCTTATGATTATATGGATTTCTGAAGCTTTACTGTTAAGCCTGCAACTCAGGACAACTACTGCTTTATTATTTCTGCTGCAATTCTTTGTAAACTAAATGGTGCAAATCTTTAAATAAAATATTTCTTAAAGCACTTTAACATGTTGACACTGAATTTGAAGAAATTAACAGAGATATACCTACCTTCCTGGTCAAAAGTATTTGCTAATTTTCATATTTTCTTTTTTTTTTTTCTTTTTTTTTTATGTCAGACTTAGAATAACCTTTTATCCTTTTGATATAAAAAACTGGCTCAGAGAAAATCTGCTTAACTGTTTCTTTCCTAGACAGAGCCACCTAAGGAGCTGGTTTACTTTTACCTTTTCCAACATAAAAGGTATTTCTAGATCAGTGCTTTAAAGTTCTTTCTGTATGTCTCCTTCCATCTCCTTGAACCCCAGTCAGCCTTTGCAGATGGCCACTCACACTGAGCCTGGTTCTGCTGGAGGTTTATTCCTGCTAAAAGGGAGATTTTCATCTCCACTGTGTCTGCATGCATGCTTAGTGTGAGGGATTTCTGTTTGATCAAATTTTACATTTGACAGCAATAACCTGTTTTAAGACAAATAGATTTTAGATGACAATTTAATTTATTAGGTTAAAAAGCTAAACCAATTATTGTTGAACTTTAAGCAGTGATGATGGAGGCAGGTAAGGCCTGCAGTGTCTGCTCATATCTATTATATGTTAATTAAAGAAAATGTAGTAAAAAAAAAAAAAGGAGGGTCTATTAAACTAATAGTTAAGAATATGTACTAACATACACTGTATAAATACACTCACATATAATTTCAACACGCTTTCTTAATAAAGTGGATCTAACCTTTACTCTTTTAGGCCAGGTGGTATTTCCAAATATTCTCTGTTTTCTTAATGTTGTTCACTAATTTTTCATATTTTCTTTTTCAACATTTTTTCCTCAAGCTATCTAAAAGCTAATCGTCAGTTTTACAAGAAAGAACTTTTCTATGCTTAATGGACCTAAATAAGTTATAATTTCTGACAGTACAAAAACTAAAAATCTTTTAGAAATATTCTGTTTAATATCCATATACTGTATGGTTAGACTAAGACACTTTTAGGCATCTAAAGATTTCATCCAAGGAGGAATCACATACATTTGTTCCCATATTTCCTTTAAGATAATGTTCCACATAAAAATAGAGTGGTTTGGGTTTTGCCTTATGCATCCATAGTTGTGACTTCATTGAACTCAGCTTCTGTGAATAAAGTAATTAGAAACGGTGAAATCACCACGTGGTCTGTTCTAATTACTGAAGGGCATAGTGATTAAGTAAAATGTCCAACTTTAAACTAGAAACAAACATAAAAAAATTCTCTCTCATGTCTGGAAACGAAAAAAACTTTTGGTAATTCAACTGACCTCAAAGTGAGAAGGTTAAACTTGAATCAATGTAAGAAAGAGAAAAATCTTTCAGAGAGAATAACAGATACATAAAGACCAGAAGTTGAATTGTCTTTTTGAATATTAGTGCAAAATGTTTGTCGTTTAAACCACTTTTTCCCAACCTTTTTTGACTTGTGTACCCCTTTGAGCATACCCCTGTCAGTCAAAAATT
Organism: Cyprinodon tularosa; assembly: GCF_016077235.1. Taxonomy (NCBI): domain Eukaryota; kingdom Metazoa; phylum Chordata; class Actinopteri; order Cyprinodontiformes; family Cyprinodontidae; genus Cyprinodon; species Cyprinodon tularosa. The sequence goes on along the minus strand of NW_024038921.1, from coordinate 935,371 downwards.
ACTATTGTCCAAAAGTGGAACGTACAAAAAAATGATAAAATACAAATTATTTTACTTAATCTTTTAACGTAAGCATTTAAATCTTTTTATGCTTTTCATCTCAAATAAAAAAACAACATAAATATGTTGCCTGGAAGTTAGTGAGGAATTTAAATAAATATAAAATAAAGTCATATTATAAACCTGTATTTATAAAACTGGAGCTCCTCTGAGTAACTCAATTATAATCACATTTAAACTTGATGAATTTGGAACAAAACAGAACAAAATTTATAGTAAGAATGGCTTAATTAATTTTACTTTGTTTTCATCAAGACACCCAACCTGCTTTGATGAGCTCCGATAGCTCAGTGTGAAAAACAGCCAATCGCAGGCTGTTCTCTACATCCAGTCTGTTCCTCTACTTGAATTTGATGTGTGTCAAAGCTGAAGGTGACTCAAACGTATAAGAAAAACTTACCTTTTGTTTGATTGAAATCTTGTTTCATTTTTCAACTGGGTCCTCGCAAAGCAAAACAGATCCCAACCCTATTTTATTTTACTACCTAAGATATACAATATTTTCATGTACCCCTTGCGATGCACTCGCGTACCACTAAAGATACGAGTACCCCCCGGTTGGGAATCACTGGTTTAAACCATCAAATACAGTAGCTAGCTATATCCACCTAGGTAGCTAATACATGGTTCAGTTGCTGCATAGATAGATAAAAAAGAAATGGAAATGCTGTAAAACGTATTGATGATACTTCAAGCTTAGTTGTAGACCAACCCTCTTTTTGTTTTCAAAGAAAAACAGACAAATCCAAGTGTGATTTTTGTTGTTTTTTTTTTGCGTATATTTTCATTTGACAAAACATGACAGAGCAGTCTTTAGTGAGGTAGACTTAAACAGGTCATCAGTTTAAAACATTGCTTTTTATGCCGGCATCTGAAAAAGACATGAAATAAATACCTCCGTGTACAATGTCTTCAGAATGAGGTAGAAACGGTAAAGGAGAATGCAAAATAATGATAATTACACTGATGTCACAAATGTTCAGATTTGTTCCACATTCTTTACTGCATAAGAGAAACACATAAAAAATAAAATAGTTGCTGTTGTGCATATCTTAAAATGGAACATGTTCTTTTTGTGGCATTAGAGCGCACATTTGTTTTAACTAAGCGCTTAAAATTGAGCTCTTTTTTTCCTCCCTAAAGATGTTAAAGCTTTTTTTGACATTAATATCTTTGCTATATTTTATTACATTATGAGAAATTTAGTTTTTTTAGATGGGTAAAATCTGCACTCACTTGTATTATTTAATTTCAATTAAACTCTTTCAATTAAAGCAACATCTTGAGGAAAAAAGATTAATTAAAAGTTGCAAATACGGTGCATGTATTCATACCTTTTATCTTTTTGACAGATTTAAGTAATAAGAAAGTCAACTGCTAATATTTAACTAAGACATCTAGCAACCATTGAAATATAGCACATGGCGTAGATGATATAGGAAAATATTTTTTTTTTTTATCCAGGAGTGCTTTGTTATGACAGTTTGTCTGCACAATCATCTCCCTAACACTAATTAAACTAACACTTAACATGGCATTCAAATTTCCAATAAATCCTAAAAGAGAATTACATCTATACACAAAAGAAAATATGTTTTATATATCTAAAAACATCACCGATGTACATTATGGCATGTATTGTCCTTAAAAAAAAAAAATTTATCTGAATTACATTCAACATTTCAGGCCTCGGTATGACAACTTCAAGTTTGCCAGAGCAATAAAACTGAGGGGGGATTGCGTTAGTGCAATTGTGCGAGGACGATAAAGTTTCATATTACTGAGGGCATTGTATGTTTGTGGTTTCCCTGAAGTCTTTAACCATGGCTCTGTATTCTTTCTCCGTCTTGCTCCGTAAAGCTCGCTACCAACACCCTTAGGTCATAACATACATTCTTACTTTTATCATTCTGAGGTAACAATATTCTTCCTGAGTTTCAATAACATGAATATAAATCATCCTTCTAAGAGGGTTAAGTAAAGAGATTGCATATTAAAAAAAAGTAAATAAAAGCAAATAAGGAGGTAACTCTTCATAAAGACTATAATGTTGAGCAAAATGTGTATGAGGCACTGGGACCTGCATGCTGTTCATCCAAACAATAAACAGCCTTTTTGCATTTTAACTGGATGTTATTTTTTGATTATTGGTTTGGGCACAAATGTGCTGTGGTAACTACACTCATAGAAGCTAACCTGTAGATTTTTTAATCTTACGATTTATTGAATGCCAGATACAGTCAAATAAAAATGAAATCTTAGATCCAACATTATGGATTATAATTTTAAAGAGTGACTTAGTTAATGAAGGATTTCATACAGTGCTGTGAAAAAGTAAATTCCCCCTAACATACATGTTTTCTTTTTGTTCTTACAAACATTTTTCAATTAGAAAAAATATAGCCAAAATTTATACTACATGCATTTTCCAAATGATGATATCATTATTAAGGGGAAAAAGCTATCTAAATCAAACTGGCCCAATATAAAACTTACTTTTTCCACATTGGTGAAGTCTGATGAACTAATTCTCCTCTTTTTTTGGTTTAATGTCACAAGCTACACTAAGTCAGATTACTACCAGACCAGCAAGATCAGAAAATCGATGAAAAAAAAACGTTGCTGAGATCATGAATAGGCTTGAGGACCTCAAAAAACACACATTATGACTAGATCTGTATGAATTTAGGAACAGATGGATGACAAACACATTGATATCTATCAGTATGAAAACATTTCATTGTCTTGGGAATATAGAAGTAGCCATAATCAGCAAAATATAGAAAACATTGAAAAGTAGACGCCCTCCAATAAGTAGCTGACCTAACTTAAGCACTTAGATGGAGGTAGGAACGAACCCAAAACAATATCTAGAGGACTGCAGGGCTCACTTGGGGAAGTTAAGCAAAGATTTAAGAGATATAAGAAAAATACTGGAAAAAACAGCCCCTCTAGAGTTAGAGATTGAGTTCAAAAGCCCAAACCATAACTGACCCAAGACAACATACTGATGATCTCCAAGAATTTGCAATGCATTTTCTGTTCATTGAGGAGACAGAAGTGGAACTTTATATGGGATATTTTCCTGTTACATCTGACCAAACAATAGAACATTGTACTAGCAGTAAAGCATGGTGATGGTAATGTGATGGTCTGAGTTGCTTTTCTTCTTTAGGACTTAAGTAAATGTTGTTATTGATGTGACTTTGAATTCCGCTCAATAGCGGTTAATCCTTAAAGACAATGTCCAGCTATCAGGTTAAAAATATTAAACTTGGTAAGGCTCTGCAGCTGGACACAGATAAACAGCCCACAAAGAATTACATTTCAAAACGGGTTGAAAGAAAAAAGCGCTAACTTTGAATTTCTTTGGTTTGTAAAACACTGAAGTGGGAAAAAAGGTAAAATCAAAAGAAATATATTTTCTCAGAGCACTGTGTATATATGTATATATATATATATATACCGTAAATTCTCTAATATTGGCCTGTATTCCATTAGCGGCCGGGACTCTAACATTGGCCGGTCTCGCTGTCAGAGGAGGTAAATAATGGCCGGTCTCTAATACAGGCCGGGGCTATAAACGTTTTTTCTGGGGCATACCTCAACATTATACTTGTGGTAGTAACATACAAGTACCACAGCCCTGCGCAGCTGGACGACAGGCCCTGACTGCTGCCCGTCTGCGCGAGGAAGAGAACAGACACGCAGCAGAACATGAGGAGGAGCGCGAGTGATGAGGAGATTAAAGGGAGAGATGAAGAGGAGGAGGAAACTGAGGAGGAGGATTAAACAGAATTGGAGGATTTTTTTTTTCTTTTTTACTTCAAACCAAGCGAGACATGGTAACTGTACTTTTTCAATAAATGAACCTAGTGTTTTATAGGTTCAAATAGACACAAAATCTCATTTTTATTCATTCCACTGGTAGTCTGTTTTGTTCAAATAGCAATAGAGGCCTGTCTCTAATTCTGGCCTCTTTCCAATAAAGGCCTGGACCGCGATGCACTTGAGTGAAATAAAGGCCCGGGCCTATATTAGAGGATTTACGGTATGATTTAAGCAGTTCTGCACAGACATTGTTGAGCAGAAAAGGATGGAATCCATGGCAGAGAATAAATGCAAAAGATGGAAGGTAAGATAGAAAATAAGGCCCAATGACACATCAAGCCTTGCAGTTAGTGGTGTAGCAGTGATTATGCTAAAGTAGCATGGCAATCTCAACATTTTAGTTATTGCTTGCTTTTTTTTGGTCATTTTTGTTGGGTATTTTTGCAGTCAAAGGCATTCTTGTTTACGCAAATAAGATGGAGTATATCATCTTCCTTAAAAAAAAAAAAAAAGTAGCCAGCAAGTAGTACATAAGATCCTGAGAGAAACAGACACTCGTATATTTAGACTGTCTATGCAGAGAGTAGCTTAACCTAGGGGGCCAAAATACCTCTGTGAATCTTTGGAAATATATGAGTAATGATAAACATCCACAAGAAATAGAAGTCTTGTGCCCTCTTGTGTTTGCCAGAGCGATTACACTTTTTGAAGAACAATTCAATGTTGCGCCAGAACCCTTCAGTCTTTGGATACATCTCTTTTGTTTTGACTGCGATAATCAGCGGCCACAAGTAGGGTCCTCTGCTCGTGTGTGAGATGCTGGTATCTTGACAGACATTCTTTGCTGCTGAGTAAAGCTGTGCTCTCCTGCCACGCTCTCCCCTGCGAGGCCTGGTGGTGGGCTATAGTCTGCTGCTCCATTGTAAGGAGGTGATATGAGGGGCTTTCCAGCCTTGTAACCCTGCTGATCTGAGGAAGGGCCACTAACATCGTAGCCGTTAGCTTGCCCATTACCATTACCTTTGCTATGACTGCTTCCTGAACTGTTGCCATACTTTTTGTAACGCGATCCATCCACTTCTACATCCTCCTGTCCTTCCTCTGTCATCTCGAAGGCCTTGCGTTTAAGTGGCACACCTGCATCAGAGCTCCCACCAATGCTGTGACAAGAATAACTATAACTACCCCCAACTACAGTAGGTCTAGGGGCCAAAGGTGTAGGAGCGCTAATACCTGAAGGCAGGTAAGAGGCACTAGGGTGGTTGTATCCAGAGGAAAGGCTGGCTTGGGGGTAGCAACCTGGTGTGTAGTTGTAGACAGGGGTGCTGGTGCTGTAGCTGGGCACTAGAGAAGGTGTTGGCTGCAAGGTGTGCAGAGGGGCAGGTGGAAGTGCTGCACTTGGTTGAGGACAGTATCCTGGGGACAGATAGGTACTGTTGTAGGCAGGAGGGTATTCCTGAGACGATGGGGTATTGCAGGATGGAGCCCCGCTATAGCCTGGTTCTGAGACCAAGTTACTACTCACTAATGTTACACTTCCTGTAGCTGGGATTCCTACTGAGCCAGGCCCCACTTTGGTACCAGTTAGTGCCTCAAGTCCGGGGTAGCAATCAACACCTTGACTCAAAGCCCAAGATTCGGATTCAGTTTTAAGGAAACTTCCAGACTCAGAGTAGACACCTGTAGCAGGGCGTTCATAAGACAATTCCAGGCCTGAGTACTTCTCAGCGTAACGTTTCAGGAGCGAAGAAGCCGTAAGAGCAGATATGTCATCGCTGGCCCAAGGATACCCAGCAGGAGCATAGGTGCGTCGGGCAGCAGAACTGTAGGGGTCTTGTTTGTGGGCAGACTGGGGGGAGGTGGTGGATGTCACATCTAGGTGCTGTTCAGGCCACTGAGATAAAGGGGCGACGTGCTCCGGAGACCAGTGCATCTTCAACAGACCTAAAAGGAAAAAAGGAAAACATAAGTTAACTCAGCTTGACCTATGCATTGCTTGTTGAAAAATTAACTGCATTCTTTTCCTGATCCAGGAGTACAGTTTAAATAAAAAAAAATAATAAGTTTGAGGTAGCAAATATACTTAATAGCATGGAAGTTGTAAACTACTGTCATTACCAGCAAGGTGTTCGAAGATAAATCAGAGGAAGCAGAGAGTCATAATACATAGTTTAAAAGGGATCTGTATCTTATGTCTGTTGGATATTTATGGTGATGTCTGCATAAATATCTTCTGGTAGGGGATAATGGCAAAATCTTCAGACTTATTATATAACTTTAAAATTGAGAATTTTAAAAAGTTTTAGTAGGATTTTTGAAATGTTAAGTTGGAGCAAGGATCTACATTTTCTAGAGATTACACACAGAAACCACTTTTTGCACTTTTTTCTGACACTAAGAGAGCTAATATATTAAAAAGAATGTCAGATATAATTTCAAATATCAATTCTGTAATCATTTGGTTTCAAATAAAAGTTAATCTCTGTGACTCTCAGTGACTCTTCTGGGATATACAGATAAACACTGTCGTTTGAAGGGCACAGTACAAATGTAATTACCCATTTAAACCCTGAAACCATGAAATCAAACTAGAATTGTCTGACTATCTGCAAATGACAAGAAAACATACAGTTAAACTAGATAATTTATTCGCATTATTTGTGATAAAGGATTTCTGTATAATGTTTTATATATTTTGTGTTCACTACAAGTGTCTGATCTGTAAGTCAGGGTTTTCAAGACTAACAATATTACACTGGTAATGCAACTCATGAATCTCATATAATGCACTGGTTTTAAAGGGTTAAAATTGTTTTGGATTTGTTAAAAACTTTTAAAACAAAAACCTGAGTGCAGAAAAGAAGGGAATCCTCACAAGATGGCAGTACTACCCAACCCATCTGTTTTCCAAAATGCCCTCAAAAGGTAGCTCCGGCCATCTGTTTTCATAATCTCTCCAAAAAAAACAAAAAAAAAAGAAGCATTTTACAGAGTCCTTCCAGTGGATAGTCTACGCTCTTATGCATTGATCTACCCAAAAAGTGGGCTTATGTCTCTAACCTTTATGAAACAAACCCACCAATATAGCCTCCAGCCTGGTCTCCACAGCGATAAGCCTCAATCATTCTGCATGCTACCCTCTGAATCTGTTTCACACACATTGGAGCCATTGTTGTCTCTCAGTGAGTCTCTTAGTCCTCAAAGCCTCCCCCACCAAGCGTGTGATCTAATTCGGCCAAAACCTCAGAGGTCTGCTGGACAGAGGGAAAGTGGGTGGGGTCCCTAAGGAGGGAAATCAAGTATTTTGTTCCTTCATGTTAAACTGGGGCTAAACTAGACTTCACAGAAATGATCACTATAGGTATGCATAATTGGGTGGGATTCTTAATTTCATGTGACATGAGCAGTTATACATGCAGTCTTAGACAGAGTAATCCACTGGTTTAGTGGCTGAGGGATGGTCTTTTTGAACTGGCGTTAGGCTGACATTCCAAGCATTGCAGAGCATTATTGAACTATCCCAATACCATGCCTAGGCCAGAGGGGTTTTCCTACAAAAGTAACGGACAAAATTAGACAAAAAAGAGAAGTTACTAGAAGATATCAGTCGTGTTGGGAGAAAATACTTTTTCAGCAATAGTTTTTTACACCAAAAGTTACTTTTGAGATGTTTTTAACTATGAGCCTTCTATTCCTTTATAGATAAAACTGTTCATGGCAATTAGTTAAATAAGTCTACATATTTGTAGAACAGCCCACAGGAGTAGGATGCAACATTTTTCCATTGTGCTTTTTTTCCTGTTTGTTTCTCAAACATTAGAACTATTATTTTTAAACAATGTGAATGTGAAATTTCTACAAAACTACTCAGTCACATATTTTTAGTCAGATAAAGCAGAGTATCCACCCTCTCAACATCCTGAGTCTGAATGAAGGTTATGATCTTAACTGACGAAGAAATTCCTAGCCCTGGATGACAGCAGAAAATACAGCCCTGATCACAGTAAAAGAGGCACTTCATTCCATTTATTTATTTATTTGTAATTTTTATACCAGAATATTTCATTACTCACTATGTCTGTTTTGCAGCCAAATATATTTTGATTGATGTCAGGTTGAGGTACGTGTAAACCATAACCACCAGATGGGTTTTGTTGATCCCTAAATCAAATTATCCTTTAGCCCAATAATCCCTCTCATCCAGTCCGGGCATCTCAGCACACTCCAACAGCTTTTGGATACACATTCATATCAGTCATTTATATCTACAAAACAGACATTCTCACAGACATATACACATCAACGTGTTTTAGCAATGCTAATGGGACTAACCACTTTTACCCGTTGTAAAAATATACTACAGATGTTTTAAAATGCAACACCTGCAATCATTTTGACTCATTTTAAAATATAAATCTGATACTCAGCATCTGCTCTTTACACACAAAGCAAGATGCTGCATTTACATTCATTTTCTAGAAAATAAATACAATTCTATATTGCTAGAGTTAGTGAGATTAACTCAACTGGTCAATGCTGGTTTAGCGATACTCTTGTGGTTTGAATTCAGCTAATGTTAGCTGAAGCCTTTGGGTTTGAATTGGATCTTAAATGCTACAGAAACTCCATCATGTTGACAAGTGCAGCGCATCAAACATCAAGCAATCTACCTACAAACCAGTAAGTGATGCTGGCACCTGGTGGTGATCTGCACAAACACTTAATAGTTATGTATTATAGTTAAGTTTTATCAGCACATGAAATGAAATTTAATCTGGCATCAATTGAAGTTATCAGAGCTTAAGAGGTCAGTTCTCAGACTAAAACATTTAATTTGATGGAGTAGATTGAGCTTTTGGTTGACTCTACTCATACAACATGCAAACAAAAGGCTGATTAAAAGTAATGAAAAATGCATCCTAATCTGGCCGTTTTATTTAAATGTCGGTCATAAAACTTGCACATCCTAGTAATTCTACTTTGTTGGTTAGAATTAACCTCAAAGTGAGCCATTATTTTCCTCCTCATTATATAATCAAATGTGCAGATAGTAGGAATATTGCAAAAACAAGTTGGATCCGAACAACGTAGTGGATTTTTGGGAGTTCCGAATGTGAATAATAAAAAAAGGAAGATCTAACTTAGACAAAAACAACACCAGATAGGAATCCCTAATAATGGAGATAAGATCCAAAGATTTGAAATAAATAAATAGAAAAATAGAGTTTATCATACAATCAACAAACATCAAATTTTAATTACTAGTTACCATAGTCACATTTTTAATTGGCTGCCACCTCTTATAAAATAAATGAGTCAATATACTTTATACTTATATTTCTAAGTAAAATGTCTCTAGTTCTAGGTTCTTAGAATAGATAAGTCTAAAGACCACTTCTATAACCAGAAAAGCCCCCAGGGAGAGCAAAATTCTGCCAAGAATCTCATTTCCCTAGCATATTGTGACTTCCCCTTTAAGTTGATATCTGTATTCAAAGAATACAGTCACCCACTTTTTAAATTTCTGCGAAATCCACTCATTACTCTTTTTGTTTTGAAAATAAAAAAGACAGACAAACCAAAAAACCTCCTTAATTATTACCTTGACCTCCTTGGCCAAGGTAATAATTATTTTTTTTCTCGGGACTTGCACGCTCTTCTATATCACTGGCCATAATATTTGCTAAAACTACATCACATTACTAAAGAGATATGTAGAATAGCAAACTAAATGGGTACAGGTATTTTAACTCTAAAGAAAGGGGTCCATATGGCAATGACTCAAAAATAAATAAAAATGCAATATGCCACACACAATAATGTGTTGTGATTCTACTTTGACTTGAATTTTATATTTGAAAGAGACTTTAAATTAGCCATAAAAGATTAAATAATGCAAATTAGAACCTTAACATTTGTCACGGCTATAGCTTCAGTAAAGCAGGGGATACTTTTGTTTAGATTAACCATTTAAGTACACTAAACCACTTTAAACCTGGACAATTAACCCGCAGTACAACGGGTAAATGTAATAGTTGTTGACCATCAATATTAGTATATTAAATAACAATAAAAACACAGTTAACCTTTTCTATATTAGGCTATTGGTCAACAGTAAACAAACACCTTCAGGTGGAATAGGGCTAAAGATCTCAGTAAAGATGGAGGAGACCTTGGTGGGGTAAACCGTACTGTACTGGCCAGACTCTTATAATTTAAGTAGTAATTGTGTACAGAGTCCTTACTGTTAAAAAAAAAAAAAAAAGTACTGCTGCTCTGCATGGTGTTAGTTTTCCAAGGGTTTCTAGAGTGTATGAAAAAGCTTTTTGCACATGTACAGGACTAAGTCTTTACAGAAATGAATGCTACTTTTTTACCGTGCATTTTAACTGTTTTTTTTTTCTGTTTCTATGGTGCAATGGGTGATAAAGCACACAGCTGCAATACTCTTAAAAGAAAGAATTATCCAGATATAACTCAATTTATTGCGCTTTTTTTCTAATCTATGACACATCTAAAATGTGAACACAGATTTTGTCTTTGTTACTCTGAATACATATAGCCAAAACTGAACAACAGCATAATACTACATCTATTCTTCACAGGACAGTGTTCTTTGATGAACGCTGAACAATTTAACAATAAATCTAAATTGCGATATTTTTTGAGCTAATATTCCGATTTGGATTTTATTCGTATTTTCTTATGTATAAGCTCATAGATGTTTAATCTAATTTTATATTGTTTCCATGACCTTGAAAGCTTGCTTGTCCAGTGTACATTGTTGCAGGACCCTGCTTTTATTGTTGCATGTAAAAGCGTCTACTTCAAGCTCACATGCATGGATCTGCACACTAGCTGCTCTCTGTCTTCCCTTCTGTTTGGTGGCAAAGCCAATTTATTACTACCACATGAAGGACTGGAGTGAGATAGTCAGTCTCTTTCTCTTGTTAGATGTAATGTGACCAAAACTGAATTCCTCTGCAATTTGAAAATTATATTTTGGTTAATTGAGATTATCTTGCAAATGCAACAACATGCAAAACGCTATCTCTATCTTCACTCCTAGAGAATGAACTGTTTCCCAAGAATCTTTCAGTTTTTACTCAGTTTTTTCTTCTTAGTTTTCTGAACATCATATTCATCAAGTTTAAATAAAGACTGAAGCATAAGTCCCAAATGCTTATTTGAATTTGACCCAAAAGATGTGTTTTAGCACATCTTAATATTCTATTTAAAGAGAAAAAGGGTTAGGCATGGTGACGGTCAAACCAAGGTGCTGCACAGTGGCAGTCCACTGCTCCCGAAATGGATGGGTTAAATACAGAAAGTTAGATTTGTTGCTCTGTATTTGTGACAATGAAATGACAATTAAAAGCTGGAATCACATGCATCCATCTCAACAACTACATCTACACAACCTTATATGCCATGTTATTATGGTAGTGGCCGCAAGGGCCTAAAAAGGCATGTCCATTCATAAAGCAAAGGTCATATGTTCTTTAAAGTTTATAAAGCTTGCAACCGGCCCTTTAAAGACTGTATGATGCCGAAATGACCTGATTTTAAATTAAGTTTTGATATGAGTTCTGAATTGGCACAAAATAAAGACTGAAATGCACTGAAATTCTTTGGATTATATTTTTTCTTTCAGCAAACAGGAGATAGGTCTTTACTGCAGGATATTTGATCAAACACTGACCTTAAAGGAGAAGTTCGGTTTTTTACACTTTAAGCCCATTTTCTGTAGTGTCCAGGATGAAATCGAATGAAGGACACCAAAATTTTGACAATTGCTCCTGTCTCTGCTTTTTGGCTCATTTAGAATCAACCCCTGGCTGCTTTAGAATGGCTTGCATAGAGCATGTCCGATAATGTCCTTAAAACAACCTTAAACGTTCTTTTTTTAAAATATGCGACTCACCGGGTCGTCAGCGCTGTTCAATGACGTTCCAAAAAAAGTTGCGTAAAGAAAAAACGTTCCTGTAGTGTTTTATTTAGCATTTTGTAAATCCCATTGAGTTCTGTAGGAATAGTCAATATTCCCCTGCCACCGGAAACGGAAATGGGGCCTGTTTACACAGTTGTAGTCTTTTCGCTTCACTCTGTGTACTCCGACGTCGAGGTGCTAACGTCTCTGTTAAACACTTTAAAAAACTCTGAAAATGGAATACGAAAGGTGGATTCTTGATTCTCGACGTCGGAGTACACAGAGTGAAGCGAAAAGACTACAACTGTGTAAACAGGCCCCATTTCCGTTTCCGGTGGCAGGGGAATATTGACTATTCCTACAGAACTCAATGGGATTTACAAAATGCTAAATAAAACACTACAGGAACGTTTTTTCTTCACGAAACTTTTTTTGGAACGTCATTGAACAGCGCTGACGACCCGGTGAGTAGCATATTTTAAAAAAAGAACGTTTAAGGTTGTTTTAAGGACATTATCGGACATGCTCTATGCAAGCCATTCTAAAGCAGCCAGGGGTGGATTCTAAATGAGCCAAAAAGCAGAGACAGGAGCAATTGTCAAACTTTTGGTGTCGATCATTCGATTTCATCCTGGACACTACAGAAAATGGGCTAAAAGTGTAAAAAACCGAACTTCTCCTTTAACTGAGACTAGTGGGACATGAAGTGCTTTTTTAGTGGCTTTAGACATCTTAGATGAGTAATTACTCAGGTTCCCCAAAGCCTCAGTTTTCTTAGAACTGTTCACTGGTGTCCCTACTTCCTAGAAAGACATTTGTGCATAACGTTCCCCAATGTAATGTTTCTTATTGAGATATTTCATCCTTATCTATTTTATCAGACAGGTCCATCTAAGTTGTTCTATTATGAAAATCTGGAAGTAATCAGGCCTATGTGTGGAAGATAAAACCCAACTCAGGTTAAAGAATGGTGAGGCTGCAGCTATAAATTGTTCTAGTAAATCTAGTCATTATTTTTTTCCATCAGTTGATTGATCTTTGTGTATTCACGTACTACTGATGCTCAAATATGTTGAGATTTCATTCTTTCACCACATGATTTTGTCTTTAAAAGATCGAATCATATAAAAATCATTGATTTTCTCTTGGACCAAGTGGACTCTGCTTTGAATAGTGAGCCAGTGCATGGTCAGTATGACTAATTAGGGGTTAATAAGATGGAAGTACATGTGGGGGAAGGGGCTGGTTGGCTGTGATGGGATTTGGGGGTTGTGGGGCATCAGAGATGGCTCCTGGACTGGATGGGTAAAAAAGAAAAAAGTCACCACTCTGGAGCTAAATGGTCTCTGTGTGCTTTTTTACCCCTCACAATAAACAAAGAGATCCCCTGAAGACGGACAGACACTCGGAAACACACACACACACACACAGACCCACACGTGCACACAGAGAAATTCCAGTAAAGTGAACTCCCACATTGCGGTTCTTCATGCAGCGTTTAGCTTCACATGGCCAAAAAATGAGGGACTGCTGACCAACCACTAGACGATTCAGGCTGCTGGCATGCCAGGAATCTAACCGGGTGAGAACATGTCTTTTCCATACACTCTTTCTAAACTTGGTGAATTTCCAAAATCTGCAAAAGGGATGATGGAAATACTTGCAGCGCTGGAAAGGTTTCAGATTTGTGATAAGAGCCAAGAGTTAGTACAGAAAATATCAACTCAGACCCAATATGGGACTGAATAAAAGAGTGAGATTTTGGGGAAGGGGGGTAAAATATCCCCCTCTGAGCCAGCTGACAGGCAGTGAGTAGCAATGAGTGGGGAAGTCCCATCACTACTCTATGCTCCATAAAATTCAAAACTTTGGTCACTTAGTAGCTTTCTCTGACACATAAAGAGACAAGTTACAACAAAATATTTTTCAGTTTGAGAAATTTTTTTGAAACACTTTTTTTTAAATCTTGGTATACCAATTAACTGTTACTACTACATTACTGTGGACTCACCACCTAACTGAGAGTGTCCTTGCTTGCAGGGTAAATGAGGGCTACATTATTATGTATGCAGTGACCATTGCCTGAAAAACAGTGTCAGTGGGAAGGAGAATGTATCCTTCCACTCCCTAAACTTCCTATCCTCTCTTTTTCCTGGCATGCAAAGTGTAATCTGGCTGAACAGCTATCAGTGCAGCAAACATTTTACCACACCAAGTTCAGTTTGAAGACTAAAAAGCATCTTCATTAAATCTACTTCCTGCTTCTACTCCTACTCTGTGCATGTATGCCCCTTAACCCTGTGCAGTGCAGTAAAGATGTAACTCTGTGTCCCAAATTGTGTGGTCCCTTTTCCCCTCCCCCACTCCTTTAGCTCCACACATGTGGCAGAGGCCGAACTGTGCCCCCACCTCCTCTTTGCTCATTGTGTCCACTCATATATCAAGCCTGCAGCTGACCAGTCCCTCCTCATGTCTTCCCCATCTGTCCTTCCCTTTGCTTTTTTTTTTTTTTTTACCCCCAATTGCTGCAGCCCACAACTTTACCTTAATTCCTAATGAGGGATCTAAGGTAGGCTGTGGTTTTCTGTCATGGTTACTGTTTGAGGGCTAATGCATTTGTAGAGGCAGACATTTATGTGGCCCACCATTCAAAGCTAATGAGAGGCTGTTGACACCAGGTTACTAACGATCTGGCTTTCATTCACAGGACTGCTTCACCCCGGTAACTGGTGACTTAAGAAGCGCTAAAACGGCTCATCATTCTCTGTTTGCGTCACACAATCACCATTATGTACAGAGCCTCCTTAATGAGGTGTTGGGCGATGGTGATTAGATGTTTACTTGTTTGTGTTTACAGATTGATCAGTAAAGGGTCAGTGTGGAAGATTTGATTGAGGGGAAAAAGAAGCGAATGAACTCTAGCTTAGGAATGCATTTAGTCAAGAAGGAGGAAAACTAACACAATGCTGTGAGTCACTTTGAGGAAGGAATGTGACAAATGCATGTTACAAAAAACTCCTTTCTGTTCAGACAACTCCCTCATTTTCTATTGAAGCTGATTTAGAATGCAAACACGTGGAAGGAAATTCCCTTTTCTTTATTCTAATCATGTTAGTGTTGTAATCCTGTTAAAGCTTGACCAGATCAATAAACCAATCTGTCAATATAAGCATATGGAAAAGCCTAGACTTCAAAACTGGGGGATGAAACTCAAACCATTTTTTTTTTTTCAAATCAGAGTTTTTTTTTTTTTTTTATAACCAAGTTTGGATCAAATACAATTAATTATGAAGGTCCAGGGCCAGGTTGTTTAACTGTGACTGGGATGGATAACTATTTGACCAAGGAAACTGGTTTGCTTTTAAAACAAATTAATTGACTTTATTCATGTAATAAGATGAGTTTATTCATGTAATAAGATTCATCATCTTAAAAAAAAAAAGGTAAAGAGAACTCTCTAATAAAGTCAAATATAATGAGGCTGCATAACACTATATGCCATACTGCCTATCTAAATTGTTACTGTAACAAATTCTTAAGCCAAGGGCCAAATATTGAAAGCACCTTTTAAATGCTAACGCAGGCTATGTAACATATATATATATATATATATATATATATATATATATATATATATATATATATATATATATATATATATATATATATGTGTATATATATATATATATATATATATATATATATATACATACAACAATGATCCCAGGACCAGAGCTGCAATGATCATGTATTACCTTAACTAAAATCTAAGTCATATCTTTGAGTGTTTTATGTTGTGATAATGCACCAAGTTCAGTGGAAGAGAAAAAGATTTTAAGATTTTAACAATATGTCAGAAAAAACTTGTTATCTGTGTCGAGGTTTGAATAATTCATATATTGCAGGATTTATTCTCATTGAATTCTGAGCCAGACCTGGTAATATGTTCCATTTTTTTGTGTTTTCCTAAACAGTATGAAGTATCACTAATGTAAAACTAAAACTTTAAAGAATCTCTTTTTCCTAATATAATTGTGAAGGTTTGATCAATCCTATTTATTTATATTTTAAACTACAGAGGTTCAGAATTAGTGCATCTATATATATATATATATATATATATATATATATATATATATATATATATATATATATATATATATATATATATATATATATATATATATATATATTAAAAAAAAGTTAAAATCCGATGCCTTTCACTCAGTTACCGCATTTTTTTCTTCTACAATTCTTAAAATGCGTTGAGGCTAACAGGCTTCATTTTCAACAGCATATAAGTTAGCAAATTCACTTTTATGGAGGTGTACTGTAATTCAATTCAATTCAGTATATTTCTATAGTGCAGATTCACACATTTGAATAAATAAATGCAGCATATTGAATGCATGTTGAACAATTCTCAGATCTTGTAAATTGCAGGCTGTTATAAAGTACAATATAAAACTTTGCAACCCATAACTCTTAATCAAAGTGTCTTTTTTTGTTATTTATTTACAGTTGGCAGCTTGGATGGCAAGATAATCCAAACAGACACAATTACATTATGGTTATACACTACAGCTTTTTTTTTATAACACTAGGACATTTATAACGCTTTTATGTCCTTACAATATTCATGCAGTATGTCTAGCTGCTAACTATCTTGTTGAACCAGTTTGAAAAATGTATTGCATTTGCATCCAAGTAAACCCGCTTTGCAATCTTTGCTTTTTGTAAACCTGAAGTAACCTATTAAACAGGGAATACTTGTTTTTAGTCTTCTTAGAACTGGGCAGTAACAATAAATAACCCTTTCTTTGAAAAAAGAAAAAAAGCATCAGATGCATTAGTTGCTTTACTGCAAAACATGTTTTGGAGTCTAAAAGCTGTTTAAACTGTACACTCAGATGGGGAGGCTGGAAAAACAGCAACTGAACACTTTTGGTGAAATTCCTCAAAACGAAGCCTGAAGGCTCAGCTGTAAAAGCCATTAGCATATCTCCTTTCTCAACATGACTTCGCAGGGACCCCCCACCCCCACCACACACACACACACATCTCCCATTTCTCTCAACTCACCCTCCCATCAGCTTGCTTTCCTCTAACCAAACCACAGGAGACGGACAAAAGAGAAGCCACAAAGAAGAATGTGAACAGGAAAACCAACAGAGGGCAAGGAAGTGCACACACGTTAAAGTGTCATGACTTACTGTATGGGGTGGCAGGACTGAGCATTCTGCAGCTCTGGCCCTGGGTGAAGAGGAGAGGACCGGGTCCACTTTTCCTTACTCAAGACCCGGCTGCATGCTGTGGGGCTTCCCAAAGTCAGTTCTGCTTGTCCTGCTGTAGACTGTGCGAGTGCTGTCTCTACTTGTGACCAGCCTAATGTACAGCTCCATGGTTCAGTTCACAGCTCAACACTGCTGTGATACTCTGCCACCTGAAGAGGCAAAACAGCCACTGTCAAGGTTATTTACCTAGGGACACTTTCACAAAAAAAAAAAAAAAGAAGGGTGATGCTAACTATAAAAGATTTACTTTTCCAAATCATTCCCTATAATAAAGCCATAAGTAGCCATTTCCCTCTGCCTACTCATGTTAAACCCATAAAGACACCATTTAATACCCATTTACTCAAACTACTGTGTAGTATTTTCTACTTGTTAATTATCTTAACGAAAGATGAACAAACATAATGTGCACAACTCAAGCATCGCTGCATTTTTCTAGTATTTATTTCAATTTTTATCTGAAAATATTGCACCCAGCCTCCATTTTTTTCTGTTTCTGCTCCAGTTGCCTGGTCTAAAATATGGCAGGCTGACAAGCTAGTCCCATTGCGCTGAGTTACAGCAACTTTCAGAAGCGCTCCTTTTTCTGTTCACCTGAGTCAAATAGCAACACTCCCTTGTTCACATGCAGTCAAGCTCAACTGAGTTCTGCTAATGAGGTCATTATTTGAGTTAGGTGTGTTGAAGCTGAAACACATCAAACAGTTGCAGGGCCTGACCCCAAAAGATTTAAGTTTGAGACCCTTACTCCAAGGAAGCTCTTCCTTGTAGTTTAATCATAAACACACAGTTCCCTAATGAAAATAATGATTAGGATCATTTTAATAAAGCCAAATACGAAAAATCCCTGTATGTAGTATGTATTGATACTCAGCCAGTATTAAATATCCAATGACAGAGTAGTGGGAACCGACCAAAACTGCAAGGATACGTATCAAATGCGCCTTTTACTACAGGTGTTGCCATGAATAAGTTAAAAAAAGAATGGAATTTTGTTTGGTTCTCTTTGATTCTAAATATCAATACTGATAAATTTGGTGGGTTTTTTTTATATTTTCCTTAAATTTGTTCAAAAATAAGGTTAATTTTATATCTTTACATGACAAAATCAAAGGATAGAAATTATTTGAATGCTATAATTTGTAAAATTTATATGGGAAAGCCATCAATTTATATTGATCTTATAATAAAACAGGAAATAAGAAATCTAAAATACTGAAAAAGGATTGAAAAAAAGATTATTTAGAGTTATTGGTATATCTTTATCATTATTTTTTGGGGGGGATTTGGAATAAATCAACTCTTCTAATTTGAGACATACAGTAAATTGTGTTAAGACTGAGTGACAAACGTTCAAAGCGGCAATTATGAAGGACAAAATAAAGGAATAAAATCAGTATAAATAAATGAAATGTTAAAACATGACTGAGGTTGTCTTTTCCTGTTTTAAATTCATGTGTAAAAAAAAAAAATAATGCTCTTAAAAATGTCTGGCCATTTGCTGAGGTCCAGCAGATTTATAGGGGTGAACATTGCCCACCTTTGTCGCCCCTTGGTGGCGCCACTGAAGCCACTTATGCATTTACTTTTTCACACTTAAATTCCAGACCATTTGGACATATATTTTATTTACTTTAATATAAACATATGTTTTAAAAGTGTTTAACTATTGAAAAGTGGAGGGAAAACCTATAAATCATCCAGATATATGTAAAATTAGTCAGGCGCTGATACTCTCCTTCTTAACCTTTTTCTGTTTTTTACTTTACAGTGTAAAAAAAAATTAGCATCCTGAAAAACAGGCTTCACTTTTAAAAAGTTTTTTTTTTTTGCAAAACAAACAAAAAAAAGAAATAAATAAACAGAAAGTGTTAAGAAGACGATTTACGAGAATGACATGCAGTGCGTGCAAAGAGACAAAACCATTGAGGAAAAAAAGAAAATAAATCATGAAAAAAGGAGTAATAGGAAGGATACAAATGCGCAAAAAGCAGAACAATTATCTGCATGACTCAGGAAATGAAACACATTTGTCAACAAGCGAGGAAATGTTTACAGACCTGACCATCCCTGGATGCGCTCTGTTGGTACTCCTGTGCAGAAAGTAATCCAATATTCCTCCAAATACAGAAGGGGGAACGGATTATGGATGAGTGTGCAGGAGGGGGGCTGCTCTTTCTCGTTCTCTCACTTGTGGGACCCTATCCTCTTCTCTCCCACTCTCCCTCCCCCATCTGACTCCCACCTTCGTCCCTCCCTCCTGGTGACAAGAGAACTGGACACACACATCCCCTCCCCCAACCATGCACCCTCCTCCTCCACCTTCTGTCTTTTGTTCAAACTATTCCAGCAGGAAGAGAGAGAGAGAGAGTGTGAGAGAAAAATAACCAATCATGCAGTGTTTCAGAAAAAGGGCATACTTATCCCTGCTGTGTGTGCATGTATATATAAATATTAAATGTTTCAGTGTGCACAGAGGGTCACTGGTGTCTCATCTCACTTGGGAGACTACAACCCTTCTGTGTGATGAATGGGTGTGTTGGGAGGTATGCAAGGGGGAAGATTTCTTTGAATTTTCTCCTTCAGTGATCGCATGAGAAGTTCAGTTATTGCCAATGACTCCTATCGATCCAGTGCATTGATCTGAGTGTTGCTGGGAGGGAAGGCTTAAAACAACCATTTCAGTATTACCTAATTCCTGTTGTGACCCATCCCCCACAATCCACTGCACACTTTACACTCACGACAGGCATCAGGCTGGAAACCTGCAGTAAATATAGCTCAGTAGATTCATTCCCTTCACCTGTTATCTATATAGATCATGCAAACATTTCCTTCCACACTTTCTTACCAGTTTCCTCTTCTTTTTGAGACCTTATTTGTCCCGATTAAGGCTACTTACTTGCAGAAGCACATCTGTTACACTGCATTTAGGTTCTGACTTTGCAGGAATTCTGAATATGTTTGACATGAGTGAGCTAAATTCTTGTGATTGGTTCTAATAGAAACAAAGAGGCTTATTTACTTTGTGCAGTTTTCCTGTTCTTACTATTAAATAAAAACATCCCAACAGCATGATACCCTTACCACCATATTTCATCTTTTGGATCATTCCCTCTTTTGCTAAACACAGTGTTTTGCTTGTAAAAGGAATAATTAACTTTTTTACATGTTTGCTGGGTCTCCTTAAGGGCTTTGTGGATTGAACAGTGTTGCATGAGATATTGAAAGGTTGGCCTAGTGTTTTACACCTCGCTCATTTTTTTAAACTTCTCCACAGCTTCATCTCTGACCTAGTCAGCCAAAACAAAAACAATGTTTCGTCTTTCCTCAGCTTCACAGTTATGCTTCGCTGTCTGTCGGTGTATCTAAAAAAATCTTTGTAAAAAAGCCCTGTCTGTATGTGGAAAGGTTTAATGCCATGAATACATTTTAATACCACTGCATTACTTTGTTCTGTCTCTCTCTGTACTATTACTACAGGTGCTGGTCATAAAATTAGAATATCATGAAAAAGTAGATTGATTTCAGTAATTCCATTTAAAAAGTGAAACTTGTATATTATATTCATACATTACATACAAACTCATATATTTCAGATGTTTATTTTGTTTAATTTTGATGATTACAAATGACAACAAATGAAAATCTCAAATTCATCATATCAGAAAATTAGAATATTGTGAAAAGGTTCAAAATTGATGGCCCGTGGTGCCACACTCTAATCAGCTAATTAACTCAAACCACCTGCAAAAGCCTTTAAATGGTCTTTCAGTCTAGTTCTATAGGCTACACAATCATGGGGAAGACTGCTGACTTGACAGTTGTCCAAAAGACGACCATCGACACCTTGCACAAGGAGGGCAAGACACAAAAGGTCATCGCTAAAGAGGCTGGCTGTTCACAGAGCTCAGTGTCCAAGCACATTAATAGAGAGGCGAAGGGAAGGAAAAGATGTGGTCGAAAAAAGTGTACAAGCAAGAGAGATAACCGCACCCTGGAGAGGATTGTGAAACAAAACCCATTCAAAAATGTGGGGGAGATTCACAAAGAGTGGACTGCAGCTGGAGTGAGTGCTTCAAGAACCACCACACACAGACGTATGAAAGACATGGGTTTCTGCTGTCGCATTCCTTGTGTCAAGCCACTCTTGAACCACAGACAGCGTCAGAAGCGTCTTGCCTGGGCTAAAGAGAAACAGGACTGGACTGCTGGTGAGTGGTCCAAAGTCATGTTCTCTGATGAAAGTAAATTTTGCATTTCCTTTGGAAATCAAGGTCCCAGAGTCTGGAGGAAAAGAAGAGAGGCACTTCATCCACGTTGCTTGAAGTCCAGTGTAAAGTTTCCACAGTCAGTGATGGTTTGGGGTGCCATGTCATCTGCTGGTGTTGGTCCATTGTGTTTTCTGAGGTCCAGGGTCAACGCAGCCACATACCAGGAAGTTTTAGAGCACTTCATGCTTCCTGCAGCTGACCAACTTTTTGGAGATGCAGATTTCATTTTCCAACAGGACTTGGCACCTGCACACAGTGCCAAAGCTACCAGTACCTGGTTGAAGGACCATGGTATCCCTGTTCTTAATTGGCCAGCAAACTCTCCTGACCTTAACCCCATAGAAAATCTATGGGGTATTGTGAAGAAGAAGATGCAATACACCAGACCCAACAATTCAGAAGAGCTAAAAGCCACTATTAGAGCAACCTGGGCTATCATAACACCTGAGCAGTGCCACAGACTGATCGACTCCATGCCACGCCGCATTGCTGCAGTAATACAGGCCAAAGGAGGCCCAACTAAATACTGAGTGCTGTACATGCTCATACTTTTCATGTTCATACTTTTCAGTTGGCCAACATTTCTATAAATCCTTTGTTTTTATTGGTCTTCAGTAATATTCTAATTTTCTGATATGATGAATTTGAGATTTTCATTTGTTGTCATTTGTAATCATCAAAATTAAACAAAATAAACATCTGAAATATATGAGTTTGTATGTAATGTATGAATATAATATACAAGTTTCACTTTTTAAATGGAATTACTGAAATCAATCTACTTTTTCATGATATTCTAATTTTATGACCAGCACCTGTAAGTCACTTGCTACAGTAAACAAAAAAAGTATGGGTGAACTGAGAAATAAAATATTTCCGTCAATAGCGGTGAAAGTAGATGCTTGTTATAAGATCTTTCATAGGTGACTCAGAAGAGTAATGACTGGTGCGGTGCTCAGCTCTTTCAGCCTTACATGCTTTGCTGACAGACCCTGAAAAAAAGCCACTCTGTTATTCTTCAGACAAGAAAACAATACATCTAAACAACTCTAAATGTGCTGCTGAAGCTAATCCTTTTAAATGCAGGTAAGGTGGGCGGGTTCAATTCTCTCTGCCTGAGTGAAAGCCACATGATTTCCTATCTTGGTTTTTCCAAAAAGCCTCTCATATATATATATATATATATATATATATATATATATATATAGGAGAACAGGCCCAACCATAGAGGTTAGTATTTTCATTACATTTCCCCTACTTTAATGCGACACAAATGTATACAGTAAAAAAACAGGGTTCCCACAATCATACATGTGAGGCTTCGGTGAAATTGGAAATGGTAACTCTAGCCGTGTTCTGTTTTGGGCTTGTGGGTGGGATAGGTCACATGATATCACCCATGAGAAGCTCAGCTGTTAGCCATTCTAATTCTGTCTAAAGCAGCTGAGCACTGACCCACTGCTCCATTGAACTGTCCCTGTAATGATACAAGTGCAGCTATGTGTGTTTGTGTGGGAGGGGTGTGCGTGCAACGTGAACATGTAGACGGGGTGAGAGTTACAGGCAAAAATTAATAAAACGGTGGTGTCACTTTAAATACCAGATTTATTTTGTTGCTATTGAGAGACAAATTTAGATACATATTGTTAGCACTTAATAATAAACTCCACCTATAATTATGCTCATATTCACTGGGTTTCTAGGTTGATGGTGAGTAAAATAACAAAAAGGGGCGGAGACAACAGAAATTTTTCTTGACTTTTCCAACTGTTGATGAGCTTTTGATTGGATATTTTTCAGCAGACTTTGAAATACTTGACATATTATATCTCCTTAACAATAATAGCATGTTACATTTCTAATGTATTGTGTGCTTTTAGCCCCTTAATCACATAACAGATATGGGTTGTTGTCAAAGGGATTTGCAAATGAGCATATTACATAAACATCACATGGTTTCTCTGAAGTTACCGATTAATCCAACAATTGCCTAAAAAAAACAACATCCTATAAACAAAAAAAAAGGAAGAATGTGTGCAACAAATATTCAACATAAATGTAGTAGTATTAAAGAATGTTTGCTATTTTGTTTTTTAATCTCTTCTTTAAGATGACCTGCTAACATCATGTATTTAAGTAATCATATGTTTAACTTAAAGGAAAGTTATAACAGAGAAGGGATGTTATCTCTCTGTCGCTCAGATTATATAAATTTGACAGACTAGTTGCCCTAAAAGAGAGTGGTTGTTCGAAATAATTTTTTCCCTGCCTTCCAAGAAAATATAAACATCACTTTGCATTAAAATAAATGCTCATGAAAAAAATCTGTTAACCACGTTTTCACCCAATTTAACTTAGTAATAATAACTACAAAAAAAGATTTATTTCTGTCATGAAGAATCCTAGTGCTAGAACTGGCTCCACTGGATGATCCAACCAAGGCAACAGGTTGCCGCCAGTACAGAGCTTGCACGTGAACACCACACGTAAGTATAAGAGGTAGGCAAAAATGTCCTTTGCATTTATATAAGGCTAAAACTTTGGATGTGTCAAGGAGGGTATTGAGGTTATTTTTCCCCAAGAGAAATATCCAGGACAAACAAAATTTCAGCAGGTAGTAACCAAAATTAACTGCAGTTATTCTCTTAGATGTTTGGGGTTTACCATTAGTTCTCTTCCCTGCTGAACATTGAACCTTCATTAAAGCATACATTCTGTTTTTTTAGTTAAAAACAAAACCATGTATATTGGGGCCAAAATATTCTCTCAGAGCAATTTGGCGATGAAAATGTTTTATTGTCCTGGGAAACAGACACATCAAAATGTTTTGTTGTTGTGCTGACTGCCAGCAAAACCCCTTAGATCAGGGGTGCTCAAGTCCAGCCCTCAAGAGCTACTATCCTGCAACATTTTTGATGCACTCCATTTTAACACACCTGAATCAAACTGAGAGTGCAACTGAGTGTTTTGCCATATATAAATGGATTATGTGACAGGTTAGTTGTAAGGCAAAGAGTCAGAGAGCAACAGACTCAGAGAAAGGGAAAATCATGAACAAGAAATATTTCAGAAAAGAACAGGATGTGTGCATTGTAAGTATTGTAGGTAGGTAGGTACTGCAGTAATATTGTTTCTCTAGATCTCCATATTTTCCAAAAGCTTTAAAGAGAACATGCAAAATAACACCTTGCTTGTGCTTAGTAAGTCAGATCTTTTAATAATGTTCAGATTTCAACAAAAAGCATCAACAATTACTGTAATGTTTATCTATGTTAATGATACATTTTCCTCTAGCTCCAGAGTTACCTGTGGAGTACCACAGGAATCAGTGCTAGGACCCACTCTCTTTTTTTCTTTCTTTCTTTCTTTTTTTATATGCTCCCAGTTAGTAGAATTATTAGACAGCATGGGATTAATTTCCACAGTTATGCTGATGATACTCATCTATATCTATCCATAAATCCAGATCAAACTAACCAATTAAATAAACTACAGGCATGTCTTGAAGACATAAACATCTGGATGATGCTTAACTTTCTGCTTCTGAATACAGAAAAAAATAACTTTTTCCCATTCTAGAGTGTTTGTTAGGTTCCACACATAACTTTATGTTCTTTCTGCTTTTTCTTGTCATAGTAGCTCCATCTCTCTTTTTTTTTTCCTGTTCAGCTGTGACAGCATCCTGGATTAAAATATCAGTTGGGCTGCTGCCATCAACATCTCACTTTATAGATGTTGGAGCTTGTCATGTTTTTCAGTGTAGTCGTGTTTGTTTTACTGTGACTAATAAGTAATACAAACTGGAGACCTCCAGTATTTGTTTGTTTTCCATCTTCTGACATAGGAACTGGCCTGGAGCTTGTCTGCTTGGCTGTGTCTTTCCTGAGCAGCCATCTCTGGAGCGAGTTAACAGTTACCTTTTGTATATCTGCTTTCTTTTTGTATGCCTGCAGTGTGTCTCGACAAATGGCCGCTCACACTGAACCTGATCTGCTGGCGGTTTCTTCCTGTTAAAGGGAGTTTTTCCTCTCCATTGTTGCAGCATGCATGCTCTGAGGTAGGGATTGCTGAAGAGTCAACAACAAAATGCAAGAAAAAATCCTTGCAGCAAGCTCTTTCAGGAGTCTTGAAGGTCAGTGACTCAATGCAATTAACTTGTTTTCCTTGACAAAAACCACTCAGATATTGTATCGTCAAAGAGTCTTGTGATGACGTGTTGTGAAGTGGCGCACACGAATAAATTGAATAGATGAATATTGCTATAGTTAAATGCTGCAAAGCCAATCTGTTACCTAGGTGTTAACCTATACAGCTAAGTAGACTAGAGACTCAACAAGCCTGCCACTTAATTTGTCAAGTATGGTAGATCTGATTTTTTAAAAATTATTATTATTACAACTTTTCTAATATAAGTAAATGCAATGTTAAATTGACTTTGATGCTAAAAACCTTTGATATTTTCTGAAACTGTACCATATATTCAGCTAAATATATAACATATGTATAACATAGTTCCAAAATCTGAGAGAAAATGATCAATTAAACCTACATATTAAACCTTCAGCCTGTTTTAGCCATTCATTAAAGCATACAGATGAGTGGATATTGTTAGTCAGAGCTATTAAGGATTAGAAGTTATGTTAAAAAGTCACAAATAAGCCCTGCACACGCACACCCAGGCGGATGACGGACATCCTGACAGACAGGAAGCAGCGCGTGAAACTCTCTCATTCCAGGAGCATCAGCTCCGCCCCCTCGATGCTGTGGTATTTCCCCTCTGCTGCTTTGCCTGTACATTAAAAGATATCTACAGTCAAAACTTTTAACAATATCGAAATTGTTTTAGTCGTAAGCTATCCCCTAAAGAACTACCAAATAACATTAAAACGAAAAATAATATCTTGTTGATAATCACATGTCCACTAGATGTCAGTCTTGCAATACAAAAGATCTGCTGATTACACTCTTTATGGCAAGACTTTTTAACATAAATTGAATGATCCTCCTGGAAGCCCATTAAAAAGATCATTACACATTTTGACTAGTCAGAATGTCAATTTAAGATATCTTTAATGGAAAAGCTGAATAATTCAAGATATCTTTAATTCATTTAGAGATATCTTAAACGGAATTTCGAATAGTCGAAATTACAATTCAAGATATCTTTAAATTTGTTTTGTCTAGTCATTATTTGTTTTTAATATAATTGAGTTTTCTCTAGTCAAAATTGCAAATCTCCTATCCTAAAATACATTTAAGATATCATGAATTATGGTGGCATTTGAGATATCTTTGATTAGAATTTTGACTAGTTAAAACTAAAATCGAGATATCTTGAAATCCCATTATGACTAGTCGTAATTTAATCATAGATATCTGAAATGTGTATTTCAGATAGTCAGTAATTCATTCTAGATATCTAAAAATGACGTCTCCATGCAAGTATATGGTAAATCTGACATCATTTCGACTAGTCAGAATTTACTTAAAGATATCTTGAATAGGTATTTTGACTAGTCAAAATATAATTTAGAGATATCTTAAATCGTTAAAACGTCTAGTCATAAAACAATTTGAGATATCTCTAACGTAAAGGCGTTACAACCAAATGTATGTTAAAATGGCATGCCATACTCTCTTTACCTCATGGCACTGTCACACATCACTGGAGTGCTAAGAGTAAACACCGACCTAAGCTAGAGTTAGGTATTAATCATTTGAAGGTCATTTGTATCTTTCTTTAACTGACTTCGTCCCTTTTAGATCTTAAATTATTAATATATGGGAAATGGCTGTGTAAATGTGAAGAAGTCATCTCCAGAGATAGGAAAAAATTAACTTTAATAAATGAAAATGTCATGAAAGCTATACAAAACAAAAATTCGTTTTGTATACACTCTGTGTACACAGATTGACAATAAAAGTTTTCTAAGCCTGAGTCTAAGGTTGGAGGGAAGGTAGAGCAAATGATAATGGATTTTCCAGTGGGGCTGGTCTGGTGTAAATTGTGTTTTATTGTAATAAGCTTGTTTTAAATCAGAATCATGAAGAAAACTAAAAAGTTACAAACAAACAAAACATTTAGGGCATTACTGCCACCTACTGGAAAAGCTCTTTTACAGTATTGGTTATTTTGTGCATTTTTCACATCACTATAACCATTTTGCACAACAGCTAATGCAGTTTTTAAAACAATTAATACAAACTGCAAAACCTTGTTGATAAACTGCTAAGGCATGTCAGTTCCTAAAAATAATGTTTACCCTTTTATTTGTAAATACATGTTTTGCTTTATCTAACTCCTGATTGTTTAATTTTTCGACACTTTGCATCAGTTTCTAAAAGTTATGTGGAGGAGTTTCAAAATACTTCTTTTGCACAAAATATTTTTCTTTCATTAGGTTTACAGATAGTATGTGATTCTGAGCTACTCGCTTTATATCCTCCAATTTCTTACTTTTATTCGGTTGAGTTCTGGACACTGAATGTGCCATTCCCTTTCACCTTACCTGTTATAGATTTGTTGCTATGTTTGGGAACGTTATGCTTTTTCATCCAAGCTTCATCACTTAGATAGATGGCCACATGTTTGGGTCTAGGCAAAACCAATGCTGCCTTAAGGTCAAACATCTGTATCATCTCAGGTAAGCTTAGAAATATTGGGATCCTCTGGTTTTGCAAATCAAATGTTTCTTGATTCTTTATATTTTGTTAGTAGTTCTATACAACTGCCCTCTTTTTAAATTGTTGTTCTTCGTATGGATATTTTTCTCTTTAGAATGATTGTCTTTAAACCAATTTCATTTTACCATTGCATTACATTAATAAACACATGCTGCAGACTAGCAAACCAAACTCTTCCTAACTCATTTTACTGACATATATATGAGGAAATATTGCATTGTGAACTATGTAGTCCACATTTGTTATGAAATATTGGCTGTACAGCCTGGAAGAAATATACATGCCTTCACCGTGACCCTCACACCATTTGGTTGCCGCCCATTGCATCTTCGGCATCACTCCACTTTTGATGTCTAGCCTCTACATTAGGGAAAGCTTGAAAAATATGAGACATCTCGCTGCCGAAACATTTTTTTTTTTACTTAAAGACTAGCTAAAAAAAGAAAGGTTTCTGTAACTGTGCTAGTTTCTACTTAGGGACAGCAGAAAAAAGGGCCAGTTGTTTAAAGTGCAGGTGAACCGCATTCAAGTTAGGTGCCTCCTGGAGAAAGCAGATAATGACAGCTCTTCATAGATTTGTTTTGGCTACATACTGTACTGTAGTGGAGCTGTTGCTCAGAAAGCAGGATGGAGAATTACTCAGACATGCTGGAATCAAGTTAAATACCTACTGGACATGATTTTAAAAAAGGAATAGCATTATAACGGTTGGAGAAAAAAAAGTTTATTGTGCATGATTTAGGAGCCTTAAAGTGACAAAACAGTCCCTTGCTGCTACCTTTACTCTTCAGCTCTATAAAAGCGGTAATTGTATTTTTCCATACAAAACCCCTCTATTGTTACTATTGTTTGATGAAATGACAGCGTTAAAGGAGAAGTTCGGGTTTTTACACTTTAAGCCCATTTTCTGTAGTGTCCAGGATGAAATCGAATGAAGGACACCAAAATTTTGACAATTGCTCCTGTCTCTGCTTTTTGGCTCATTTAGAATCAACCCCTGGCTGCTTTAGAATGGCTAGCATAGAGCATGTCCGATAATGTCCTTAAAACAACCTTAAACGTTCTTTTTTTTAAATATGCTACTCACCGTGTCGTCAGCGCTGTTCAATGACGTTCCAAAAAAAGTTTCGTGAAGAAAAAACGTTCCTGTAGTGTTTTATTTAACATTTTGTAAATCCCATTGAGTTCTGTAGGAATAGTCAATATTCCGCTGCCACCGGAAACGGAAATGGGGCCTGTTTACACAGTTGTAGTCTTTTCGCTTCACTCTGCGTACTCCGACGTCGAGGTGCTAACGTCTCTGTTAAACACTTTAAAAAACTCTGAAAATGGAATACGAAAGGTGGATTCTTGATTCTCGACGTCGGAGTACACAGAGTGAAGCGAAAAGACTACAACTGTGTAAACAGGCCCCATTTCCGTTTCCGGTGGCAGCGGAATATTGACTATTCCAACAGAACTCAATGGGATTTACAAAATGCTAAATAAAACACTACAGGAACGTTTTTTCTTCACGAAACTTTTTTTGGAACGTCATTGAACAGCGCTGACGACACGGTGAGTAGCATATTTAAAAAAAAGAACGTTTAAGGTTGTTTTAAGGACATTATCGGACATGCTCTATGCTAGCCATTCTAAAGCAGCCAGGGGGGGATTCTAAATGAGCCAAAAAGCAGAGACAGGAGCAATTGTCAAAATTTTGGTGTCCTTCATTCGATTTCATCCTGGACACTACAGAAAATGGGCTTAAAGTGTAAAAAACCGAACTTCTCCTTTAAGTAATTGTTTTTTGACTCTGAAGGTGAGTGCCCATTCTTTTTATTGTTAACACCACAAATACTCAAGCTCTGCTATTGCAATTTATTTAATTTTTTTATTGTGCCATCATCAAAAATTTAATTACAGAAAAATACAAAACAGTTGTATTCAACTGAAGTAATCACAATCACTGTTGCTTAAACCAAACTACACAGGTTTACAGCAGAACAATCTTTTACTGAATTTTCTTAAAACACATTTCTACTTTTATCTTTCTTTTATTCAGTTTCATCCAATGCCACACATCGGAAAATATTTATATACTTTTTGCTAAAAAATTTAAGTGGCTAGAAGATTGTAAATTTAGGTTTGCTTCAATCATCTAAAATATGACTAAGACACATTTAACTCCTGGGTGTGCTTTTTTTTTTTTAAACATAAACAAAACAGGAAATATTCATTCCAGACACATATGTACTCCAAAACAATTATTTGAAAACATATAGAAATGTAATATCTCCCTGCGTAAAATGTACTTTTCAGTCATGGTGGATAGAAGGCAGACCCCCTTTAAATTCAACAGTTTCCATATTTTAGCCTGTTAAAAATTATATGAGGATATTATTTTAATTTAATTGATCCATTCGTTTATATTCTACAGCAGGGGATAAATCTATTCTTGTATTGACAGCCACCCCAGAAACAAACCCCAAAAGAAATGCCACTTCTAGTTGTCAGCATTGACTATTAATGCCTAAGGGGCTTGTTAAAGGTTCACACCATCAGCAGAGTCCTGACATTGCTAAAGCATTAATCGCCAACATAAGCGGTGGCTGAGTCCACTTACTAACTGTGACCTACCCTAATAGAGTTAGTAGGGGATACTTCATTTTTCACAACTTTTTTGTGTTTGCATTATGTGGTACACTATGACATTATAATCTTAGAACTGGGAGAGGATGTCCTTCTTTTTTACCATGACTTTATATGCAGTGGACCAATCATTTGCTGAAGACAGTTTACACTCACATAAAAGTAATGTAATAAGAAACAAGTTTATGCCATACTGAAAAAGCACAGTTCTATTAAAATTCTACTGTTGAAGCACATCTACATTCATTAAACTGAAGACGTTTAACAGTGAATTCCCCACTATTGCTCATCTCATGGTTTTAGTATGATTAACATGTCAACTCTGTGGTATTGTACACATATTTACACTTTGGGTAATGTTCATTCATGCTTTAGATTAACTTAGTTTTGGGACATTGCTCGATAACCTTTCACACTCAGAAGGCTGAATAGGAAGATAGATTTAATTCAAAGCAGAATTACATGTGAGCTTTGTAAAAAATGTTCAGAAGTGCCTTTCTTTGGAAGACTTTTTTTTACTCATTACTTGTGCAATTTGATTTGAAAACAAAAGAAGAATCCAAGGGAGTAAAATAATACATGGGATAATATTTACTTATGGTTTACACTTTTTAAGCACACACATATGGCATTTTATAGAATACTCTTATATTATTAAAACAGAAATCCTGCAATATTCTGGATGCTGGATTTTTAAAGATTATATTATCCTCTCCAATTAAGTGCAAACCGTGTCTTTTCTGTCAAGGTAACTAATTTTAGAACTAATTGCATCGCCTTGCAAATGTGTTTCACACATTAAAAGGTTTTGCAAAGCCCAGTAAAAATATCTTGAAACTTCCATTTCTCAGCTGTAGTCTATGATGTCCATCGAATAGATACTTGAAATTCTATAGCTAGTCACTCCTCTTCTTGTTGAAGTATATTCATAAAATATATAGAATAACTTATTTCACATCTAAAAATAAAGAACTATATTTGTAAAATAATCTAATTTTTTAGAATATATTATGAGAATAAATACATCTTTATCTACAGAAAGTGCACAAGTATTACTGAATATTTTTGTTCCTAAAGTATGTATCATTTAAAGTGACATTAATGTGGGATAAATAAAGAGAACATGGCTTAAATATAGCTAATAAATTAAATATAAATATATCACAGCTGACTATAAAATTGATGCAAACTGAAGTCAAAATATGATTAATCAAAGTAGAAATATTCAGAACATCCAGAAACAAATGCAATAGTTGCTGTTTTCATTTGTGTGGATTACGATTTATATTTCCGTCTAAAAACTTTGAATCTATTTTTCCATTCAGTAAAATAAAAGAAACAAAAAAAAAATAACTGAAAAGAAAGATTGCACTCTTAAAAAAAATGTCAAATAACCAGCAGTGTTTTCTTTCATTGCAGGTCACACCTGTTATTTTTTCTATAATATCTAGAAGCAACTTAAAAAGTCTTACAATTTTTATACCATAGGCGACCGGGTTCCATCAAAACCACAACAGGATTAAATAAATAATATATTGAGAATAAGAACTAAGTTCTATGAATGGCTTGGATCAATTATGGGAGACATCAATGACCAATTTGTTTTAAACAATTTTTTAACGAGGGGGAAAATTGTTTTAAAACTCACGATTTGTCTGCCCTCCAGAGTGCAGTCTTCCTAAAATCTAAGCATATCAATTATAAGGTCAACTGGTGGTGAACCAGTTATTTTACTGGAAGAAAATTTGGAAGATTCCAGCCTGTTCATGTAAATAACGGAACTTCCTTGCATCATAGTTTGCTGTGACGATCCACAGGACCTCTTACTCAAATATACTTTCCAAAAAACGTATGTATGGCTAATAAACTACTCTGCAGAAAGTGTCACTTTCTATAATTCAGATAAAGCATTTGAAAAAAAATCCTTTCCTATTTCTTGGACAGGGCTTCAGTTAGTTCCTATTCTTTTTTTCTTATCATGCAAACACTTTCTTATCATGCAAAGACTCTCTTTGCCCTCAGATCATACTTTTATACTAGATTTGTTTTTCCAAGTCTTTTAAAGTCAAAATGGCAGGCAGAGCCCTCACCTTTCTGTGCTTCAGAACTTGCTGGATTTAAAAGACAAAACATACTAACTTTAGACCTGGCTTAGTTTTTTCCTTTAAAATTAACAGTAAGAAGTAATTATAGTAATTTAAGTCAACCTATCACCGATCAGTCAATCAATCGGTTTTTATATGTGGTTTCTCAGCTATTACAATAATATATTATGGTCGAATTTCTCATGTTGTGGTTCTCTTAATGTTATTTTATAAAAAACAGAAAACAACCCTCTCAATATGCGAGCTTTAAGGGGAACATGCATTTGGTTTCATCACATGAGCTAACTGATCTCAGTCCTTTTGATTAAGTAATATCTGTATTTTTTTTTTTTTTACAGATTTTACTTACTGAAAGTGATGAATCATCAGGAAAAATATTTACTAAGGTTAGTTGATGGGCATGTTTTCTTTCCCATTGGTGGAGTCATCATCTCAAAGCAGAAGTAGCACATCTTTTCTTAAGAATGCTTCATAAAAACATTGCATCTTGTAAAATGCATATAACATTCTTTGCCTGATAATTTTCCATATACATTTTTGTGACAAAAATAAAGCACAGAATATTCTCTTTTCCTGTGTATTTCTGCAAATTATGATTCTGCCACTTACTTGTGTTTCTCTTCTTCCCGATTGTTCAGGATTTTCTGTTTTTTTGTTTCTCTGCCTTATGCGTTATATTAGAGATGTAAAATTGATTATATTACTAGGCTGTATTTGGCCAGAAGGAATTTAGGAACATTTTAAAATACAGAGAGGAGAAAGTTTTTACAAGTTTAGGTGGAAAATATATCATCAGTTTATGAAAAAATGGCTATACCAGCTTGTTTGCTTGGTGATGTTTTTCATATATCTCATTGATTGGGATTGGCAAATGTGAACAAAACTTGAATCTCTACTCTATAGGAACAAACCTAAAAAAGACAGAGGTACACATGTGAGTGTACTACAAAAATGACTTTCTCTTTATGATTGTGTCTAACATTGTTAGGTCTGAAGAAGCTGTTCTGGTTGAAGTGGTCAACATTGGCCTCTCCTGGTCCAGAAGTACAGCTAGATGATACAGCTGGATTTCTTTACTCATCAATGAATGCAATCCCTTCAATCCTGTAGAAGGAAACAAAAAATCTGCGTCATTACAACACAGAGCAGAGGGTGACTAATTGTATTAAGGATTAGAAGAAACTAGAGCAAAAACAGCAAATCTTTAAAAAAGCATAAGATACAGTGGACAACAGGATTATTTTCTAAAGGGGGAGATAATGGGGGAAAGAGGGTATGGCCTTGCCTTTTTAGCAGCCACAGGACGAATGTCTTTCTGATTGGAGTTCAGGGATTTCCACACAGTGGTTTTAGACATTTCATCAGATATGTTAATATCAGAGGGATCACACCTGAGGATCAGGGGCAGTGAAAGGGTAAGAATATGGAGAGGTAACGGAGCAATATGCAGGAATCAGAGGGGAAACAATATGACATAATAACCCCCCCCCCACCACACACACACACACACACACACACACACACACACACACACAAACAACAGGTAATAAAAATCACAGGCATGCAAGAAGACAGATGGGGAAGTGACAATCTCTCTAATGATCCTATTAATCAAGTCCGTCTTTATACAGTACATGTGTGCATGTCTCACTTGGGATCATGTGCTTTATGAACAACTCTGCTGCTCTCCATGGGAATCTGAACAGAAGCTGAATCAAGTTTCTTCAAGCTGAGCATTTCTTGCGATTCCTGCATGATGCAAACACAAAAAATTTAGAGGCTTAAAGACAAATAACATTTCAAGGTGTGCCCTCAGATTACCTCCTCCAACGTTTTGGAAGTGTCATCCAGATTCTTCTTTTTCCACTCAGGCATCAAGTCATCCAGGTAGCTCAGTTCTCGTTTAGAGAAGCACAAGTCCAGCAGCTTACGGATAAAAACTAGAGCCAGGACCTGCAGGAACAGGTTCAAAACAGTTCTCAACTAAGCAGAAGGTCAAAGAACAAATATGTTCTTGTCTAATGGAGGTGATTACCATCATGGGGAAGATGATTGCAGCAGGAGAGGTCTTGATGACCCAGAGGAGCACCAGACAGGTGAGCTGAGTGATAGTGAACAGGTGTACCTTTCTCAAAGGAACATGTCTCAGATAGATGAAGTCTGGCTGATGCTTTGCCGGCATACCAAAAAGCTTTAGGCGGTCAAAGAACTAAGAGCAGAAAAGAAGCAGAAGAGGTAAATAAAGCAATCAGATTAGATGAAGAATACTAAAATGAGCAGCATGAATTAAAAAAAAATGTACATATGCTTTGTATGAGCATTGTGAGGCATGTGTAAGGTTACATGCTGATTTTTAACTTAAAAAAAAAACGATTAAAACACACCAATATCAAAGTAAACATCCCGCCTCATATCCTTCCGGAACGCAAAGAAAATTGATCCCTCCACCCTTATTTCAAGTATCCACTCATCCTGCCTCCTTGACTTCAATAATCTACTAACCCCTGATGATATGGTTTTTCATTACAACACTGGTCTCCATAATATTCTTGACTCACTTGCTCCTCTAAAAAATAGATTTGTTTCTTTCTCTGTCTCCTCCCCCTGGTACACCCCAAATCTCAGAAGCATGAAAACCAAAGGACGGCAACTTGAAAGACTTTACAGAAAAACTGGTCTTACTATACACAAAGAAATGTACAATAATCACATTATGCACTATAAGGACTCCATTGCCAGCACCAAATCACAGTACTACTCCAACTTAATCACTGCCAATCAACAGAGCTCTAAGTCACTTTTCTCTATACTTAACAATACCATCAAACCCCAGGACCCTTTCCCCCCGCACCTTTACACAACCTCCTTCTGCAATGACATCATGTCATACTTCACAGAAAAAATCAAGAACATTCACCAGAACCTTGGATCAACGGCTCATCTCAACAACTCAG
The DNA here is from genome assembly GCF_016077235.1 of Cyprinodon tularosa. NCBI lineage: Eukaryota > Metazoa > Chordata > Actinopteri > Cyprinodontiformes > Cyprinodontidae > Cyprinodon > Cyprinodon tularosa. Next base: position 899,608 of record NW_024038921.1, on the reverse strand, counting down.
CAGATCTCCCCCCGCCTACACATTTATTCTCCTCCTTCCATCCTCCCACTGTCTCGGAAATCACAGAACTCATCCGGAAATCCAAATCATCCACCTGTCAACTGGACCCCCTCCCAACACAACTTGTCAAAACCTGCCTTCCCTCTCTGGCTCCCCTCATCTCCGCTATCATCCACTCCTCCCTCACCACTGGAACTGTCCCTACACCTCTCAAAACTGCTGCCATCACCCCGATTGTAAAAAAACCTGGTGCCGACCCCAACAACTTCAACAACCTCCGTCCTATCTCCAATTTACCCTTCATCTCCAAAATTCTTAAAAAAACAGTTGCCTCCCAGCTCCATTCTCACCTATGTGCCAACAGCCTGTATGAAGAATTTCAGTCTGGTTTCCGGCCACTCCATAGCACTGAAACAGCACTCATCAAAATCACCAATGACCTCCTCATGGCATCTGATTCTGGACGACTCACCATCCTCATCCTCCTCGACCTGAGTGCAGCCTTCGACACCATCTGTCACACCACCCTCCTCAGTAGGCTTTCTTCCATTGGCATCACGAGCACTCCGTTGGACTGGTTTATTTCTTATTTTTCTGACCGCACTCAGTTCATTCAACTGAAGACCCTCAAATCCACCCCCTCCCCCGTCACCTCAGGTGTGCCCCAGGGCTCTGTTCTGGGGCCTCTGCTCTTCATCATCTACCTCCTTCCCCTTGGCAATATCTTCCGTAAATTCAACATCCACTTCCATTGCTATGCTGATGACACCCAGCTCTACCTCACCACGCAGCCATCGTCCTCTCTTCCGCCCGCCTCCCTCAGAAAATGCATCTGTGAATTAAAGGCCTGGTTCACCAACAACTTCCTTCAATTAAACAGTAGTAAAACCGAGGTTCTCCTCATTGGTACCAAATCAACTCTTTCCAAAACCGACAGTTTCCAAGTCACTATTGATAGCTCCTCCATCTCCCCCTCCCCCTAGGTTAAGAGTCTGGGTGTCATCCTCGATAGCACACTATCTTTCCAATCCCATATAAATAACATTACCCGGTCTGCCTACTTCCACTTAAGAAACATCAACCGCCTCCGTCCCTCCCTTACCCCACACACTACTGCCATACTTGTGCACAGCCTTGTCACCTCCCGACTAGATTACTGCAACTCCCTCCTCTTTGGACTTCCTCAGAAATCACTCCACAAACTACAACTGGTCCAGAACTCAGCTGCTCGCATCATAACAAGAACTCCCTCTATCCTACACATCACTCCGGTCCTCCGACAGCTCCACTGGCTCCCCATACAGTTCCGCATTCAATATAAAATTATCATGATGACTTTCAAGGCACTTCACCATCTTGCCCCCCCATATCTGTCAGACCTCCTGCATGTTCCCACCCCCTCCCGTGCTCTTAGATCCTCATCTGCTTTGCACCTGTCTGTCCCCTCCGCCCGTCTCTACACCATGGGGAGCAGAGCATTCAGCCGCTCTGCCCCTCGCCTCTGGAACTCTCTACCACCCCAACTTCGAAATACGGACTCAATTCTCCATTTTAAAATACAACTCAAAACCCATCTGTTCAAGATTGCTTATTCTCTTTAAAAATATCAATTTCACTGTCACAGCCTCTGTATTTTTAAATGTTTTTAAACGTTTTTATAATTATAATTTTTATTTTTTCTATAAAATGTATTATTATTATTATTATTAAAAAATAAAACTAGGTCACGTAAATAAAAAAAAAGGAATCTTCTTAATCAGTGAGATTTACTCATTTAATTTTGTTACTTTTCTGATATTGAATCTCACAAAACAGCATAAAAACACATAATTACAAAGTTTAAGTAGAAGGATATAAGGTTTTTAAAATCCTTTAAAAAACAATAATCTGAAAAGTATACTGTATATTTGCTTTCAGATGTTTTTACGCTGATATCCCTAATTGAAAGAGTACAAAATGTCATTAGGCATCTCCTAATCAGTAAATGGACCACCAAAGAGCAATTACCGCAAATCTACGATTTCACCTCAACAAATAACTCCTATTATATAAACGGTAAAGGCAGTATCATGCTGTGGGGGTAAATTTAGGGAAGTTTCAAAGTTTATTAGAAGATGAATGGATAAAAAATACATAACAATTGTGAAAGAGACCCTTTAAATACCACAAAAGGCCTAAAACTGAGGTGCAGGTTCACCTTCCTGCACAATGAGGACCTAAAGAAAACAGCCAAAGCTAAGGAGAAATGGTTTAGAAGAAGAACATTTAAATGAGCTAGAAAGCTCTAATCAGAAATATTATTAATTTAAAGTTTTGCAATCTCTTGCAAAACCTGGAAACTGATGGGACTAAATGGGAAAGAGTTTATGGGTAATTAATCCTTTGTGAGGCACTCTAAATAAAAACGAAAGCAAGGAATCCAGAATACTTGTTTTATTATTAGGGCCCACTTCTGAGCATATAAAATCCACACAAAGAAAGACTGGAAGAACATACGCATACACATTAAAAAAAATAAAAAATTAACATAAAATCAATAAAAAAAATACTTTACTTTTTTTTGTAAATCACATTACAACTAATTTTCCTCTAGAGATCATATTACTCATTATCGAAGAGCTATCCTTAAAAATACAGAATAATATATTATTTATAATGTACTATATAAATATATAATATTTGTTAAACATAATCTTATAATATATTAATATATAAAACTTTGTGTTTATCATATTAATATTTAATTGCAAAATATATAACTTTGTATATATTTCATCCAGTTTCAGGTCAGTTTAAATAGTTTCTAATCTAAATAAATATGTGCAAACTAATTGAAAGGTAATTTTAGAATTTGTTTTGGTCTTTTAAGGGGTTGTAATATATAAGAGATTATTGTGATACTATCTCTGACTCATCTTTCATGTGATTAAAATGAGATCTAAGAAGCCTCCTATTCATTGTGACAGCAGCTGTCTGAACTGTGGTCCGATCCAAGATGGCCGCCATCCAGGAGGCCGACGTGCCTCGAGGACGAGTGTCCAATGAGGCTTCTATGTATATAATGTCTATTTGTATAAAGACAGACCGTTGTGTAACTTCCTTTCTTATTTTATATTTCCGTTGCAGCTTTTACATATATCTGTTGCGGCTTTTATATTTGTGTTGCAGCTTTTGTATTTAAGCTGCGGCTTTTGTATTTGCGCTGCAGCTTTTGTATTTATGTTGCATCATTTATATTTGCATTATGGCTTCCGTATTTGTGTTACGGCTTTTGTATTTGTGTTGCTGCTTTTGTATTTATGTCACATCTTTTGTATTTGCGTTATGGCTGTATTTGTGTTGCAGCTTTTGTATTTATGTTGCATCTTTTGTATTTACATTATGGATTTTGTATTTGTGTTGGGGCTTTTGTATTTGTGTTGCGGCTTTTGAACTTATGTTGCATCTTTTGTATTTACATTATGGATTTTGTATTTGTGTTGGGGCTTTTGTATTTATGTTGCATCTTTTGTATTTACATTATGGATTTTGTATTTGTGTTGGGGCTTTTGTATTTGTGTTGCGGCTTTTGAACTTATGTTGCATCTTTTGTATTTACATTATGGATTTTGTATTTGTGTTGGGGCTTTTGTATTTGTGTTGCGGCTTTTGAACTTATGTTGCATCTTTTGTATTTGCATTATGGATTTTGTATTTGTTTTGGGGCTTTTGTATTTGTGTTGCTTCTTTTGTATTAGTCTTGACACCTCTGGGCCACCATAAGAACAACATTGCCTGCGTTACTCAAGAAAAACCAAGTCAGCTTTTGTTTCACCTGTCACAGTTAGAGTACCGTAATCCTAAATTCCTAAAAGCAAGCAGTTTGCTACTTATATATCTTAGGAGAAATAAGTCACAAGCTACTGAGGGTTGGGCATGAGGTTTATCAGTAAGATCAGCAGTGTCTGTGATGGATCAGAATGAGGAACAGACTGTATAATGTCTGTGGATGATGTCCAATAAAAAACAACAACAAACAAACAAACAAAAAACTTATAAGCTGAAATAAAAGATAAGGACAAGATATATTTACTGCTTTCAGACCAGGTTATCTGGGTTTGAAAGGGTAGGGTTAGGCTTTTATTAAGTAAAAATGATTTTAGAGGTAATTCAATAGATGTCACTATTATGGCCTGTGGCTACACCAAAACACACAAATGTAGACTCAGAGGACTTTAACATGGATGTCCATGTATTCTAACAAGAAGTAAAATAAGTCAATATAAATGTGTTTAAAACAACCAAGATTGTTAAAAAAATAGGAGAAAAAAAATCACACATAAAGTTGTCTATTGGATAAGCAAGTTCTTCTGTCACATACAGGCCTGTATATAAAAAAATAAAAGGTTTTATATATACATATAAACTTTTATTTTATTATAATACTAAACGTATATAATTCTCTTAATGTTTTCCTCTTCCTGTGAAATCAATTAAACTGCTGAGTGTCGCAGGAAGACTGATTGTGCGTTTCCACCAACAGTGCATTCTACCCCACTGTTGGTCAATCAATAACAAGGCAGGGCATAGTGGGAACGTCTAGTACAATGGCTGGGTAAAGTGACCATGAAACAGATGAGGTCTTTTTCAAGTTTATACTATTTTTACAGAGGTTTAGGAAATCAAGGTCAGCGCTGGAAATAGACCTTTAGTCAATGTCATTGAAAAAAAGTATCAGTTGATACTCTTTGTGGAGAAAAAATAACCTTAGATAGATGTGAAAATCATAAAGAAATTTATTTAGTTTTACCTGAATTCCTTTCAAAGATGATGCTCCCATGTAAAGAAAAACTCCATAGAGGACAGGCATAGGAATAAACTGAAATAGGAAAATAGAGAGTTATACTTTAACAGGCCCATGACATTATAAGTACAACCGGGAATTCCACAAAATATTTATAATATGATATAAAATGTTGATATAATAAAATATTTGGCACACAAATTTTTATATGCTAATTATACACAAATACATTTCCATATTTTTTAACTTGTCACATATTATATGGTATAGCAGATAACACCATCCCTACTAGAACAGTGAATTGCCTCCCTTATATTAAACCATGGAAAACAAGTGAGCTTAAGCAACTGCTTAACAAGAAAAAAACAAGCATTTAATAAGGGAGACAGGGAATTAATTAGGAGTGTACAGAAGCAACTTAAGGTCAAGATAAGAGAAAGCATGGAGACAGGCTGGAGAGGAAATTGCAGTAAAACAGTATCAGAGTTATGTGGTCAGGGATGAAGAATGTCACAGGGTTCAAGCAGAAGGATGATCAGACAGATAGAAAGTCTGGACAGGGCCTATGAACTGAATAGATTCTTCAACAGGTTTAGTTCAGGCACAAGCTCAGCGTCTTTCTCTTTTGCCCACATTTGCATGGATAACCTGCCCTCTCCCACCATTGAATATCCTTCTTCTATGAGTTTGATGTCAACCTAATAGGTAGAAGGTGCTACTCCTTCCGCCTTTCCCATGTCTGTCTCTAGAAGTCAAGTGCAGAGGCAGCTGGAGAGACTGAATCATAACAGGTCAACAGGTCCTGGTGGTTTCATCCCCAGACCTCTGTCCAGAGCAGCTCTGTGGGATTCTGCAGCACCTCTTTAATCTTAGTCTGACTCTGGAGATGGTTAGTGGTGTGGAAGACCTCCTGCCTGGTTCCACTATCAAAGAAGACTCCACCAACAGGTCCTCAGTGACTATAGACTGTTGCCCTGACATCCCACTTTATGAGGGTCCTAGAGAGACTTCTGTTGGTTCACCTCAGCAAACAAACAAGCAGCTATTAGGACCCCCTGCAGTTTGCTCTTCGCTGTGAAGTTGGAGTTCAGGATGCCATCATTCACCTGTTTCAACAAACCCACTGCCATTAAGACAAGGCACACAGCACTGTGAGAATCATGCTTTTTTAATTTCTCCAGTGCATTTAACACAATTCAGCCTGACCCTACTTTATCAGAAACCCCAGAAGACCCAGGTGGAGGCATCAACAATTGCCTGGATGAAAGACCACCTGACAAACAGCCTGCTGTTAGTTACTAGACTGACGGTCAGTTGTCTAATGGTCAGTTGTCTAATCAAGTAGGAGCACCACAGGGGGTGGTACTCTCACCCTTCCTTTTTACTCTGCACACTTCTGACTTCCAGCACCAGACTGAGTCCTGTTATCTGCAGAAATACTCAGATGACTCTGCAATCATTGGGTGCATCAAAGATGGACAATAAGCTGAGTACAGAGAGCTGGTGAACTGCTTTGTGGCATGGTGTGGAAACAATAATCTGATCCTAAATGTCAACAAAAAAGTGAGATGATTATAGATTCCTACCTACAGCTATCTACACATATAAGAATTTGATGAAAAAAACAAAACTATGAGTTACTTTTCCCTTTGGGATTAATAAAACAGTTTTTAATTGAATTGAATATTATCCTGGCCTTGTGTTTGCGACTCACCTGCAGAGCTCCTGTCATGAAAACGGAGCAGCCCATGAGCAAGAAGATAACCAGGCCTGTGAGCCTCTGCTCTCTTATGCCCAGGAAACGTGGCTGCTCTCCTGGAGCTGCGCTCTCTGACTCCAGTTTCAGGCTGTTAACATGTGAAATGGACAACACGGTGGCGGCCACAAACCATGGCAATCCCATAATGGAGCACACAGCCAGCATCGACCCTACCATCAGCAAGTCCAGATTGTACCCACAGCCTTTCTGTAAAACAGAAAGTGGGTCAAATACAGCTCTAGAATCCAAGTGTAAAATAGTATTTTCATTTTCTTTCATTTTCTTCTTGCCAGTAGTTTGTGTTCTTTTCGGTTAATAATGACAGCAGTTATCTGTTGGTCCATGAAGATGAGAATGGTACAAAGGAGCGCAGGTATAGATGCAACTAGGGTTGTCCACCAGGGGTTGGGCCCGATCGGATTGATGAGCCAACCACGATCATCTCTGGTAGGCTGCATGTATAGAGCAGAGATGAGTTTTAACACTTCTTTAATTTACATTGGGCATCTGGTAATGTTTATTACTGTTTCCCGGCAACAGTTTACGGTCCTCTCAAATATATATGTGCTGTAAACTGGTCAAATATGTTGGATATCAGGCTTTATTTGCTCATTTGACCATTTTAACTTTTTGCTGAACTTATGTATTTAAATATAAAGCAAAGTTGTCTTTTTAAGTAATCTTTGCTAAGTTACATCTAAGAAATATATTTCTGATAAATGTATTTTACCTGAAATTTACTGGGCACCTTCAGCTTCTGGGATGGCACTCCAACGACAAAGTCAAGCAGGACCATGATAACAATTGTGAGAAACACTGCAAAGTCGCTGATCATGGAACGAATCTAGGAGGGACAAATTAGTGCATTTAGACACGTTACTACAAACAACATCAGGTTGCAAGAAAACAATCTAAGATAAACTTCAGTGTCCTCCCGAGGTTATTGATCCTTTTCTGCCTTTTGTCCATTGTAAACCTGAATATATGCTTTGCGGATTTTACGTGTGATTACTGGGTTTTCAAACTTTTTTTTTCACAAATCCAAATCTTAAAACAGATTGCCAATAAAGGAACTCTTCATTCCTTTATAAAACATTGTGTCTTGTCCCCTTTACTCTTATACTAAATGAAATTCAGTACAACCAAATGTATGCCTTTCTATCAGCCCCCTTGTATTCATATTTTGTAAAATCATCCTGTAGCACAAATATAGCTAAATGCCTTTTGAGGCAAATCCTTAATAGCTTTAAATATCTAGAGAAATGTTGCCCGTCCTTTTTTTCAAAATGACCAAAGCTGGAACTGGATGGAAAACCAGCCATAAATAGAAACTTTTAAATCCTTTACTCAGTCTGGGTTTTACCTGGACCACTCTAACTAAAAAATATCCTTGGATCCAACGCATTCCTTTGCAGCTCTGGCTGTATGATTATTGTTCTGCTACAAGTTAACCTATAACCCATTCTGCATGATCCTGCAACCCACTCTTTACATAAAGATTATTTGTTCAGGATAGAGTGCATTATTACTCAAATTGTTTTTAACAGTCATCAATGGTCCCTTTTTGCCAGTTTTCCATAAGGGCAATGCCGTGCAAAAAAAAAAAAAAATGAGGCAATGCCTGTGAGCTATAGTTCAAGAAATAAACTGAAGCTGTGCTCCTGCTCCACAACTGGGTGACTTCTTAACAACACGTTAATTATGCCACCGTTGTTCTGTAAAGAAAGGAGCAGGCCATTTTCTACAGATTAAAACAACACATTAATGTATGGATCATTATTGATACCAAGGGCCATGAATGCCAAAAATGAACCAAAAATGGTACAGCCTGGGGGAAAAATGCTATGTTCCACATGCATATTTTGCTGTTGGTGTAAATATCTTGACTGATCCAAACAGAAAGCGGTCACTGTAGGATGTGTGCATGCTGTTTCACACACACACTTACGTGTGTGTATTTATTACCTTTAAGGCAGTTGGTTGCACTGGATTTTATTTGGGGATATTCAAGTATTCAATACATTTTTTTAAATGATCAAATGCATCTGTTTTTTTAACCCTACTCTACATGATAGTTAAATTTTAATAAAAGTCAAACTGTGAAAAAGTCCCTGGAGTATGAATACATTTACATTGCATTGTGTTGTCTGGTTATAAGTTAACGTTGTGGAGTACCTTGGTGGGGAAATAACGGCTTGTCTTAAATTCTTTCAGGAAGGCCGACATGAAGAACGTTGAAAAGAACAAGATGACGGACCAGAAGAGAACATCTGGGGTGAATGGGCCATGGTGCCCACAAGCTGTCCCAACAAAGTGCCCATGCAGGCTAATACACTCCTGCAGGTAAATGGAGAAAATAACTCAGATTTAGATATAAAACAATGCAGAGAACTCCTTATCTGATCTGTTAAGTTAAAATAATCAAACTGTATGAAAAAAGTTTCTATTTTGCATAAGAAAAAAACAGTTGTTCGCAAATGGTAGTAGTGGTAACCCTACAGATGTCCTTCAAAAGGATTAACTGCTGATAGGAAGGTGAGCTTAAGTCGAAAGTTAACCAAAACAAAAGCATTGTGAAGCACTAGATTATAAATTCAAGGTGAGGATACAGTCTCAATCTCTGAACCACGAAACCTATGTTAATATTTCTAATAGTCCCACATTGTTTTAAAAAAAAACTGGATAGTTTAACAATTCGACTCTAACTTGGGCTCTGATATGTCATGTTCTAACATTTTAGCTCACCCTTGTTTTTTGGAATTCAGTACAACAAACCATAGCTTGGGTTTCTTTTTAGTCAATACCTTTTAAAGTCATATGAAAAACATTACATAGCTTCTAGTGATGCCATAGATATGATGATTTGTGGGTAAAGTTAGTATGTGATAAAAATATAGAGCCTACAGACAGACAGACAGACAGACAGACAGACAGACAGACAGACAGACAGACAGACAGATAGATAGATAGATAGATAGATAGATAGATAGATAGATAGATAGATAGATAGATAGATAGATACCTTTACAGTTAGGTTATCCCAGGGTACTGCAGAGGCTGTAATATTTCTCTCACTCCAGAACTTTAATGTTTCATTACTGGGAATATTAGGCTCTGAACACCTGCAGCTACACAGCAATATGACAAAAAGGGGTAAATGTACATATGCTGCAAGACTAAGCAAGAATTTTGTCCTTGGATAAAAGTTTTAGGCATAGATGTTATTTCAAAGGCTTAAAAAAACACAAATAAGTGTCTCTTCCATAGTACCACAAAGGAAAAAAAAATAGTTACTCACTATGTTAGTGTGAGTTTATCCAGCTCACTGTTTTTATTGAAGGGGTACAGTTCTCCTAAGTGGAACAGTTTCTCCAAGGCCTCATAGATGAAGATGAGACAGATGAGGGCAGCAAATGCTTCCTCTGTGAATCGGGTGATGTAACAAACCAGAGAGCTAGCATCTGTGGCCACTAACACCAAACACAGCAGGGCTGTCCACAGGCCAATGCAAGCTCGGAGTGACAAATATGACAGGCCAAAGTCCCTGAGAAAAAAGGTTAGATAAGATCATAGGAGGATAGGGGAAACCTGATTAGTGAGTAGAGTAGTTGTTTGGATTCTGTACATACTTGCAGAATTTGAAGAGTATTTTCTCAAAAACCAGTACAGGCCCAGTGCTGCCCAGAATGGTGAGAGGCTGACCAGCAAACAGAGAGTAGGCTACCCCAGTCATTGATGCACCGAATAAGGACTCTATGGCACTCTAAGACATTCAGTGGTTTAGCATTGTGCTACATTCTGATTCATTCACATGTTATAAAAACAGTATGGTGCTCTCCATGTGTTTACTCTTACAATGCGTCCTTCAGTCGCCTCCCCAAGCAGTCCGCCAAAGGTGATGACAGGAGACATACAGGCACAGTAGAGGAAGAGGAAAGAGGCAACGCACTGGAGGCTAAGGCCATCCTTAAAGTCACTCACATAGAAAGGAGCTTTCCTCTTAATATCCAGTATGAGGCCGCCAAACAACCTAACCGCAGTGCACAATAAGAACATTCAGATGGGTTTTCTTACATTTATAGAATGTACTGTACAGAAAAAACATGAGCATAGGAAATGACTTTTAGACACAACACAATAGTGACCTCTTGCAAGCAATGCAGCGATGTCTTTGTATGGTAGCCCAAACTGAAAATATAGCCAAATTAGTTCATCCATTTTAATGAACATGGTTGTCTGAAATACCCATGCGAGAAAGTATCTGGTGCAGAAGAGAACATTTTCTTTTTCTATCCTCAGTGTCCCTTTAGGGGCTCGGCACATTTCATTTAGTGCTATGTTATATTGTATATCAGGAAAATAATATAGATTTTTTTTTCTTCTTCGTATTAATATGACATTGGGTAGAAAAGCACCTTAAAAATATATTTTAGCTCGTGGTTTTGTTGTGAGAAAGTGTTCAAAGGATATAAAGACTTTTGAAAAGCCTCACTTTCTTCAGAAACTCATATTCCGCTTTTTGAAATTCGTCTTTATATCTACACATTGCTGTCATGATCCTATATAGATTATTATATTTTACATGTATTGGTTCTGTTCAAACTGTTTTGTCTATGTTAAACATTCATCTAGCTTCCATCAGAGTAAACTTCCTACTTTGAGCAAACATGCCTCTGTAGTAAACCTGTCTGGTCAGCTGCCTACCTTCCTGTCCTCTGCAGCTCTGGCCCATGGTGTTCAGCATGTTGCGGTTCCTCTACCTGCAAGGCTGTACCATTAGGAACCCCTGGTGTTTTCCTTTTCTCCTGCAGGTCCAGAGTAAGCAAAACGCAACATGAGGCAAAGGTAATCTAAACAATTATAGGTGTATCTATAGCTAGACTTTAATGCTGAAAGGTAAAATGTATGACTATTAATGCATACCTGAGAGGGTACATTCTTTGGGGGCTCTATTCGGATAGAAGGGTCCCACTCCCCTGGGGGCAAGACAGTCACCTGGTCCAGGAACTCGTCTATTCCTGCTAGAAGGTCACTTCTGTCTTTTGCTTTATATGCTACATTGTGGAAGATCTGATCCAGAGTGGAGTTAAATAATTAGAAAAACATCAAGGAAAAAACTGTGTAATTTTGAACATTTCTATCTGTATAAGCTACATTTGTTTTGCAAAAGTATTAATACCTCTTAAAATAGACCAACAAAAAGAGATTTATGAAAGTGATGTGGAAGAAAAAATAAATAACCATGCATTGTTATTGAGCTCTCTTCGCTCAGAGATCAAGTTTTTAAATCTACTGCAACTCTGTTCTGTAAATAGGTATTTATAATGTACTACAGAAAGGGGGATAAGAAGTTCATATTGGATGAGGCTCTGTTACAAGGCACTGTGGATCAGAAATGTCTCCAACCTCATCTGTCATAATAGTTGCCATCGAGCGTCCAATTTCATGGTACTGCTGAGCCTTTCCATCAGGGCCAAGGAGAATGAAGAGGAATCTAATTTGGATCAACAGATAAACTATACTTCATAGACTGTCCTTTTAAAGCTTATTTAACATGAATTACACTCAGAGACAGGTAGAGCTGTGGCTTTTTACCTGGTGGGGATAGGGACCTCAGTTAGTCCCGTGAGCAGGACAGCAGGGGAAAGGCGTACAAAAGCAACAATCGGTCTCTCCAGGAAGTCCAAAACTCCAACCAGCACATTTGAAGCCTCTGCGCCTTCTGGAATCTTCTTCATAAAATGCAGATCAACCTGTTGGTTGAAAAAGTAAAAGGTGACCAGCAGACTAAAGTTTTATCAGATTCTATTACAACTCATAAACATCCATCTTCTGCAATAGAAGGAATGGATTCAACCATTTTGCATCTCATCCAAATACTGAGCTGAGGAAAGAAATGTATTAATATTCATTAAATAACAAACTATATTTCCCACAGCCAGTTTGTTTACCTTACTGAGATCCACTTGACTGTTTTCCTGTCCAGCGCCGTTCTTGGCTGGTTCAGTTGGCAGAGGAGGCTGGGGAGACGGGGCCGACCCTGTGGGATGGGAAGATGTGGGTGTATGTAATCATGATAGAAAGTGGCTGAATAGTAGAAAATGTCTTTCTAAAAAACAAAGAGTAAAGTTTAAATGCTTTCATTTTCTGCAAGAGCATTGCAGATTAATTTCATTCTTGGAAGCAGTATATCTGTTAAAAGATGATCCTGCAGTGCACTGCAAATTTATGCCCATTCATTGAACTTTTTTCATGTTATATTTTACTAACAAAATCCCCAATGTATTTTGTTGTGATTTTTTTTGTTCGTGGTAAACTAACAAAAAGCATTTCCAAATTAAAAAAATACAAGGCATGAATGAAAACGCATGGCATGCATTTGCATTCAGTGCCTTTTAATGTGATACCCCTAAAAGAATTCCAGTATAATCAATAGGCTTCAGAAGTTATTTAAAAACAAAATTTTAATGGCAATCTACCGGTGTCTAAAATAGCCATAAAAAGAGTAATTTAAGTGTTATCATAGACATGGGCTACATGCAAAACATTATGGGCCGGATTTATCAAGATCCAATTTTGCGTGCAATAATTTGCGCTCGCAAACTGGAATTTTGCGCGAGGGGCTGAACCATGGTTTGCGGGTGATTTAACAAGAATGATTGCGTAACTGGTGGCAGGTGCAAAACTGTTGGAGACGCCCTATTTAAATAATGGTTTTGCGCTTTTTGTGGTTTGCGGCAAAGTAGTTTGTAGTTTGTACAAACTAGTGCATTAAGAAATTTAAATCTTACAGTGACCCCCAACAAAAATAAATAAAAAAAATAAATAAATAAAAAAAATAAATAAATAAATATATATATATACATATATATATATATATATATATATATATATATGTATATATAAAGAAAAAACTTTGGCAAGCTTTATTCTCTAAGGTGGTATGTGGCTGAATTTCTACTTCACTGCAGTAAAAAAACAAAACAAAAAAAACTGGTGTTTTGTATTGGCCTGTAGAAAAATGCACATACCAAATGGCTCACAAGAAGTGACTGTGGATGAGATTACTGCGCGTACGCATCCCCGCAGCATTGGCATGTTGCTCCACAGGCGCAGGGGGGAGGTCGGGGTTCTCAGGTAGGGCGTCAGGGCGACATGGCATTTAGAACGTCGGACAGCACTTCTGAAAAGCGAGATTGGGAGATCCCAGCTCTCGCTGCAACCGTACACTGGAATGACCCAGATGCAAAAATAGTGCAATGTTGCAAGGAGTTTTGTGATATCTGGTATTGCGTGGGTCCTCCTTATGGCTGGCTCCAAATCCAAAATGGCAATGCTGGATAAACGATATGTTTTGATGATCTTTTCCTCGTTCATTCCAAAAATATTCACACCGAGTGAAAAAATGCGTTCTCTGCGTCTCCTTGCTTCATTTCGATGTCTCCTTTTTGCGACAATAACCGCTGCCATGTGTGCGCAATTACGCATACAGACCATTTGCACCTACTTTTGAAACGTGTTAAATATAGAGTCAGATACCGTTAGCAAAATTGCTTTCAGGTTTGATAAATCACTTTGCGAGTGCTAAATTAATATATTTACATGTTCTCCTCCCACAAGACGCACTTTTGCGTGTAAACGCCCCATATTGCATATTCATTGCAGAAAAAGTACTAAATGGGTCGGAGGCGCTATTTAGCACATTTTAAAGACCAAATCCTTTTAGCACACTGTTGATAGATCAGTTTGTACAATTTTTAGCGTGCGCAGTGAAATAGCTCACGTTTTTGTACACGCAAACCTTTGATAGATCCGGCCCTATGTGTTGAGGAAGACCATCATACCTCTATTATGAGACATGGTGGTAGAAAAACCATGCTGTGGAAATGCAATTCTTTAGCTTAGAGGTGAAATTGGTCAGACCTAATAATGAACAGTCTGGGATTAAAATTTAAAAGACATTTGAATATAAATTGTAAGATCAAAGCATATCCTTGTGGTAGAATAGCCAAGTCAAATTCCAAAACAGTTGAAAAATTGGCTTTGCACATTTGTTTCCAAAATGTACATTTGGTGGAGACCAATCCAAAATACACATTTCTAAAACAGATATACCCTTGTACTTTATAATAAATTATCTTTTTTATGTTTGTCTGTCACATACAATTCCAATAAAATCTATAGAAATGTTTGATTGCAATGTGACAAAATGTGAAAAGGTCGATTGGATATGAATACCTATGCAAAAGAATGTAGTTTACATGTTGCTAATAGGTCTTATCAAATTAAGGGTGATATTCCCACCAATGATTATTTGCGTGTTTTGTGCTTTATGAAACATACCTACTACTTGAGGCTCTGACTGTTTGCGCGCTCCCTCAGTGATGGAACGTACGATTGGAATAAGGTTTTTCTTCTTTTCATTTTGGTGGTGGTGCCTCTTGAGCAGGGCCTCACGTACCCTAACTCTAACAGTGTCATCCAGCTCGTGCGAGGCCTCCTGGTGGTCCAGAACCATGTCTACAACACATTGGTACACTCATTATCATCGTCCAGTTTACCGTGTCTAGCAAGAGTAAGAAGCTAGGCTTTGTTTGAAAAGAAAATATCTATAATTCTGACCTAATATGACAGGAAGTTTAGTCTGCTTAGAGTCTATTGTTTTATGAATAAGAATCGTTTTCAGTGAGTCTTTTGAGTTAAACAAATATGCACTTCCATATATGGATGATTACATACATCATTGATTATAGCTGTAAATACAAAAGAGAATGAAAATCAGCTTTTCTAACGAGAAATATTTATGCAGGGATTGTGTTTCAGTTCTGTTCCTCTGAAACTGTTTTTTTTTGTTGTTACTGTAAAAAAAAAAGAAATACTGCTAGTAACCTTAGCAGGGAGTTGACAGCCAGACCATGAAGGCAACATACATTGTTGTTTGTGAGAGTAAAATCATTTAACTAGAGAAATACTTTTTTTTGGTCCCCTGTTGATATAAAATGATTTGCTGATGACTACATTAAGTTAAGTCAATAAGCTTTCATTCACTCGAAATGTGTATGCTTATACCTATCACAATTTAATGCAACTATAGCTTCATTCTTTTATAATATGTGCAAGCTAAATAAGTTTATTTAAGAAGGAAACATTTTATTCATTTAAAACCTGAGTATTTTCCGATTTATGCATTACATGGGCATAGGTTTGCATAGGGACCATAGGGACATGTCCCTACCAAAATTTTGGAAGGACCTATTTGTCCCTACCAATAATTGGATGTAAACAACATGTTTATAATTTACTATACAGCAGCCGCTTCTTTTCCTCTCGCAGCTTCTCTGCCTGGTAGCTGCAGCTGCCTGCTCTTTCCTGTCCCTTTCACATAGCAGCGCATCAACTGTGCTGCGCGGTTTAACTCTGATTATTCTGCCTTAAGTTCCGCCTTCCGCGTGTTTCCTAGTCTGTATGTGCGCGCGCGCGGGTGCTTGGAGTGCGAAAAAAAAAGACGCTAAAATAAATTAATATTGGGCTACGAAACTAGTCCAAATTAAAAAAAATATTATCTACGCTAAAACAGGCGAAAGCTTCTGATTGGAGTTCTGTAAAGAAGCAGGAGAGAGTTTTTTGATTTGTGGAACTTGAGAAATGTAAGTTAACAACGTTAGGATTTCTTTTATTTTATCTTTTAATCAGATAGCCAAAGGCTCCTTAAAGAAGATCTTTTATGAAATGAAACCAGGTGAAACAGAAACGTTTAAACATTTCCTTTGGAGGAGTTCTGGATGGAGAATATTGACAGACAAAAACTATTTTTTTTACTTCTTAAATGCAAAATGTTTACATATTTTTTACAATCTTGGTATAATTCCTGCTCTAAGTGGGTCGCTCTGTCGGCTAAAGGCACATTTTAGTGGTCCTATATTCCAGTTAACGATTAATCAATTACATAGTTCACGATTATTTAAATAATTTGTTAATATGATTAATTGTTTCAGCCATAGATAAAATACATGAAATTAGCTACACAGAGTAACTACAGCCCAGATGTACAACTTCTAATATTAATACTTTAAATGCTCAGTGTCAGTTCCTCTTCTAGTTCCAGTGCACATGTAAATACAATACATTTATTTTCCGTCCCTTGAATGTATTATTTTGCATGATCCAGAGAGAGCATATTAGAAAAAAAATAAATAAATAAGAGTGGGTTTTACCTCTGTTTACCTCTGCACAATTCTATATCTTCAGAAGAAAACACAGGATAAATCCACATATTATAGACTATATTTGGTTAAACAGACACTGTCTTAGTAGCAGGTAAATTTAAATGCAATCCTTTTCAAAGTGGAAAAAGTCCTAATTCCACATTCATCAGAGCCAGTTATGATTTAAATATTGATAAACAGCATCTAGAGCATGTAGTGCTTATAAGATTTGTATTAATGTAGCAAGAAATGCTGCTGTTCTCTTTAAAATAAATGAGCCCTGAAGCTCACATTAAGCATAAAAAAGAGCATGCATATTTTTGCAAAGGACCAATGAAACCGAAGAATAGTGTCCCTACCAAAGTTGAAATCAAACCTACGCCCTTGATGCATTACAATACTGCTGTCGATACATTATGTGGAAATAAATATGTGCTTTTAAATCCCTTGGTACAGTGCCAGTTTGTTGATTCTCATTTCTACAGCTCTACTAACATTTCTCATGTCTCCCTCTTCCACACTTGATATGTGACTACCGTATATGACTCTTCATTGATACATTTTAATTTTGGCTGGAGACTGTTTCCCACAGGAGATGATGATTCTTAATTAACTTGACCGCATTTACATATCTCTGTATTCTCTATATAATCTTATTTATATTTGACAGTTTCAGAGATTACTAATGAATTACAACTAAGTTCAAGCTTCTATACAGTTAAACATTGGAGGTTGCAAAAATCATGAAATTTGACACATTTGTTTCATTAGGCTTCTCTAGTTGCTATGTTAAACCAAAATTCTCATATGTCTGTCTCTAGTTCTAGACTGAGAACAGACAACATGCCATAGAAGCCAAATTGGTGCTGCCTAAATATAAGATCATATTTCATTAGCTTTTCTTTATGTCTCCTTTTCCCTTCAAGCTTAGTTCTTTAGTCAGCACAAGAGTGTACATTAATTGGGTTGCTTTGACAGCCAATAAGGGGTTCTCTAGCTCAAATTTCTGTGCTGTAACTGAATGGATCCTGTATAAAGATAATGAGCTGGCCTAAGTGATACCTAGTGCCTTGTTAATAAGGCACTAGGTATCACTGTTCACTGTCACTGTCTTATTAACAGTCTTGTTAATAAGAGGAACAGCAGTGCAACACAATAAATAAATAAATAATAAGGGAAAACCTGCACAGAGAAAATAAAGAAGGTTTTAAGGTTACAGGATAATGTCTGCAAACATTATTTAAACAAAAAATGTCACATGTTTTAACAAAGATTGGTGGTTACTCTATTTGTTTCCCCATTTCTACATGTAGCTTGAAGCATTGCAATAAAATATATATTTAAAAAAATGTTTTATCTGTTCAAAATGAGTTTAAAATATGCATACAAAGGATGAACCCATGAATAATGAATAACCTAAGGCTTTACCTTGGCATTAAAATGAATGCTCTAATGAGTGGCGGTAACATGCTTGGATAACTCAACTCTTAATTTTACGATTTTAACATGAAGGACATGAAATCCCAGGGGTTTCTCTTACGGAATGAATAAAATCTGAAGCCTGAGAAATTTTTACGACAAAGTTTTTCAAGAAAGAAAAAGTTGTGAAGAATTGCTGTGTTGTATCTGCATGCGTGGACGATTCAGGCTGTTTCATTCACATATCTGCCTCTGTGGGGACCTGTTATTGATATTGAGTACCTCCTCCCTTAGCTTTAAATTTAAGGCTAATTCCCTAACAATGAAAATGATAGATTATACTGATAGTTACTGCAGCCAATTTCTGCTAGGGAGAGAGTATAAGTTGTGGTTTTGCTGCTACAGCAGAAATAGACTCAGTAATAAAGCTACAGCTTAAAGGAATAGTACACCCAAAACATGATTAGCCTTCATTTTCTACTCACCCCCATGCTGAACAAAACTCTGGAGAACTTTTTTGATATCTCAAATGCATCTGGAGATCTGGGAGGCTTCTTGCTGTCTGCTGACATTCAAATAATGGAGGTCTATGGCGCCCGAGACAGAAAGGTCCACAAAAGTCCACAAAAACGTGTCAATATTCCTCCATACTGCTCGTCCAATGTAATCCAAGTGTCCTGAGTGGGTAGTATCCAGAATTTACTCGAAACGAAGTCATTTAGAACGTTTTAGAGCCTAAACAGTAGTGTATAGGATTTCCTAATAGCGCCCCCATGCGCGCTCACGATTCTACGGAAGCCGGCAGACCAAACCGCAAGAAAGTGCGCATTCAGCGTCTGCTCTGCCGATAATGCAAGCGTAGAAGAAGAAATGTGCTGTTTACCTGTGCAAAGAAAGAAACAACGAAAGAAAAATGTCTGAGGACTTCAGTATTGAGGAAGAGCATGAGTTCTTTGCCGAGCTGAATGCGCTGGTTTGGTCTGCCGGCTTCCGTAGAATCGTGAGCGCGCATGGGGGCGCTATTAGGAAATCCTATACACTACTGTTTAGGCTCTAAAACATTCTAAATGACTTCGTTTCGAGTAAATTATGGACGCTACCCACTCAGGACACTTGGATTACATTGGACGAGCAGTATGGAGGAATATTGACACGTTTTTGTGGACTTTTGTGGACCTTTCTGTCTCGGGCGCCATAGACCTCCATTATTTGAATGTCAGCAGACAGCAAGAAGCCTCCCAGATCTCCAGATGCATTTGAGATATCAAAAAAGTACTCCAGAGTTTTGTTCAGCATGGGGGTGAGTAGAAAATGAAGGCTAATCATGTTTTGGGTGTACTATTCCTTTAACCCATTCGATTATCTTAGCAGAGCTATCTGGTTATTTGAATTGTTTCGTAAACCCACCACAAAAATGGAGGCCTCTTTTCTCCTTTTGCAAGATGATTTTATTATGACTTGTTTAAACAGAACTTTATCAAAGAGTAGGACCAATGTTGTAGTGCACTAAAAATATTGCTTTTCAGTCATAAGTCATGTTTCCTTTTTTGTGATCTAAAAAGTGTAATATGTGTTAACCAGAACAGCTGCTCTGAAAATTTCTGTACAAAAAAACTGAGTTTATGTAAATAAGGATAAAAGGCGAAAAAGTTACAGATTCAAACAAAAAGCTGCAAATGCTACATAATGCCATGGGTGATATGCTACTTAACCTTTTTAAACTAAATTAATTAAATAGGATAACAGGTAGGCAGTTCATACTTGTGATTTCAATTCAATAAAATGTTTAGGTAATGAGCAATGGACATCAAGCAGTTCAGTTTTTTACCTTTATGAACAAACATTGGTTAAAGAAATGTCGAATTATACAAAACTTCAAAGTTGATTTTCTGTTCAACGGATTTTGATGTCCTGTTGAATGTACTAGTTTATGGTAAAAAAAACAAACTTTAAATTTTTATTTCAGTATAATTATATAAAGAATTAACATTGTTTTATACCTTCAGTCACATTTAAATAAGAAATTAACCTATGTGAAAGTAGGGTTATATATATATCTTGTTTACAGTTTTTAGCAGTTCAGAACTTGGGTGATGTAAGGACTTCACTGTATCTCAATGCATGTATGAACACTGGAGAATATTTACATAATTTAAAATGACCTAGATGATTTATGAATTTATAAAATGCAGTAAATTGGACTTTGCCTGAGACAAAAAGGTTTATATAAATAATCACTATTTTTATGAAAGGAATGTGTGAGAAAGGTATGTCAGAACTGTTGTTGACCATTTTCACTTTAACAGACTTCTTGCAATGCTTTCATAAATAAATGTTTAGCTTAAGCTTTACAACTTAGATTGTTTATACAGCATTCTGATACTGACTTACACAGAAAAATAAGTTTCTCACCTGCTATTTCCTCAATGGAGTCGGCCCGCATGTCCAGCAGAACGCTACCGTTGATGATGCAGCTCCGGAGCTCAAACAAGCTGTGAAGGGAGAGTGTAGCCACATAAGGCTTGCTCCACCTCTCTCCACCATCCTCCACATCTTCTTCAAACTTTAACCACCTGCAACATAACATAACAGAATATAATGTTTACATTGCTCATGTTTGTTCTTTAAAAAACTACCGTATTTTCACAACCATAAGACGCACCGTACTAAAAGGCGCAGCCTCAGTTATGTGTGCCATCACTGTATTTAGAACACACATTGGGCTTACCGGACTATAGGGCACGGGTTTTATATACAGGTGCATGTCCTCTACTACGTTTAAATACCTCTACTGCGTATTTAAAAATAGAGCGGGAGCAAAACTGAGTATGACTTTGCTTTATTCATGTTTTTATTACAAAGTATTAATCAAACCTGGGAGCTGGCCGTGAGACAGACACATCGCTGATGACACAGAGCGCTGTGATCACTCCTCTGAAACTGTTTATTGACGCATAAATTAACTTAAAATGCAGAAATCTGCCGGCAGAATGTGTTCGCTTTTATTATCCTGGTGCTCTTTGATTAAAAAAAATAAAAAAAATAAAAATAAACATATTCCATCCAGGGTTGGAGGTTGTTTACCCACAAAGCACACCCCCTGAACCCATCTGCAAAAACCCTACCTCCCCATCCCTTCCTGGAGCCTGATACCCGCTACCTCACCAGGGGCCCGGACGGTCGAAAATTTTTCAAAGTGTGCCGTGGAGAGTAGGTCACAGGAGGGGTAGCCCCTAGCTACGTAATACCATGGAGGGATTTTGGTTTTTGTTGGCCCCTGTCTATTTCAGCAGGATAGTAGGAGAGTGGCTTTCGAAGAGCCGGTTTGGAGAAATGACGAGTCACGGACCAGGCGGGTCTTACACGCTCACTCTCCCCTGATCGATTGGCGAACGCGGCCTGCCATTGGAGGGACTCCTTCGGCCCCCGGCTTTGTATGGACGGCTTCTCCAACCTGCAGGCTCGACTGCTAAGCCCCGTCGGATGAGGACGCTGCGCTGGCACCCGTCCACGAACGGCGGCCTCCCCTTTGGGAAGGGAGACCGAGACGCCCCGTCAGACCAAGCGGTCCTCGACTGGAGCTCCGCCAGCGGTCCTACGCTCCGCGTGACAGGGGCAGGCCGTCCCCGGCGGCGACCTCCAGAGAGCAACACTGTTTCTCACGCCCTCCCAAGCCGAACCTAGACGGGAGGAGGAGCAGCAAAAGCAGGCAGGCGGCGGCCCCATTCCCGGGTCTCCGTCTTCCGACCGAGCGGATCCGGCCTCCCACCCAGCCCCCCAGCAAGCGCCTAGAGTTCGCGGCTCCGGTTCGGAAATTTTTCTAAGTCCCACCGCTGTATCAGGGGTCCCTGACATTTTTCTAAGTCCCACCGCTGTACCAGGGGTCCCTGACATTTTTTTAAGTCCCACCGCTGTACCAGGGGTCCCTTTGGGAAGCGAGACCAAGACGCCCCGTCAGACCCAGCGGTCCTCGACTGGAGCTCCTCCGCTTCGAGTAGCAGCGGCAGACTGTCCCCGGCGGAGACCTCCAGAGAGCAGCAGCATTTCTCATGCCCTCCGAAACCGAACCTAGAAGCGAGGAGGAGCAGCGAAAGCAGGCGGGCGGCGGGCCCCATTCCCGGGTCTCCGTCTTCCGGCCGAGTGGCTCCGGCCTCCACCCAGCCCCCCAGCAAGCGCCTAGAGTTCGCAGCCCAGGGGCCCTGCTGGGCCCCCGGGTTACCGATCGCTCCCAGCTCCCGGTTCTCCGCGGGAAAGGGAGGCTACCTGGTTGATCCTGCCAGTAGCTTTTGCTTGTCTCAAAGATTAAGCCATGCAAGTGTAAGTACACACGGACTGTACAGTGAAACTGCGAATGGCTCATTAAATCAGTTATGGTTCCTTTGATTGCTCCACCTTTACTTGGATAACTGTGGCAATTCTAGAGCTAATACATGCAAACGAGCGCTGACCCCCCGGGGATGCGTGCATTTATCAGATCCAAACCCGCCCTGGCCGCTTTGGTGACTCTAGATAACCTCGAGCTGATCGCTGGCCCTCCGTGGCGGCGACGTTTCTTTTGAATGTCTGCCCTATCAACTTTTGATGGTACGCTACGTGCCTACCATGGTGACCACGGGTAACGGGGAATCAGGGTTCAATTCCGGAGAGGGAGCCTGAGAAACGGCTACCACATCCAAGAAAGGCAACAGGTGCGCAAATTATCCACTTCTGACTCGGGGAGGTAGTGACGAGAAATAACAAGACAGGACTCTTTGGAGGTTCTGTAATTGGAATGAGTACACTTTAAATCCTTTAACGAGGATCCATTGGAGGGCAAGTCTGGTGCCAGCAGCCACGGTAATTCCAGCTCCAATATTGATCTTAAAGTTGCTGCAGTCAAAAAGCTCGTTGTTGGATCTCGGGATCAATTGACGGTCCGCCACGAGGCGAGCCACCGTCTGTCCCAGCCCCTGCCTCTCGGCGCCCCCTCGATGCTCTTAGCTGAGTGTCCCGCTGGGGCCTGAAGCGTTTACTTTGAAAAAATTAAAGTGTTCAAAGCAAGCCCGGTCGCCTGAATACCGCAGCTAGGAATAATGGAATAGAACTCCGGTTCTTTTTAGTGGGTTCTCTGAACTGGGGCCATGATTAAGAGGGACGGTGGGGGGCATTCGTATTGTGCCGCTAGAGGTAAAATTCTTGGACCGCAAGACGGATGAAAGCGAAAGCATTTGCCAAGAATGTTTTCATTAATCAAGAACGAAAGTCGGAGGTTCGAAGAGGATCAGATACCATCGTAGTTCCAACCATAAACAATGCCAACTAGCGATCCGGCGGCATTATTCCCATGACCCGCCGGGCAGCGTCCGGGAAACCAAAGTCTTTGGGTTCCGGGGGGAGTATGGTTGCAAAGCTGAAACTTAAAGGAATTGACGGAAGGGCACCACCAGGAGTGGAGCCTGCAGCTTAATTTTACTCAACACGAGAAACCTCACCCGGCCCGGACACGGAAAGGATTGACAGATTGATAGCTCTTTCTCGATTCTGTGGGTGGTGGTGCATGGCCGTTCTTAGTTGGTGGAGCGATTTATCTGTTAATTCCGATAACGAACGAGACTCCGGCATGCTAACTAGTTACGCGGCCCCGTGCGGTCGGCGTCCAACTTCTTAGAGGGACAAGTGGCGTTCAGCCACAGGAGATTGAGCAATAACAGGTCTGTGACGCCCTTAGATGTCCGGGGCTGCACGCGCACCACACTGAGTGGATCAGCGTGTGTCTACCCTTCGCCGAGAGGAGTGGGTAACCCGCTGAACCCCACTCGTGATAGGGATTGGGGATTGCAATTATTTCCCATGAACGAGGAATTCCCAGTAAGCATGGGTCATAAGCTACCGATTGGATGGTTTAGTGAGGTTCTCGGATCGGCCCTGCCGGGGTCGGCAACGGCCCTCGCCGGGAAAAGTACAACTTTTCAGACAGTAAATGAACATTTCCATTCCATAGAATGCAGCAGTTACTAAATGTAAACAGAGTGGCAGAGCCAAGGTGTTTGTGAGAAAGATGTAGTAAATAATTTCGTATAAACTAAATCCAGACCAAGTATTGAGTGGAATTGCTTTATATAACATAGAAATACTTTTCAATAGACCAAAATTGATGAGTAGAAAATAATTTTAATGTAATCTAATATTTTAATTATCTGAGAACTCAATGTTGAGTTTTTTTATCTATTACCCATAACCAATAAAAATAACAAAAATAGATATTAATTTGAGGGTAATTAATTATTTTTTGACTAGATTCAATGAAATAAATAATAAACTAAACAAGATTATCTTTGATTCAGATATACCAATACACAATTAAAAGTTAAACTAACAATGGTGCAGAGGCACAGCTCAAGCACAATAATGGTTATCTTCTACTTCTGCAGCTGTTTGTTTATACCAGCAGAGTCAGAAGCAGTGGTTATTTCTGCATAACTTATTCTTAGTTTTTTTTTGTGCCTCTTTTGTCGTTTTCAGCTAAAAAGCTGTTAATTCATTACAAATACTTGATGCTCATATTGTCAATGTTTTATTTATATACAAAGTTACCTGAATTCAAAATACATTTAACTGAATTAGAATTTGTCTATATTACATATAATAGGTGCATAGAGGTAACATTTGTAACAAAATTGCACTATAAAATCCAACTTGTGTACATAGAAAATCCTATACAGCATATTTGGATACTTTAAAGCGATAACATTTAATGTATACATAAGTTAATGTGCTGAGATGGAAACTTGATTTCAGCTTGTTCTGGTGAAAACTGGACTCTTAAAGATTTTTTCTACTGCTATGTACACTTCCCATTTATGGAGAATGATGGACAATGATGAAATTAGGTGCTAAGATGGAGCAGTTTAAGTGAAAAGTTGTTTTTTGTTGCTGTACCCGTTAAACATGTTACATTGCAGAATATCATGAACATTTGTATGTGCATGTTATAAGACTACAGGTTTACTTATTATTCTCTCATACAAAAAAATGTAATAATTACACTCCATTGTACATCAGATTATTTGATTGATATTTGATGTTCCTAACACTGTACCTCACTCCCAATCTGCAAGTTTACTGGTAAGTCCTTGAAATTCTAAAAGTAGAATAAGAGATAGATCTTTTAGTTATCGGGCTCCTAGTTTCCATCTCCTAGTTTCAGTCTGTGGGACAGACTGTCAAATTTTAACACTCGGCTTTAAACTTTCCTTTTTATTGCTGTTTTTTTTTTACATTGGGCCCTTGATTTTACGTTATTACATCATATTCTACTCACCCATATGAGTTTTGTGTCATTTGGAGCGGTTCAGAAGATATTCCGTTAGGTTATACCCAAGTAACGTCTTCCTATGGGCAGTCGACTTGAAGGCACAAACGAAACTGTTCATAATTTATTCTTTATGGTACAGCAGCATTCATAACATGTATGAGAATCACTGTCCCCCAGACATCCGTGGTTATATTTTTCATATCTATATGTTTTAAAAACAAAGTGCCGTGTAATGTAAAAAAAACAGTGTTCTCCTTTAAAGTGGCTGAGGTTATTCTGGTTCTGCAGCAACAATTAAGTCTCCAGTATGTCTTTTACAAAGCAAAAACATCAGGATCAGTACTTCTGTCTCTCTTTTTCTGGAGTTTTTTTTTTTTTCTGAAAAAGTAAAAGTTGTCCCCAATGCTAAAGCAACATGAATGTTCAGTATGACGAATCGTTGCAAAGTTGATAACACAATTCAATTAGGTAAATTTCTGTCATTGTATGTTTTGGGGGGTTTTTTGGACGGGAAAAGTGCCAGACCTGATTTTCAAAAGAGAAAAACCTTGAAAACAAAAAATCCTGGGATTAAAGAAAAACAAATATATGCTTGCAAAGCTAAAATGACATTACTGTATAAGTCCAATTGTTTCAACTTCCTTAAGCTCATGTCTTTTTAATCTTGAAATGTCTTTAGTGAAGAGATAAGTTCAGTACCAGCAGCTTACTATCAGGACGGATTGATAGTGTTCCGTGGTTATGTCAGGGTTTGTTTAAGTATCCTCGTTTTTGTATGACTCATCTTCAGCAACCCAAGAAATGATTCCCTAAGGTCTAGAAATAATACTTGTAAATTTGTTTATCTCATTATTCCAGCCCTGCTGCCGGACATCCAGTGAGATGATTTACTGTCTGGTTTGTTTTCATCTGCCCCTGACCTGGCTGTTTCCTTCCACTCTGCATCTTTGCCATCCTTCACACAGATCTCATCCAACTCGGTGAACAGCTCATGGGAAACGTGCTCAGCATCCTCCTCTGCACCCAGGATGAACTGGACCCGCTGGGATGGTGTGTCTAATGGAGACACAGGTTGTGAGAGAAGCAGGGAGAGGTGAAGAGTTGTTTACTTATGTCCTTACTTATGTTTGCAGCAACTGTATGTTCACTTTTACACACAAACAGAAATCCATCCTGCAGATTGGTTCCTGTTCCAAGGTTAGTCTCTGTTCATTAGTAGCCTGTCCGTTTTACCTCACGTGTAGTTGTTATACAACAAAAGGGTTAACAAGATCTTTATACTGATGGGTTTTGTGGACTGGTGTGTTACCATGACTGCTGGCAGCTGCCTCACTTTCCTCGCTTTGCTGTGTCGTGATGCTTCCTGCCCTTTTATCTTTCTTACGGTGGCAGGATCCATGGGGTCTATGATGCCGATGGCTCTGTCTGGGCATCCGAACTCCCACAAACAGAGTCCTGTGTCCTGAGGAGAGACGTGAAGATTTTCTAAATGTGAAGAGTACTTCATGCTATCATTACAAACAGCCAAAAGCCAAGCAGTGAAAACAGCAAACAAGTGGAAGGTTGTTTTAATTAGATGGGACCAAAACAATTTTTGGGAGAAAATCATCAGCTTATATTAACTAGAACACATCAACCCAGTGCAAAATGGTTGTGGCAGCATTATGCTGAGGGGATCCTTTTTTTTAACAGGGGAAGTCGGTCAGAGTTGATCAATGTCATGATTAAACTCAGGACAACGTTGGTGCAAAAAACATAAACCTAATACCTCGCTTTAAAACATACAAGAATTCCACTATTATACTGAAATATTTGACTGGAATATTGTTAATGTAATAATCAACAGCAACTCTGGAGGTAAATAAACTAACTTGAGAATCTTAAGGTAAATGGGGAATCATTTTTTGTAACTAGCGCTGAAAAAGTGGGAATTAGAATCTGTCTTTATGCTTGCACTCATTTTAAATTGTTTAATAATATGGTTTTGTATACAATTTGTAAAAGACATGAGCTTTAAATGTTGATATGTAAATAGAGATTAACTAATTCGGGTTTTGTAAAACCATTACCTATTCTAAATATTCAGACATCAGTGTAGCAGATCCATAATATGTGCTGTAGATCTTTTAGTGCAGATTATGGAAGCTGAAATGTGTTTTTCTTCCTCTATTTACATGAAAAAAAATGACACAAATGATATTAAACATTAAATTTAAACAAGCACAAAACATCTATAAAAAAATAAAAGAAAACTTTAACAATTTATAACAAACAGAGGAATGCATGTGCTTCACATAATCTCAAAACATGGCTGCTGAATTAACAAAACAATCATCGTATGCAAGCATCCAGCAGCCGATGTGGATACAAGAAAAGAATGCAAGAATTTCTACATCTTATTTCCAGTGAAGTATTATGTATATTGATTACCAGTAAATTACCGGTAATCAAGTAATTCTTTGAATTACCAGTAAAGAACTACTCTTTCTCTGGGGTTAGAAGGGGCTCCTAAAGACCAATGTTTGTGTGCTCCTGTAAACTCAAAGTTGTTGAGGATGAATTTCATTTCATAAGTCATTCTCCTTTACATTATGATTTGAGGAGGTTTTTTTGTTGTTGTTTAAGGTGATTCACCAGAAAAATCCTAATGCATTTAAAGAGGAACATTTTGTTTTAACTAAATTTATCAAAGCGCTTAGCAACTGAAACACAGACTTTAGTGATTCACTTTTCTTATGTAATTTAGTTTGGTAAAAGTCTTGATGATCATCTTTCTTTTTTTGTGTCTGGTAGTTGCATAATTTCTTATAAGCCTACACAGGCTTGTTACCAAGTAATGGGGTATGATGTTTTAGTAGAATGTTTGATATTTTTTATTTGGTTACAATAAATTAAAGAATCACAAAAAATAAATGCAAATTTGAAAAGGCTATCCTGTATTTAGGTAGAGATGTGCTCAAGTCTGTTTCTGAGTCATAATTAGTTATTAGCACTATCTACTCTAATATTCAAAATGAAACAAAGAACATGCCTTTAAAGTGAAAAAAAATACATATTTGATTTTTAATAAAAACATATAAAACTGTCCTTAAAACTCATCAGTCAATCAGTTTTACATCTGCATCAGCTCTATTTGTGCCATTATTTAACTGTGGGCTGGGCCACCTAAAATCATTCCAAGGCTATAAATAGCCCACAGATCACACTCTAAACACCAATGGTTTAGTTTAAAACCTGATTATATTTCAGAATGGCCTGGGAAGAGCTGAATACAACTGCATGCCACACTTTTGAGATTTTTATATAGATAATATTTTATATATCTTTCACTTTGTTTTGGTCTAACACTTAAAATCCCTATAGAAGAAAGAGGAGTTTGTGGCTGTAAAGGAACAACAGGACTGACTGAATTTGTCCGTGGACCCATTTTGTACAAATCTATAAAGTAAAGTGATTGTGAAGGAGCATTTTTTAAAACTCAAACTGAACTGAATGAAGGAGTGGGATCAAGAGCAAGAGACAAAGTGTCCTGCATGTGTGAATTAGCTCTAATGGTAGATCTAAGATGCAGCTGAGTCAACAAATTAACCTAAGAAAATATATCTCTTTGCTGTTATGTTTACATACATGCTTCAGCTATCTCCAGATATATTTTTGGGGGGTTCGCTTATTTGAATTAGCTCTCCATGATTCATATAGGTAAACAGAACAAGATTGGCTACCCAACAGACCCTGAACATTTGAAGGACTGAAAGTGACAGGAAAGCCAGCTGAGCTTTAGGTGTTTGACTGAAGCTGGATGCTGCCAACTATAAATACTATCAGTGGATTTAACTTAAATGCAATGTGCTGAAACACTGATCACCTAAATGTGACGCTTATTTAAACTTCAAAGAAAAAACCCTTAAAAAAAGAAAAAGTAAGGGAAAGAATTTTAATACCTTCCATGTCAGGTTTGTATCAGTTTCTATAACTATGAAAGGCTGATACTCAAATAATAAATGAATTGAATAATGCAATCTTTTAGGCTTTTATTAAACTATTAAACATCTGTTTTAATAGTTTAATGGAGATTCAGGTACATCACAATCTAGATTCAAATAGATTCAAATAGTAAGCCAAAAAGAGTGTAGGTTTTAGAGATGTTATGAAATAAATAAATGTAATAAAAAACACAATAGAATTGGTTAACAACAGTTGTCAAAAATAGAAATGGAAAGAAACAACATATGGACTAACCATATTGAGGACCTAGTATACCAAAGGGCACATATACAGCAAAAAAGAGAGACGCAAAAAAAAAAATGTTTTAGTGATTTATTAGAACTTTAAGTACTACATAATGTAGTGGTACATGTCCTTGCTCCTGCAAAAGCAGAAACCAGTATGGCTATCTGTTTGGGATGATTGGGATTAATTAATTGTAGACTTCTGCTAACAATTAGTTTTCGGACAGAGCATCAGAATTTTTTCTTTTTACTTCTTAAGCATCTATGAAAATGAAATAGCATCATGAAGCAGTACTAAATGCTGCATCCAAACAAGAAGTGCCTTGGCTCATTCCAGTCAGGGCTGTTCCATTACAGTATGAGACCTTTGGAGGCTTTCCCTCTGCTTGTGTCTATTTTTGTCACAAATCAAAAACATGCTCAGCATCAGCTTTTGCAAACACCAGCTCCCTTTTGGCCCTGACCAGGACTATGCATCTACAGAAAATGGATGGATCAATGATCTGGCCCTATGATTCTGTTGATTTGTCCTGTTCGCTTTTTGTAATTCTGTTTTATTTTTCTGTGGTTTATGCCTTTCATTGTGGTGCATTTCCTTAATGTTTGAAGTATTTAATTTATCAAGGTTTATAAAACAATTTAAGAACAATCAGATGTTATTTGGGTGTACAGTCAGTGAAGTAAGTTACACTAATAGCAACCATTTCTTGAAAGTTAGCATAAATACAATGTCAAATTCTGCATTTTCTAAAATATATATGGGGGAACAGGCCTTACATTCCTGTTGTCCTATTTATATATATATATATATATATATATATATATATATATATATATATATATATATATATATATATATATATATATATATATATATATATATATATATATATATATATAAGATTATTTTACGACTTCGCCGCTCAGACCTCAGCAGTATACATTAGTGCGTATGTTTCTCCCCAGGCCTGAAACTGGTGGTGGATTGGACCCAGATGAAGTTGGTTCAGTCCATAGACTGCTGGTTGGCCAGATTATCTGCTGAGCTGCATTGGTGAGATCCAGTAGACTGCGTAAGTTGATTCTAGTACTTCACTCAGGACCCGGAAGATAGATGTCCAGCTTGGAAAAACACAGGTTTGCATGAAATTATCCATGGTGAGCAAGCAGGAAGCGAGAGTGGAGAGGAAAAGAAATCCCCTTTAGGAAGAAACCTCTGGCAGAGCCAGGCTGAACATGGCAGTCTTCTGCTCGACCGACTGAGATGTGACGGGGAATGCAGTAAAAGTCCAGGTGGATTACACTCTGATAGGGATGAGGTTAAAAAAGCACCATGGAAAATCCAGATGGAGCTTAGCTACAATAGCGGAGAAGAGGATTGAGGTGGATTGAATCGGAGCCATCTGAGTCAAAATCAGACATAGCACAACCACTGCTTGCGCTGGCTAGGTAGCAGGCTGAGTCGTGGATTTGAAGAGTTTTTAAGATGAACTCTGGATGCTGAAAGGGCTTTGTGGAGCTATGGTTCAAAGATGATTGGTTTGCGTCAGAGGCAGAGAGCATCTGATGATGAGGGCAAGTAATTTGGTTTCTTCAGTTGAACTTCGGCCTAGGCCTCATTTATGCATATACATGCATGAAAAACATTCCTAAATAAACAAACTCATTGAGACTATGCTACAGGTGGAGGTGACAGATTGTTTGGCTCAAGTGCTTTCAGCTGAGTCTCAATAGGAAACAAGGATGATAAATCCTGCTTTCTGTTCTAAACAATGTGACATTACTCAACTACATATATCTCTGAGTATCAAAAAAATGTTTTAAGTCTAAGAAACTAAAAATAACAAAAGTTCAAATATGGCTTTCTTTTTCTTCATGGGAAAAAATTATTTTCATGGGCATGAACACGCTTTTATATGTATCTTTATTTATAGTCATAAAATCATATGCTGGAGGGATCAAAAAGAGAAACCAATGCAAATTGTTCTGAAAAGACAACCAGATATATAAAACTGATACAATTTTCTAAATGTGTATTTTTCTCACCTTCTAGCTCCTCTTTCTCGTAATGAACATTCATCACAGAGCTGGTCCCTCCCTGGTCCACTACCACATCCTCATCAGGTCTCTGGCAGATACACACACACAGACACGCAGGCAGAAAACAGATCAGTTAACATCACAGTTCATTTTTGTTCCTGTTTTGGAGCAGATTACACCATTCTTTACAACAGGATGTCTTCAGTATACAGTGAACACTATTTTGGGTTTTCAAAATGGTAACTACATTCTTGCCAGTATTCTTGAAAAATACCCTGAAAAGTCAATAATATTTTGAGTTGAATCAGAATCAATTCCCTTCTTTATCTGTGGAATATTTTAAGATTATTCAGATTACATGCAGTGACTGCATCTGCATTTAGGTCCGACCTTGGACTGGATCTTTCTAAAAAATGCAGAGCTCTTCTGATCCTAACCATTCCACTGCGGCCATGGATACATACTCAGGGCTGCCGTCCTGCTAGAAGGCAAAGCGCCATCACTGTTTCAGATCTTTGCCAGCCTTTACCACATCTTCAAGAAGTGGGGAAGCAGCGCAGTCGCCCCATATGGGGTGCGCTCAGCATGTTCTGAAAACAGCACAACTCAGCTATGTTTGAAATTTAACATTATTTTGTTGCTCTTCTTTTTTAATCACATTTGCATTTCTAATTTCCTTTTGACATTGTCTAAAAGGAAATTAGAAATGAAAAGAAACATTAAAAAAATGTTAAGTATGTATGAGGTATAGGTGAATACTGACTTCTCCAGCCTATAGGTCAGAATTGGTAGCTCTTCTTATGACTCAGTAACCACGAATTAGCTCTCAGCCTTTAAAAGGTTGATGATTCTAGAACAATCTCCCCATATTTAGCTGAAATCATCTTTGCATTAAACTTGAACAGCCTTGTTGACCTTCTACCAACACCATATGTCCCAATGGCATGGTGTATTCAGGGTAAATATAAAAATTTTTTAATTAAATAAAAACATTATTCAATGCATTATTTAATTTACTCTCCATTAAGCAGTTTTGTGTAACATTGTGTAGGCTGATGTCTTATAACATAAAATACACAACATACCCCTAACTTTATGGTTGTAATGTATCAGAATGTGAAAGGGTTCAAGGGTATGAATATCTTTTAAGTTATTAAATGCCTGGAGGTTTTCTGACACGATTTGATTTAAGTCTTTCAAATAAAAGAAAGTTTGCAGATAATCCAGGCTCTGAGTTTCTTGTATAGACATATATTATTACACGTCAAGCGGCAATTAACACCAAGAGCACACAAAAAGATGCCGTCCGGAGGCATTAGGATGAGTTATTTGAGGAATGGACAGGACTCTGCTATCCAGGGTCATATAAATCAAATTACTAGAGTGCTGCATCCTTCAGTTGGACTTCTATTGGCAAACTGCTACTGGACCTTACTGCAGATGGTTTAACTATCACAGATAAAAATGCTGCAGCCTTCTCTTGATCTGTGGTGTTTGTTGTCCAATGTAATTTCATAGGTCTTATGACCAAAAGGGTATAATGTTATAAAAACTTCTAAGGGAAGTAACAGTATAACTGCACAATGTTTTTTTATTTCTCTGCATGAATGCGTAAAAATAGTTAATGCTTAACTTCTAGTTTGAAGTGACTGCATGCATACACTGTGTGCAGAATTATTAGGCAGGTTAATTTTTGAGGATTATTTTTATTATTGGGCCACAATTGTGTCCTCAATCAACCCAAAAGACTCCTTAATATCAAAGTCTAATATTTTTGGAAGTTTATATGTTTTTTCTGTTTTGTTTTTTAGATTTGGCCGTTTTATGAGGAGGTCTGTGTGTGCAGGTAAAAATTACTGTGCAGAATTATTAGGCAATGTAATAAAAGCCAAATATAAACCCATCTCACTTGTTTATTTTCACCAGGTAAACCAATATAATAACTCAAAATTCAGAAATAAACATTTGCAACATTCAAAAACTAAAAAACAAACAAATCAGTGACCAATATAGCCACCTTTCTTCACCATGACGCTCAAAAGCCTTCCATCCATAGATTCTGTCAGTGTCTTGATCTGTTTGCGATCCACATTGTGTGCAGCAGCCACCACAGCGTCCCAGACACTGTTCAGAGAGGTGGACCATTTTCCCTTCCTGTAGATCTCACATTTCATGAAGGACCACAGGTTCTCGATGGGGTTCAGATCAGGTGAACAAGGGGGCCATGTCATTATTTTTCTCCTTTTAGACTTCTCTGGCCAGCCATGCTGTGGTGTATTTTGATGCGTGTGATGGAGCATTGTCCTGCATGAATAACATGTTTTTCTTGAATGATGGCGAATTCTTCTTGTACCACTGTTTGAAGATGTCTTCCAGAAATTGGCAGTAGGTCTGGGAGTTGATCTGGACTCCTTCATTAACCTGAAAAGGTTCCACAAGCTCATCTTTGATGATACCAGCCCATACCAGTACCCCACCTCCACCTTGCATGCGTCTGAGTCGATAAGGAACTTGCTGCCCTTTACTGATCCAGCCTGGTGCCCATCCATCTGGCCCATCAAGACTCACTCTCATTTCATCAGACCTGGAGAAATCAGCCTTCAGATATTTCTTGGCCCATTGTTTGCGTTTTGTCTTGTGTCTCTTGTTCAAAGGTGGCCTTTTTTCAGCTTTCCTTACCTTGTCCAGGTCCCTGAGTATTGAGCACCTTGTGCTTCTCGGCACTCCAGACATGTTGCAGCTCTGAAATATGGCACAACTGGTGGCTAATTGCTTCCTGGCAGCTTCACGCTTGATCCTTCTCAATTCATGGGGAGTTACTTTGCGTCTTCTTTTTTTAACACGCTTCTTGCGTCCCTGTTGGCTATTTGCCAACTGCTGCACCCCTCTGAAAGACATCGGACAATTTTTGACCCTTCAGAGTCTGTCAGATCTCTTTTTTGACCCATTTGCCAAAGGAAAGGAAGTTGCCTAATAATTAAGCACACCTTATATAGGGTGTTGATGTCATTAGGCTACACCCCTTCTCATTACAGAGATGCTCACCACATGATTTACTTAAATCGTACTTGGCCTCCAAGCCTATACAGCTTGGAGTAGGACAAAATGCATGAAAAGGATCATGTGGTCGAAATACTCATTTGCCTAATAATTCTGCACACAGTGTACTGTTACAACTGTAAGAAGCAGCTAGAGCTGTTACAAGTAGTCACCAAAAAAAGTAAGCAAAAATAGACCTGAATGTCAAATAGTTAATAAAGCAGTATCTTGTGGTCTTTGGCTATTCTTTGACTGCAGCTAGATCACTGAAATGGAAAGACTGCAAGTTGTACAGGTCCAGTCAACAAACCCAGGACTGCAGGCTCACAGCAGCTCATGACTTCACAGCTGATCTGATTTTTATCCTCTAACACAGACTATATTGAGTCTTTATTGAGACTATATTGAGTTTATTGAGTCTTGTGTCTCTGCATAGAATGCCCTGACATCCTCTTGTACAAAAAGACATTCATCAGTTTCCTTGAAAATAATCATTCCACAGTAAAAGGTAAAAAGAAAACTTTAAATAAGTGTATTAAGTATGTTTGGTATTTTATTTTGTTTAGCTCTGTATGTAATTATTGGTCAAGTTCAGTAGAAGCTAACAACGTTTCTTTTTGTTACTGCATGAAAGACTTCCATTATTTAGACCTCATTATTTAATGTTTTATACATCGTTAAAATGGGTGCATGCTTACAGTCAATTAATCTAAAATTGTGTCAAAACCACATGAATCATGAAATGTAGGGTTAACTGAGAATATATTTTTAACTAAATGAAAAACTTTTGTAACTTTGCTTTAAACTTGTTTAAATTGTCTTTTGTTAAATGGAACCTTTGACTGCGTTACTGTGGCTCTGTGGGAAGAGTAATCCTCTTGCAGTCTTTGTCTTTTCTGTAATATTTGCAGCAATGCAAAACTAGGAGGAATTTTAATTCCATCCCACCATCTCATCCAGTAATGCAAAAACACCAACAGCATGAGTTGCTGAGTCGGAGTTCCTGTTGCTTAATTACGGAAAGCAATAACACCTTAAAACCTCTCAGAACCTGGCATGGATCCATTCTGGGCTCTCTAAATTACATCTTGATGCTATGTTGTTTTTTTTACAACACAGACTTCTTCCAGCTTCTTCCTCTGTAGTTGTTTTAGGGACATCCGATACCTCTTTACATGCCGAACTGCTTATATCCTAAATTTTTCATGGTGTGTTTAAATACACGTCTTATTTAGATTATTTGATTTTGTGGCCATACAAATGGTGGATAAATTTTTTTCACTCTGAATATGTTTTTTTTTTTTTTTTAACAGTGTCCTGTCTGGCAATGTGGCAATAAGAATAATTGTCAACAGATTTTACTTTCACAAGTGTAGCAGTAGGGCTATCGCCAAAGAGTTCTGCTTGTTTTATGCATATAAATTGCTTTAATATAATTATGCATGGAGTTTTACAGATTATATGGACACTGCAATGTAAGTAGAAAAGAAGAGGAAAAACAGAAAAAAGGACAAAAGATTAAAGAAATAGGAGATAAAAGGGAGATAATTGGATAATTATACCCATCCCCTACATAACGAATTTCAGTTCCTACCCTCTGGTTCCCGTTTTAGATACCCTCCAGTTCGGACCAACAGATACAAACACTCCTTTATTCCCTTTGCTCTTCAGCTGCTAAACTCTACGAGGAAAAGCAGATAGCCATATGTTGCATGCATTCAGGTCTATGCTCTCATTTGCACATATTTATTGACTTTTTATTATTTTTTACATTTCTGTCTCTTTTATCCACCTTACTTTTATCTTTTTTTAAATATTTATGTGTCTCTTGTCCTTCTTTTATTTTTTATCTGTGATTTGTGAAATGTGAACATGTGTGTGAAAGGTGTACTACTACTGCACAAAATTGCCCATACTGGGACAAATAAAAGCTACTGAACTGAACTGCAAAGAGATATAAAAAGAACAGCACAACCAACAGACATGGTACGAGACATACAATAAAGTAACACCTAGATACTATCGCTGAAGTAGTATTATTTAATCTGACATGTACTCTGTGTTACCTGAAGATAATAATCTCACTCTGAATATGTTTGAATCCATTCAAGGGATTTTGTTCATGTAAACATAGCTATTGTTGTTAGCACTGTTGCCTGGTTCTAGTCCTGGTTTTAAATCCCTGTCTAAGGTTTTTTTCTGAATTAGAGGAGAAATCGGCTCTGTGAGAGCCACCAAAGGTCTGAAAAAGGAAATGGCTAGAAAGAAAACTTTGTAATTAGCTATGTTTTTTTTATTTTGAATATTATTTCCAGGTATGGTGATTTGTTGGCTTGAGCGATTCCCGTAGGTTTACAAACTGTTGTTTATAGAAACAACGTTGTTCTTGATTTTTGTGTGGGGTCCGCCTGTGGGGTTCATCAATATTCCATCAGGTGTTTGTTATCCTGAATTGGATGGCTTCATTTACTTTGGCCCCCTTTGTACATTTTTGGAATACTTTTCCATGGAATTTTTAACTATTTCTATGTATTTTAAATGCTAAATATTTATTGATTCCTTTCTGGTTCCCGATACTGTCAAGATGTCGCTGGCAGAAACAGCTTTCCTTTTAGAAATATTGATATGCGAAAACATGGCAGGATCCTCAATGTTAATTTGTGCATAAAGTATATTATTGATCTATATATGTTAATCAAAAGATTTTTGTTTTTCTTTTGAACATTCCTGCTAACACAAACACATATTATTTGTAAAATGTAAAAGAAAAAAAAAAGATTAAAGGTCCCAGGAACTCCACCTAATTTGCAGGCACTTTCCATCTGGAGCTGCTTTTCTGCTTTCTTTCTCATACTCAAAGCACCATATAAGTACATGGGGATTTCATTTTCGTTCCATGATTGAGCATCAGTATCCCAAGAGAGTTATTCCTTTTAAAGAATAAAGTTACTTAATTAGAAATGCATACTTCTGGCCAAACTGATTCTGATTTGTGGTTTTGTGCAGATGATGAAAGTGTAACAGCAGAAGAAGAATTACAGCTCTGGACAGTGTAATAAATTTGAACTAATTCTACTTCCACGTGGTGTGCATGCATCAAAATACAGACAGTACAGCAGTAAATCCTTTGGGAAAGTACTACCACACAAGCCCTCTTGCACAATAAATTATTTTTTTCTGTGATGTAATAAAGTCTTGGAAGTTATTTCAGATGTTGGACCTTTGCCATGATCTCATTCTTCAGTAATGTTTTGAGTTTAGGTTTTCTGCCTTCTGCTTAGTTTTTTTCAGTGTTAGGCTATTTTGGAGTATTTCAGATAAAGCACCCAAAGCAGGATTAGAGATTCTTTGAGGTTAAACACTGTTAGAACTGCCACTGAGCCCTTTATATCATAGAGAAGGAATTTTGGGCCCCTCTAATTGCAAAGTTATTTCAATCAGCCCATTGGAGGATTTTAAAGCAAGGATGGCTGGTTTGAGGTCATGCAACAAGTGTCAGATATTTTCCTTTAGCATTTCCCACAAGACACCATTCATAGTTGCATCAGTTATGACAAGTTGTCCAGGTCTTGAAGCAGCAAAGCAGCCTAGACCATCCCATTACCACCACCATATTTGACTGATGCTGCGAGTTTTATATCAGTTAAATCAAGATTCGAAACTTCCAGAATGATTTCCCAAGCATATACAGTATATTATATCTGTATTTGTGGGCTTTTTTTGAGCGAAGTACACGTTTTGTTATCGTCGGTGTGCGTTGAGTTGTTCTGCACCAAGGCCTTGGAGTATTACTTATGTCAAAATGTAATTGTCTTTCTTTTATATCTAAAGGTCAGCAGACGATCATGAGTTCCTCAAGGAGTCAAATAGTTATGAGCTTAATAATGGTAAATCATGGCTTTGATTTAACTATTAAGCAGTTAACTATTAAGGGCAGTTAAATTCAAGGTGACAAGTGAAGAAAATTCAGCCAATCAATCAATACCGGTAGCTTTATAAGGAGAAAAACTTGACATTGTTGATGAAGAGGACTGATTGGTGATAAATTAAACTGTTTGTAATATTATTTTAGTACATTTCTAGCTAATCTTTCCTTTTAATGAAGCACCATGATTATTTGGAAAGGAACACATCTGCCCCTCAGGTTACAATGCAAAAAAAAATTCTGGGAATGTCTAAAATGTGATAAGGCAGAGATGCAAAAACAGTGCAGCAACTATCTTGCAATAAATCTTTTCTTTATATGTTATCTATGGGAAAGATTTAAACTTTAAACCTAGATTAAGGAAAAAAATTGCATTTCTGACTTTCTAGTTTTACCAACTAGTCAAAACTCTCTCTACTCTGAAGTTGTAGTCCAGATCCTGTCTCAAAAACATGGTACGTTATCTGCAGCTGTGCTGGTAAATATGGGTTCTGTGTAGTGTATTTTCAATCAAGCTGGAGGCATTAGAACCAGAGCCATACCAAATTATACAGGCACTCTGCAAGAGCGAGCAGATAAAAACACAACTCTAAAAGCTTTATCCCACAGTGAGTGGCAGACTGTTCGATGAGATCAATTTGGATTGATCTGGTCTAAAAACAAACCAGAGAGGCGGGGACATGACATGCTATAAAAATATCCAACATAAATTCATGCTCAAGTTTTGCACTGATATGTCATGAAAGAAAGACTTTCCATCAATTCATAGTATGTAAAGTGTGTAATTTTGAAAAAGAGCTGTATTTAACCGCAGATATTAGTTATGTTATACTGGTCACAGCTCAGTAATAGCACCTTTATATTGGCACAGCCGTGCAGTTGAGTGTCTTTTTAACAGGTTATTGGTTCCCTGTCATTCACATCTCACCTCCCTTGTGTCACATTAAGTGCTTAAGCTAATTGACAGCCTACATTGCACTTCTAAGTTTTTGTTTTTGTGCTGCTGAGCACATCTGTGAACCCTTAAAGCTTGCAGGGAAAACGATCTGTGTGTTGCCCCCCAGTTCCATAACCTGGCAACCATTTATTTTCTCTCTTGTCCTCCGGCTAGGTATCAGGAACAGCTTTTGGATAAGGTTTATGACTCATACAGATTAGTGCCTCTGCAGCACAGAACTCCCCCAGTGCTAGACCCAAAATGTCTGCATGTCCTTGAGGTTCTGCCCTTTATGGAGATAACCAGCTGTGGCACATGTAGACAGGAGCAGCTTGCTTATTACGTGCTATACAGAGGAATTAAGGAATTAAAGATGAACTCAAATTGTTTAAACGTAAGAAAAGGGCATTCTCATAAAAAGCTAAAATATTTTCGAAGATCTTACCAGTAAATCACATGCAAATTTTGATAGGTGTTGCCCTCCAGATGTTTTTAAACCACCAGCTCCTTGGTTTTTGTAGTCTTTTTTGAATATTATTCAGCTTTTATTGGTCTTAATTAGAATATTGTGATTAAAGAAAGGAATTTAACAATTTTATTTAGACAAGTGCAAATGTTCTTCTGTGTAAAGTTTTAATTTATCCTTTAAATATAATGGACAGCAGTCCGGATCCAAACCCACCTGCTGCCTAATACGGACCCAACCGGATATAAAACATTTATAAATTACTGCTTGTTATCTGACGGCAGTGACTACTTCATTTGCGCCGCTTCTCCTCTTAACATGGTAAAGCCCTCCGGAGCATCCAGGACCGGGCTACACGTGATACAAATTAGCCAATGAGCTGTGTCAGTCTGGGTTGCTGCTGCAAGCTACTTTTAGACACAGCAGGCAAACCTGCGGCAAGCCAGGCGGTGGGAAAGAAGGAGAAGACAATGAGAAAAAGAAAACAGAGAAAGTGCTGGAAGAACCGCAGTGAACTACTGAAAGAAAAGTTAAATGGTGTGCTCAAAGATGATCTTGCAAATTTTGAGTATGTTTGGCACAACCAGCTGCTGTGAAGCAGGATTCTCCACCATGAACATAATCAAAAATAAATATTTATCCAGGCTCACGAATGAGCACCTTGATATGTGCTTGAGAATGGCTTTGTCACCATTCAAACCCAGTTTTAAAAGCCTTGCAGGGCAGCCTAAAACCCACTTCTCTCATTAAACCATAAAAAATAAAGACAAAAACAAACGGTCAGTTTAGGTGTTTTATTAAATATGTGAATCAGGAAATTGTCTATATACGAATGATTGTTGTTCTCTCTTTTAAAAAATGCTTTAGATTTTAAAATGGAAAAATGTTCTATTTTTTTTCTATTTTTTATTTTAAAAGTCAATGTATAACATGGATGCATAAACACTGCATTGTACTTCAGTATTAAGTTCTGTTTACAGTAACGGATTATAATTAAAAATGTCTGCGGACCTTTACTGGTTGTTGTTGTTGACTGGTCGCTGATTTTTAACTGTAATGCTGTACACTTTGGAGGATTGATCGTAATAAACAAACCTTTCATTTCAATTAAACATATTCAGATTTAGGAATGCATTATTCCTGTAAACTGTGTATCTCTTTATCATGCATTCCCATCTCAGTAAGTTGTTTGAGGTCTAATTTTCTTACATTAAAACACAATCTATTATGGATTTTTTTTTGGGATTTTGTATTCCAAAAGCCTAACACAAAGGAGTGCACAAACTGAAAAGAAAATGTTCCATCATTTCAATCGGTTCTCTTGAAAAAAAAAACTGGAAAAGTATTGAGTGCATTTGGATTAGTCCGCTTTATTCTACAGTCGCATCTCTGTTCCTCCATCATTCTTCCCAAGGACAAATGCAGCTGTTCTGAGAACATTATAGATGAATTTTCTGTGATAAATCTGTGGAGAACTTTAAAGAAGGGTTGGGTTATGAAAAAATGTACCAAGCTTTGGACATATAACCGTGAGCTGGTTATCATGTGATGATGAAACATTTGAAAACCCATCAACAGGAACACCTAAATTGCCAGGCTGGGCAAGGAAACCATTTTCAGAGGAGTAGCAAAAAATACACACAGAATGTCTGGAGGAGCTGCAGAGATTCATAGTTCTGGTTGGAGAATCTTTTAGCAGACAACTGTAAGTTGGGCACCCCATAAACTTGTCTGTTAGAGAAGAGTGGCAAGAAGAAGGCCATCGGTGGAAGGAGAAGAAACGTGAAAACAGTGTTCAGGTAAGATGAGGCCCAAAAGGAATGCAAAACTATTAAGGAGGTGGAAAAAACTAGCACTGCATCATGCAGAACACACTATCATGGCCCCATGGACATCAGACATAGACAGTTGTCAGAGTTGATTGCTGATTAAAGCTAAATAAGGGACAGTCCTCTAAGAAACCTGACCAATGTTGTAAAAGACTCCAGATTGGGGATAGAGTTACAAATCTGAGCAGAACAATGATCTAAAACATTCAGACAGTGCTACATTAGAATGGTTCAGATAAAAAGATCTATGGCTGTTAGAATGAGCCATTCAAAGCAGAGACATTGATTTAAATTAGAAACTGTAATAGGATTTGAAAATTTGAATAAAACATTTAGTTTGTTCATTTAACATGCCAAAATGTGAATATTTTTGCATAAATTAAAACTAACGCAAAGCTAACTTATTTTTGCTTGCTGCATCTTTAGTGCCACAACAATAACTCAGCATCTTCTGATGTCTCAGCATGTGGGAGCCAAAAATAGAGCAGTGGCATCAATCACCAAGAGATTCGACATGTATTTTCAAGTAAAGCAAAAGTCCCTAAAAATATGCTGGATTCCCAGTCTGGTAATGAAAACTAAAGTCACACAGTGGCCTATTTAGATTCGGAAAATCTCCCTTTCATCCAAAAATTGATTTTGACTGAAGTTCTGAGAATTAATCAAAAACCTGTTTCTTTTGACTTTATCTTTTTATTGTTATTGTTAGCTAATTTTCTTAACCTAACTTCTTGAAATCTCGTATTTGAAAA
This sequence comes from Cyprinodon tularosa, assembly GCF_016077235.1. NCBI lineage: Eukaryota > Metazoa > Chordata > Actinopteri > Cyprinodontiformes > Cyprinodontidae > Cyprinodon > Cyprinodon tularosa. The sequence goes on along the minus strand of NW_024038921.1, from coordinate 856,931 downwards.
AAATATTTTTTTAAATACAGAGTGCAGCTGCACAGTAAAACACATTCAACTAGTTAAGCAGCAATGAGTCCCTGTGTCCCAGATTAAGTGGAGCAATCAATGTGCTGTATAAAACATCCATGTAAGAATGCTCTGTTAGAGCATGCAGGGTAAGCTGCAAAAAACTTTATTGTACTGAACAATTAATTCTTCTTTGTATATTCACAATTTCAAAATGTTGATACAAAAAATAGATTTTGTTTTCAGGTGTTAAGACATTTTTACTGTTTGGTTGTTTATTTGAGGTTTCTCAAGTTTGAAAGCACGAGCTTCACCTATCTGTACAAAGGTTTTATCATTGCTTTGCCTATCTATGCCTTCTACAAAACCTCATTTCATTTTAATTTTATTATTTAATGTGCAGCTGTGATAAAGGTAAGCAGCAGTGATAATGTAAACATATGTATATAGTTATAGTTCCAACATTCAGGTTTTTTTTTTTTTTTATCCAATTTTATACAACATTCAGAGGTTTAATGGCAGTGGGAAAGAAACTGTTCTGGAATCTGCTGGACCTGCATCAGATGCTTCCAAGTCTCTTTCCAGAGGGCAGCAGGGAGAGCAGTCCATGTTCGGGCTCGGGACACCTAGCGCTGGGATGAAATGTCTTTTATGGAGGGAAGAGGAGCCCCGGTGATCTTCTCTGCTGTTCTCACCACTCTCCTCACTTTCTTCCAGTCTGAGACGCTCCAGCCTCCACACCACACAGTGAGACAGCTGGTCAAAACACTCTCTACGGTGCTTCTGTAGAAAGGTGGGGAGGATGGGTGGGGGCAGGTGGGCTCTCCTCATTCTCCGCAAGAAGTACATGCGCTTTTGTGTCCTTTTGATCAGTGAGGTGGTGTTAACAGTCCAGGTGAGGGTGTCTGTGATGTGCACCCCCAGGAATTTGGTGCTGCTGACCATCTCTACAGCTCAGCTGTTGATGACCAGTGAAGTGGTTAGTGCCAGTTCTTCCTGAAGTCAACGATGATCTCCTTCGTCTTCTCCACATTCAGGATCAGCTGCTCCACCTCCTCTCTGTAGTCCAGGACTTTATTTATTGTCTCTGATGAAGCCCACCACTGTGGTGTCGTCTGCAAATTTCACAATGTGATTGGTGGTGAACCTTGGGACGCAGTCATGTGTCATAAGGGTGAACAACAGGGGGCTCAGGAAGCAGCCCTGAGTGGAGCCTTTGCTTAGGATGATGACATCAGAGGAGTACTGTCCAACCAGGACTGACTGAGCTTTGTCTGTGAGGAAGTCTAGCAGCCAATTGCAGAGAGGTGTATTGAATCCCAGCTGTTCCAGTTTGCCCATCAGATGCTGTGGGATGATGGTGTTGAAAGCTGAACCGAAGTCCAGGAACAGCATCCGCACGTGGGTGTTCTTCTCCTCCAGGTATGCCAGGCCCAGGTGAAGAGCAGCACAGATGGCATCCTCAGTGGAGTGGTTCCATCGGTAGGCGAACTGGAACGGGTCGAATGTTGCAGTAGACTGGAGATTATGTGTTTTTTAACCAGCCTTTCGAAGCACTTCATCATGATTGGAGTCAGTGCGACAGGCCGGAAATCATTAAATGAGGTGACCTGAGGCTTCTTTGGGACCAGAAGGATGGTGGCAGACTTGAAGCATGCTGGCACTATGGATCGGTCCAGCAAGGTGTTAAAAATTTCTGTGAGGACACCAGCCAGCTGATCTGCACACTCATTGTACACCCAACCCAGGTATGTTATCAGGGCCTTGGGCCTTCCTTGGGTTGACTCTCCTCAGAGTTTTCCTTACTTCAGCTACGTCCAGGTTTAGTGCCTCCTCCCCCTGGTGTGGAACAGCTTTCACTGCCACTCCATAGTCTTGTGACCAGATGAACGGTTGGTCCTTCCCCAACAACTGAAACAGGGAGCTGCAATACAGAGAAACCCTCTTACACACCTTCTATAATAAAATGCCAATCCAAAGACCCCCTGCCGTTGTCTCTAATCCAAGGGAGTGGACCACAGACTATTTGTCCGCACCTCATTAATCACAATCCCTTTGCTACCTGTACTGAGGCCAAGGAAGATTAGCTCACTTGTCAAGAATCTGCATTTGTCAGAATGCAAGTCCTTTACTTTTAATATTGTACTTTCCAGCAATGCAGTGTTACCAAAGATTAATCAAAAGTCTCTTAATCCAGAATGTCATCCAAGAACACCGGACATTATGTAAGTGGAACCCTCACCAATCAAACTCCATCCACCCACTCCATCAAACGTTCCCTTCTTTGGCACCATAACCACAGGTGATGCCTGCGGACTCTCCAAAGGCTCTATAACTCCTGGCTGCTGCATTTTCTCCAGCACCTTATCTGCTGCAACTTGTCAACCTATGGAAAGGAGATGTATTGGCTTGGCCGACCCGGTATCATTGTAGTTCTAACCAGTTGACCTACATCGCAGCTCCAATTTGTCACATGGGTAGTGGTTCTGGAATTTCTTCAGTATTTCTCAAAGTAACCCCTACTGATTTTCACCTGCAGCACCTCCATTCTTTTTTCATGGCTTTAAAAATGGATCAACTGAGTCTGAGTCACTAAAATGGCAAAGGTCTGAAATTTAAGTTTTTCAAACCACAGCAATCTAGTGTGCTTTCAGCCCCTTGTACAGATCCAAATTTGCTAGCAGATGAAAGGGGAGTACAGTGTCTAAGAGTGGGCGACCACAGTTACAGGTCACATGAAATTGGCAATTGTTTCTAACCTGAAACAAGAAAGGTTTTGTCTGATTTGATCTGAATTAATTTTTTGAAAGTACAGTAAGAAGCTGAATTTTGTTACATATTTTGCGAGTTGGCAATTCTTTTGATTTTTCATATGTTGTACTGAAATGTTTTTTATAAACAATCCAGTTGTTTGGACAACTACTGTATCAACCACTTTTCAGTATCATATGTATGTTTAATCCTAGCCTGGGTGCCAGTCCGAACTTAGTCCCGCCCACAAGGTTTGAGTTCGGGGAAGTTCGGTCTGGCTCTGCTCCATAGTAGCGCGAGTATTAAAGCCCACTGTCAGGCGATCCAATCAAATTGTCAGGGCGGGCTTTATACGATGATGGACAGATGATCAAGAGTAACGTTATCAACCACGTGACCAAAGCGCGCTTGGGTGACAACAATAATGGCTGCCGCTGGAGAGTTTGGGTGAGTAGATTCTGCTATTAGGTCTGTTCTAGAAGATATCGACAGCAAATTAATTTTAAAAGAGGAACAGAGAAACGCAATCAAGTCTCATCTTCTTATTCTAGGCGTGAAACTGCACGCTTTGATTTTTGTGGACAACAACTATGCCTCGCTTAAGATACGTCACGCACTCCGTTGCTCTTATTGGTTGTAGATCTATCCAATTGAGTACAGAGGCATTTTTTTCCTGGTTCGTTCAAAACACGCCCCATAATCACAGCTCTATGGAGCAGTATCAGACTCATATTCTGACTAGAATTGAGTCGGACTACGTCAGGCTAGTTTAATCCGCTAATCTACATAAAAAAAACTACACATTTCTTTTCCATGCTGAACCACTAGCTCCATTCCTGAAGCATCCTGAATTGACAGCAGTGACACAGATCCTGATTCTAATAACTGGACTTCTCACTTCCTGAGCAGGGTTTGCATCTGACAGCCAAGACTGGCACTTAGTAACATGTCTTCAGACGGCTGCTGGCCCCCACATTGCACGTTTCCAATCTAGAGACACAAGAGACATATCTTCCCTCAGAGGAGGGCTGAACATAAATGGATGAAAACACAAGGTGATGGAATAAGCAAAGGCAGGAAAGGAAAAAATGGAGAAGACAGAATAGGAGGGGTGGTTGTTTTGACTGCCTCAGCCCACGGGTAGCATGAGTCATCTCATTCAGCTCCGCACATACAAGACTGTTTCTAATTGTTTTCTTTCTACAAATATTAGAAGGCTCATAAGTGTGAAAAAAAATATATTTTCCTATAATCAAAAAAATATACAATAATTGATATACACTCACCGGACACTTTATTACACCTGTCCAACTGCTAGTTAACACTTAATTTCTAAGCAGCCAATCACATAGTGGCAACTCAGTGCATTTAGGTATGTAGACATGGTCAAGACAATCTCCTGCAGTTCAAACCGAGCATCAGTATGGGGAAGAAAGGTGATTTGAGTGACTTTGAACGTGACATGATTGCTGGTGCCAGAAGGGCTGGTCTGAGTATTTCATAAACTGCTGATCTACTGGGATTTTCACGCACAACCATCTCTAGGGTTTACAGAGAATGGTCCGAAAAAGAAAAAACATCCAGTGAGCGGCAGTTCTGTGGGCGGAAATGCCTTGTTGATGCCAGAGGTCAGAGGAGAATAGCCAGACTGGTTCGAGCTGATAGAAGGGCAACAGTGACTCAAATAACCACCCGTTACAACCAAGGTGGGCAGAAGAGCATCTCTGAACGCACAGTACGTCGAACTTTGAGGCAGATGGGCTACAGCAGCAGAAGACCACACTGGGTGCCACTCCTTTCAGCTAAGAACAGGAAACTGAGGCTACAATTTGCACAAGCTCATCGAAATTGGACAATAGAAGATTGGAAAAATGTTGCCTGGTCTGATGAGTCTCGATTTCTGCTGCGACATTCGAATGGTGGGGTCAGAATTTGGCATCATCAACATGAAAGCATGGATCCATTCTGCCTTGTATCAACGGTTCAGGCTGGTGGTGGTGGTGTCATGGTGTGGGGAATATTTTCTTGGCACTCTTTGGGCCCCTTGGTACCAATTGAGCATCGTTGCAACGCCACAGCCTACCTGAGTATTGTTGCTGACCATGTCCATCCCTTCATGACCACAATGTACCCAACTTGTGATGGCTACTTTCAGCAGGATAATGCGCCATGTCATAAAGCTGGAATCATCTCAGACTGGTTTCTTGAACATGACAATGAGTTCACTGTACTCAAATGGCCTCCACAGTCACCAGATCTCAATCCAATAGAGCATCTTTGGGATGTGGTGGAACGGGAGATTCGCATCATGGATGTGCAGCCGACAAATCTGCGGCAACTGTGTGATGCCATCATGACAATATGGACCAAACTCCCTGAGGAATGCTTCCAGACCTTGTTGAATCTATGCCCCGAAGAATTGAGGCAGTTCTGAAGGCAAAAGGGGGTCCAACCCATTACTAGCATGGGGTACCTTATAAAGTGGCCGGTGAGTGTATATGACCAATTTGAGTAAATTAAACACAGTCATCCATGATGATGTGTAAAGATTTTAATTCAGACTGCACAAAGATCAGGAGTCAACTGAAGCCTGAACATCACAGCACTAAGAAATTGAGGGAAAAAAAGGAAAACAGAACTTTAGAATAGTTATCGATGCTTATTAAGCCAGAAATAGATACAACCCCCACCGCCATCTATAAAGCGATTCTGTACAAACAGAGGAAATTTAAGGTCATTGTTACCCTCAGCATGTGTGCTCCTTTGACAGAGTTCACTTCAATATCAAGGCGTTTATTGTGTGAAGCCTGAAAGAACTCAGTGTAACTTTTTTTTTTTATATAACGGCATCACATGCATCACATAACTACCTACTGTTAAACTTGCAATTACAGTAGTCGAAAGTGGAAACAATGGCGTGCATGACAGAGCTGTAACTTTTTTATCTCCAAAAAAAACTCAGCAGTATTTAAGTTTGTTTAGCATCAAATGGACAAGCCAGGAAACAGATTAATTAAATGCTTTGTAATAGGACCAAAACAGATCATAAATGGTTTTAAATCAGAACTGTTTTCATTCATTTTTAAAGCTGGGATGCATTTCATTTTAATTTAAGAACAATCTCCCATCTGTTGATCATCATGTGGTTCAACATCATAGCTCTCTCAATTTTTTCCTGGATCTACTCCATAACAAATTATTAATATGGATGTGGAACAAATATAATCGAACTTGACATGAAGCTGGGCTACATAAAGTGTTGCAACGCCAATGAAAACCTCAGATTTGATCCTTTACCTACCAGAACTAGGTTTATCCAGGTTGTGTTTAATACTTTTACTAGACTATAGTACAGCTGCATTATAAAAACTTTGTTTGGATGCCTCTGAGTTGAATTTAAAACTATCTTTTTTAGAAACAACCACCACGCTTGAGATAGTATTATGTAAATAGGAACAACTTTTTTGAAACCTTTGGTTATCTTAGTTTTTGAAAATGTGTAATTCCCATTTTTCATGTGTAACATGCTTTGATAAAGCTTGTCATCTTATAGTTTTATAGCTGATTTTTCTCTTGTGAAGCCTGCTTTCTGGCAACAAGAGCCTACTAAGTCAACACTAGTACATGGATTCTGGTTTGCAGAGAAAGAACAAGCAAGAGACCACATGATGAAAATTTCCTAAACTGGATCAGACTCAGGCTGTTCAACGTACAAATTCACATGGTAGCTGTTCTTTTACTTGGTAGCTGAAGGATATGATACAGTTTTTTGGTGAAAATCTTAGTTCTTAATTTTAGAAGTTACTAAATCCAAACAGATTTTAAGTGGATCTTTGTGTGGTGAATATTAATTAGAGTAATATATAATATAGAAATATATAATTCTACATTTCTTTTTTTGTTTTTATTAATTAGGAGAGTATGAATGAATATTAAAATAATAAGCCTGGCTTAATCATGCAAAAAAAGTGATGCATATCAGCTGCACAATGCTTGACCAACACCAACCATTGCTGGTTAACATCAAACTCTCATTAAATTACCTATGTAGAAATAGGGCATAAGAACAGGTCAGCTGGAACTCACCTAAAGCTGATCTTTCCCGATTGGTTGAAGATTCTTGTTAGACACATGATGTATTTCCATTCTCCGATCTGAGGATCACTTACTATTTATGGTTTCTTGCTTAAAAATATTATAATATTATACATAATATTATACATCTTATCTGACTACACAATTTTCCTTTCAAGAAGGAGCACAGTTATAACAGTTAATTTAAAAAGGACTGTACTCTTGCTGCATTTTATAAGATATTTTTAACACTTTAAACTTTTTTTAACCACCTGACACACAAATCTTTTAGTAATCTGCAGACATTTTTATGTTGCTCTATCACTTATGCCCTGCAGGCTGCAGGTTTTCAAAACTTAAATTTGTAAATTGGGGAGTGCAAAATTTAAAAAAAAGTTTGCACTGTACCTTAGATTTATCTGGAAATAAGTCAAAGGCTGGACAAAACTAAGATTACTTCTGTTTGCCTCATTTCCATATTATTAAGTGATATAATTATTATTTTCTAGCTTGTGTCTAATTTGGAACCTGACAACCATTTCACCTGTATTTGATAGATTCTCATTTTAAACTATATGTTGGGTAAATATGAAACAGTTTGTCCATCCTAACACAAGCTTTATACAATAGTTTTCTACAATTTTGATCCAGTCCTCCTAAATCCTAAATTATATATCTGATTATTTTGGCATGCAAAAAATATTAATGGTTTTGTAATCCTACAGCTGGAAAAAGGACATTTTTTGTTTGCTTTTAATGTCAGTCAGAAAAAAAGTTATAAACCACTTTATGTGCTGCATGTTAATATCTGGATTCAGCTGTTAATGTGATACTTTTCATAACATATGTATCAGCTTTTTTGTTTTACTGCCATGCAGTGTTCTTTGTCAGCTATTCTGAGAGAATCTGTTAATCTGATATTATCTTCTGACCATTGCTTATCATTAACTGTTTATTGCAAATACACTCACTAAACAGTCCAGGTGTTCCAGTTGGACAACCTTTCACGCATGACAACAAGGTCATATAACTTGCTTCAAGGGAGAAACCCAGAGGCTATTTCCCATTTTTGTTTGAAAGCAGTCTATTGATATCTGAGACTCTCCAGTTCAGTTCTGGTTCTTCTCAATCGGTTTCCTGCACACAGGCAGGATGTTACCATGAATCACCCTGATAACACGACTGGAAAGGTATTGCCTGCAACAAGTCCATTAAGCTATGCAGTAGAAGTTGAAGGAGACCTCAAATGGCACTGAATGTGCCATTTGAGGTCTCTCCAGTTTTCTCCAGTATAAAGCAAACGCTTTCTGTCAAGGTCATTTGGGTGCAATACTGAATAAATAAAAATATTTTTAAAACGCAGTTTTTCTTTTACACAACACGTGACCCCTGGGAAAAGCAGTTGACTTGTTAATGCCTATAGAGCGGGCTCTGTGGAAATCCATCCACCCCTAATCAATAACCCGCTGCGCTCTCCTAATAATGTAACCATGACGCATCTTTCGTCCGAAGGGTGCGCGTTCATTTCTGCCTGATCTGATGTCCGCCTGTGCAATGCAACGTGAAGGGATTTCAGAATTAAAACACCTAACAAAATAAATATATCAACAATCACCGTTATAGCTCAACACTTTAGTCCTCCTGGACATGGCGCGTCTCAAAGTTAGTGCAGGGAAACCAAAAAAATGCTAAAATGTGAAAACTCTCCACACCTGAGTTTGTTTTTGCTCCGATCAGTTCCAGCGATCGGGTGACGCACCTACCCTTAGCGCTGCACTTCATGAATCAGAATCCACTTTACCTTGTAACAAAGTAAACTCTGCGGGTCGTCCCCGGACGCGCTCATGGCTCCTGGTGTGACCCTTTCTGCATCCACTGGGTGCAAAGATGAGACTTTACTGAGTCAGGCTGCTTCTGACCGTCGTCTTCACTGGATGCGGTCACGGCTTGGATGCGGCGTCCTCTTTTGTCGTCCCACACATGTTGACAGATGACATATCTTTCAGATGACGAGATAAAATTATTGTTTTAGCCGCTTCTGTTAAGGTGCCGCGCCTCCAACTTCCCTCCCCTCTTGTCCTGCCTAACAGAGCAGGATGCAGACAGCATCACTGCGCCCTGAGCCAATCAGAGCGCAGAGGCACACAACAGGCTGACGCACTGCTGCTAACCAGTAAAGCCAATAAGTCTATACAGCAGCTTCATCGTACACAGTGTTCACTTTAAAAGCTTCAGGGATTCCTCTGCCATATGCACTGGTCATAAGTTCCAGACACCGTTTGAAAGGAGTTTGTATTATGCAGAAATCTGTGGAAACTACAAATAATGCAGATAATTATCGATTTGTACAGAAAACCTTTTGGAATTAATTCCTTGCCACATATGCACAGCACTTAGAGGTATAAGTTCCCTGCAAAGTTTCTTACTTTACCTTTGTTTTTACACTCAAATGTTTGAAATTATACATTTTGATAACAGCCAAAGGCAACCCGAGCTTATACAAAATATGCTTTTTAAAAATATTGGTTTTATTTATGGAGAAGAGAACAGCTATCCAAACCAGAATTACCCTGTACATAACTTGAATTGTACCTCAAAACAAATAACCGAGAAACAAAGAATTGTATATCTATGAGTCAAGCGATTGTTACAAAACCAAGGCTTTATCTTCCTGAGTTGCCAGACTACATGTTGAGGAGGATATAAAAAATCCTTGCAATCCTTCCTCAGTCAAAATCTGTGTTTATACTTTAGAGGAAAGAAGAATGACATCAATCTTAAAGTTCCAAGGTTAACATTTTTTTAACCAAACTATTTTTTGATCCACAATAGGCAAGATAAGGCAAGTGAATTTGTATAGCACATTCAGTTATAGAAAATTCAAAGTGCTGTATATTCAAAAAACGTAATGCAAAAACAGAGAAAAGCACATTGTAAGGCATAGAGGTAATTAATTAATTAAGCTTTGAAACAATCTAACTGTATGATCCGGTTGAATTGTGTCATGATCTGCTCTGATTGCTGAACTTAATTCTTCACTTCATCAACTTATGTTCCTCAACTTATCCACCTGCGTCTGTTGCTTTATATTTGGCTCAGCCCAGCTATGGGGGCAAGACCATTGTATGATGTATGTTTGTTTCGTTAGTTTTAGTTATTCCAAGGTTTGTGTCCCCGTCCCTGGAGGCCAGCGGGTTAAGAGGGTTTTAGTGTTTGTCTTGTCACCTCTTGATTGTGTCTTGGCTCTTACCTGCTAAGCGCTCTCTGTTCCTGTTATTGGCTCGGCCGAGGCGGGGGGAAGCTAGTTTAAAGTCCCGTAATCCTGGCTCCTAGGTGGAGTACAGTTAAAAGTTCTGCAGTTATCCTGGTACCATGTCTTGTCTTTGTCCCTTAACCACTTAGCCCGCCTGTCTATATCTTTGCATGTCTTTCTGAGCAATGCTGCTAGACTCCTGGAACTATGAACCTACCTTCAAGCTCTGTGGATTCCTGGAACCCTGTATCTGTCTGTTCCTGTGAGAATCAGAACCCCTGACCGGGCTGTGGACCACTGGATTCCAGAACTGTCCTGTCTGATCTGTTTCCCTGACCAGGATTGAATTCCTGCCTGCTCACTGAGGTTGCTGCATCAGGGACACTCTGGGCGGCTCTGCACTGCAGCTTGTTTGGCAGTCCATCGGCTGGATCCTGCCTTCCTTGGAGAAGATGGACTGAACTGGTAAACCTGAGTGTCAGTGATAGGGTTGTTCCCCACCTCCTCCATGCAGCCTCTGCGATCCGCAAATCCACAGTCCGCACTTATTATGTTTTGTATTAATAAACATTTTGAACTTTCCCACTGTCTGTCTAGCAACGAATACTGAGTCCATCTGTCCATGTTTTTTGACAGATTGTCTCTGTAAAGTGCCTTTTGATGACATGTGGTGCGAGTTGGAGCTATAGAAATAAATGGAATTTAATTATTTATAGATGTTTACATTTGTTTTTCTAAAGTTGATTCTCAGAGAGATGGGAAGTCATTGTAAGCTCTTGCGAACTGGGGTGACATGCTCCACTTTCTTAGCATTAGTGAGAACATTGGCAGCCGCATTCGGATCAACTATAGCTGTCAAATATTTTAGGCAGACCCCTTAAAGGTATAGTGGAGGATGATCTTTTTCAGGATGGATCATCAAAATAAGTGGTCCTCCTAATTGTCAATCATTCTGGTGATGTGTTCATGTAAGGTCGCCCTACGTGCTCGTCCCCATTTTCACTTACCGGTGGTGAGTCTGACATAGTGGAAAAACTGCAAATCTTCTTTTGTAAGTAAGCTTGTATAAGTGATGAAAACAGCAACTTTTAAACAGAGCGTGCATGAGGAGAAATGGGCTTGTGCATGCTCTTGCAAGAGTTAAATAGTCGTTCCCTGTTTTACCCATAGCTGTGGGTAAAACATTGAGACATCAGGAAAAAGAGCTTCATTGGTGTTAAATTGCTTGTAGTTTATTTTTGGGGAAATACTGAAACTTAAACAAGAAAACTTTGGTACCTGACCTGTTAGGGGTTACTAACACAAGCTAACAAATTCATAACAGGCTTTGGTAGAGTGGAGTTTAGATGCTACAGTCACAGGAGGGTTTTGTTAATCTGTCCACTGTGGCCAATAAGACACCAGGACTGTTAATATTTTCGCTGATGATCTCAGAGAAGAAAGATCTCCTTGCATATTTCAGCTATAATTTTAGCTTTATCTGCACAGTGTCTCTTCATAGATTTTGTAATGAACCTGGACTCCAGCTTTTCGCCTCTCACTTTTTTCCCTTCTGACTGTTGGAGCATTTCTCCTCAGACTTTCCCACCTCAGTAATGGCCTTCCTTTAATAGGATTATAGAATCAATCCTGTCTGAAATTAAAGAATGAAACTTATCTACCAGCTCATCTACAAAGGTTCAAGGCAATGTGGAGGTGGAAGAGTAAATCAGGTTAAAGGTTTCATTTGCCCCATCTGTAAAGATGCATTGATGCTGTTGGGGATTGGGGATTATGGTAAAAATAACTGAAACAGAATAACTGAAATGTGATCTGATACTTACACATCAAATTCAGGCACAATAGACATGTTTCGACCATTAATGATGATTAAGTGCTCAATATTTCCCTCATTGTGTGTTTACTTGATCAAATAGTTCTATGTGGTTTGTTTTTTTTTACTTTTTTGGAATGCTACTGTATAAAACATTACATTAAAATATGATCAAAGATTAAGTCATTGATGAAAATTGATTTTCAAGAGAGAGAGAGAGAGAGAGAGAGAGATAATGAAGTGTGAGTAAAGCTGGTTTATATGACTTAGCAGCTAATAAAAACTCTGTGTCTTGTTGTATCCAACAATTACTGGCTTTCAAATTGATTGTTTATTCCACCTCTTAACCTTTGTTTTGTTTTGTTTTTTTTAGCTTTGTTTTTCTTTTTATATATTAAAACAGGGAATTATCAACTATCTCTGATCAGAGGCCTAATTTTCTCCCATAAATTATGATTTCATATAGAGGCACCAGTGTGTATCAGCCTGTATCAATAAAAATATTTATATTGATGATATGAAGGTTCTGATTTGGAGATAGAATGGGAGATTGTAGGTTTCTGTGGCTTTTGGAGGATATTGTAGAGGAGCAGGGCTTTAGCAATGGCAAAACTGAAGCAAAATATTCTGTGAACTGAGAAGAAAACAAAGTGACACTTTTTGGAAGGTTTGGGTGTTGATTTAGATTGGAAAGAAAATCAGCCATTAGCAAACCAACAATCAAACATGTTGATGAAAGAGTTTGTAGGGTGCGCGCACATTTGAAGCATGCAATTTTGACATTATGCAGCAGATCAATGGCTTAAAGTACACAGGTGAGTTCACTTCTAAATCATAAAAAATGAAGGGTTTTAGTGTTGCCTAATTAAAAATCAAGGCCTCCTAAAATACCGGTATGTTGAATCATCCCTGAAAACTCTCCCTACACTAACTTAAGCTTGGTCCTTAAGAGGTAATTGAGTAGTTTTTTTTTGAGTAATTATAGGGCATATCTTTACATTTTTAAATCAATTAGGCTTTATAATGTGAACTTATTTGATTTTTGTATGCATTTGTCTTTTTGGTTTACTTTTTTCTTTGTAAAACCCTGTTGATCCAGAATTAACTTTCCTTGGTTGGTTTAGGCAGTTTTTATTGTTGTTGTTTTTTTGTTTTTGTTTTTTTTGGCCAATCGTTAACATTTTTTTCCTATCATTCAATAAGATAATAATTCAAAAATAGTTTACTTGTCCTGATTTTCACATTTTTTTTGGTGATCAGCAAGATTTAGAAGTGACAAAAATAATAATCAAAGAAATCTGTAAAACTGTAAATACTCTTTTTGCACCCTGTTTTTATGTTTTTAATTTTTTCCACTGTATGCCATTTTATGAAGGGGAAGCAATCAGTGTGAAATTTCTCAAAAACATAAAACCATTCCAGAATTATTAATTAACCTAGACGGTCTGTTTTGAACTGGGTGCAGAGGCCGATGCCCCAGGTCACCATTTCCAAAAACTCCAAATCGATATCAGTCGATGGGTTAATTTTGTATTAATGAGAGAGTGTCCCGGGATAATAGAGTGGCCAATAAACATGTATTCATGCATGTCATTTGGTGGCTGACTATAATAATACATGGAATATTTGCAGAAAAAACTGCATTATTATATTAGATTATGGTGATAAGCAGAGATTTGAAATGCAGGTATTTTCCCCATGAAGCAGGACTAAACCCTCCAGGTCAAATCAGTTTAACATCACAGATAACTTTGACTGTTTGTATTTGATGCAAATGTGGACTCAATAATCACTACAACAAAAACAATGAAAATAATAACATAGTATGTGGTTTAAATGTGATATATCTGTGATAAGAGAATTAAAAGCAATCAGCAGTAGATAAATATATAATGCATGAAAATACAGTGCAGATATATAGCAGACTTCAAATATCTATAACAGTTTATCTATACTAAAAAAGGATCAAGTGTATTTCATTTTTTAATAGAAAAGAAAATTAAATTCCCAAAAATATTTGTAATCAACTTGTGTAGAGAGAAAAGTATGTTTGCTTAAACTGCTTGCAGCTCTGCATGTAGACACCTTCAGAATAAGGGTTGGTAGTCATGATATTCTCTTGGGCAGTATATTTGGCTAAAGCTAAAGCAGATTTAATATGTAAGGTATTCACTTTTTATATTTTGCAGATCTACATTTTATACTTTTCTTTTACAAGCCTCATGTTAGAAAACCTAATTAACTATATAATATTATAAATTATATGACTAACCATTCTATAAATATAATTACATGAATATTATAAATACTGCTACCTTTCCGTTTTAACATACCTAACCTACCAAACTCAAAATAGGGACACAGAAACTGACTTAGTCAGCAAAAACCTGATTTCTTTCAACCTGTGCAGGAAAGTAGACCTAAAGAATTGAGCGCCCCCTTGTGGGGAAACACGCTGACGTTCAAATTAGAAATTGTGTTGCACAATGCATGTGTAACTGGAAGTTATTGCATGCTGTTCATTTCACCTACAACGATCCCACGTGGTCTTATTCAGTATTCAGTAAAGTAATAAAATAACCATAGAGTACCACCATCACCTGTACTGTAAGTATTTGCACCACAAACCTGGTCAGGGCTTTGTTTGCATGTATTGCTGCATCAACGTTGTCCTGCATAAAAGCAATCACTGTGTGGTTTTACTGAAGTGTGATGTAGGCAACAGCAGCTTTGACACTGACCTTCAGGTCAACAATATTTTTGGCCCTGGAGTCTCTCATCTTCCCCTTGGCAGTACTCCATAGCTCCAGTTTGAGGTCAGGGCAGTTTGCTGGGAGGTCAGTAACACCATGGTCATTGACCCAGGTTTTGTTGCCTTTGGCAGTGTGGGCAGATGTCCAAGTTCTGCTGGGAAGCTGAATCTGCATCTCACTAAAGATGGTTAGAAGGAGGAAGCGTGAAGTGCTGTTAAATATCTTGATAGAAAGTGATTCTAACCACTGACTTGAGAAAATACAGAGGATTAAAAATACCTATTGAGACAGCAGTATTTCCAGGGATTTTGTAGGCTATAATATAATATTTTTAATCAGGAAAGTTTTCTTTGGCCTCATACAAATGATGTTCACAAACTTTTCAGCATTTACCAGAGTTGACTCACAACCCATACTATTGGTAAAGTGTCTTTAAATAAAAACATTTTTCCAGGTTTTTTATTGTAATCACACTGTCACAAGTACAGAGAAAGAAATTAACTCTCTGCATTTAACCCAGCCCCTTCGGGAGCAGTGGGCTGCCACTCTGGGTAAAGACCACGAGTGGCAGTCTGTGGGAGTGTGGCTCGCACACAGAACCTCTGGATTCCTTTTTTTTTTTTTTCCAAGCTCTAAGCCCTAACCACTTGGCCACCACTCCTCTGACCACAAATTTAATTATATTGCAAACAGAATCGACAACCACAGTAATTGGTTTTATCAATTGTTAAGTGTTTTTGTACTTTGACCTAAATGCTTATTGTTTACTTTAATATATCAATGATTCAGTTTGGAATAAATCACACTCCACCTACATTACTGTTATACAGTACTTTGAATCAACATTTGAAGACAAATGAAAGTCATGACATTGCTTTTCAACCATGCTTCAACAGAATTTGAAAAAAAAAAAGAAAAAAGAAAGAAACTTGAAACAGACCTGGACAAAAATGATTGTACCCTTAACTTAATATTTAAATGCTGTAATTTTGGAGCAATCACTGCAATCAAGTGATTTGTGCAACTGTCAACGAGACATCTGCTCCTCTCTGCAGGTGTTTTTGTCCACTGCCCCAGATGTATCAGATATGAAAGCTCCCTCTTCCAGACGGCATCTTTCAGCTCCTTCCAAAGATGCTTAATAGAATTTATCTTTGGGCTCATAAAGGCCACTTCAGAGTATAATGTTTTACTCTCAGCCATTCTTGGGTGTTTCTAGCTGTGTGTTGTGGGTCATTATCCTGTTGAAGACCCATGACCTGAGACATTTCTTTCTAGAATGCTTTAAGTCTTCAGTTTTTATTGAACCCCGCAGAGAATCAGATACCCTGTGCCAGATGAAGCAAAGCAGCCGTTGAACTAACAGCCTCCTCCATGTTTTACTGTAGGGACAATTTTCTCATCCGTCCATAGGAAAGACACTCCTCTGTGGCTTGTCAACATGTATTTTAGTGAAATAGTTTGGCTTATTTAGGGTTTGTTTCAAACAATGGTGTCCTCCTTCGTCATCTCCAATTAAGTCTACTTTGGCTCGAACAATGACGGATGGTGCAATCTGACACTGATGTTTCTTAAAGGAATAGTACACCCAAAACATGATTAGCCTTCATTTTCTACTCACCCCCATGCTGAACAACACTGTGGAGTACTTTTTTGATATCTCAAATGCATCTGGAGATCTGGGAGGCTTCTTGCTGTCTGTTGACATTCAAATAATGGAGGTCTGTGGGCCAGAGGCAGAAAGGTCCATAAAAGTCCACAAAAAACGTGTCAATATTCCTCCATACTGCTTGTCCAATGTATTCCAAGTGTCCTGAGTGGGTAGCATCCAGAATTTACTCGAAACAAAGTCATTTAGAATGTTTTTAGAGCATAAACAGTAGTATATAGGATTTCCTGAAAGCGCGCGCCTGCGCGTTCACGATGCTACGGAAGCCGGCAGACCAAACCAGATGAAAGTACGCATTCAGCATCTGCTCTGCCGTTAATGCAAGCGTAGAAGAAGAAATGTGCTGTTTACCTGTGCAAAGAAAGAAACAACGAAAGAAAAATGTTTGAGGACTTCAGTGTTGAGGAAGAGCATGAGTTCTTTGCCGAGCTGAATGCGCACTTTCATCTGGCTTGGTCTGCCGCGTTTTCCGTAGCGTCGTGAACTCGCAGGCGCGCGCTTTCAGGAAATCCTATACACTACTGTTTATGCTCTAAAAACATTCTAAATGACTTCGTTTCGAGTAAATTATGGATGATACCCACTCAGGACACTTGGAATACATTGGACGAGCAGTATGGAGGAATATTGACACATTTTTTGTGGACTTTTATGGACCTTTCTGCCTCGGGCACCACAGACCTCCATTATTTGAATGTTAGCAGACAGCAAGAAGCCTCCCAGATCTCCAGATGCATTTGAGATATCAAAAAAGTACTCCAGAGTGTTGTTCAGCATGGTGGTGAGTAGAAAATGAAGGCTAATCATGTTTTGGGTGTACTATTCCTTTAAGCTTGAAGTTTGCCTTTAATCTCTTAAGTTTTCCTAGGCTCTTTTTTTTTAATCCAGTGGTATTATATGTATCTTTAATTCATCATCCGTTTTCCTCCTGCATTCATGTCGGGGGAGGTTGGTTACAGTCCAATGGGTCTTTGATGTCTAAATATGTGCAACTGCACATATAACAGGAACATCAAGCAGCTTTGATAAGGTCTTATAGCTTTTACCTTTAACATGTTGGTCAATAATATCCTTTGCTTCCTCTGGTCCATGTTGCGTGTAACACACACCTGTACCCCTATATACAGGCCCACTGACTGATTACAAGATTGTAAACACCTGTTGTGCTAATCAGTGGACACACCTTGATTTAACATGTCCCTTTGGTAAGCTTATTTTCAGCCTTTTCTTGGGGTAGGCTATATCCTTTTGTCCAGGTCACTTTCATTAGTTTGTTTTAAAATTAACTCTGTTTAAGCATGGTTAAAAAGCAATGTCTGACTTTCATTTGTTCATTTTCATAGAATTTTTATTTATTCGTTTTGTCAGATAAGAGTTATTTCTGTTACGAATGTGGGGTTTTCTTTTATTAAATTCCAAACAATTTTGTGCATGCGTGTTTATTCTATTCTGTTCTATTCTATTTTATTTTATTCTATTCATTGTAATGCCTCCAAATGCCCAGCAGGTGGTAATAAAACTAAAAACTCAGATTAAGGTTAATCACCAACTATTACAGAAATGTAACCCTAACAGTCTTTATCTGTATTGGCATCTGTAGGTTTTAAGAATGACAACATCTGTGTATGTTTTAGTTTTTTTTTTTTTTTTAGAACAAACTAGAAACGTTTTAACTAAAAAACTTCTCAACCTGGAACAAAATATGGACAAATGCTCAAGTGATGTACTGTTTATGCACTGTTTAATGTTTAAGTAAACAGACTGGATAAAACAGCGACGTTTAAGAAGGACTTTAGGATTACAATGTGAATATTTTTATCCCTAACCATTAACTGCATTAAACACTTTATTCCAACTTTAATATGAATAAAAAACTTGTTACAGCGATGGGATATGGTGGTTGTCATATACACAGATTATCAGCATTAGAAAATTAGAAAAAACATTAGAAAAAATTTATTTGACAGTGGCTTATGGCATTTCAAGGTGATATTTTTGTATTTAAGGATTCAGTCTTTCCTTTCAAACTAAGTTTCAAATGAAGTGTTTGATTTAAAAAACTAATATATGTATATATCATTCATATTTTGCCTTTTTCTTTTGTTTAAAGTTTCACCTTTTCTTTGTTAAGCTGTGTCTCTCAATAGAACCATTTACATATTTCTTCCTTTCATTAACTGTGTATTTACTGTTTTTTTCCCCTTCCATAAAAATAATCCTGATCCGTTTATACAGTGCTTATCTTTTTATTCTGATCATTGTACTTCTTGCTGTCTTTTAGCTGAATGTTTTTGAACTGCTCCTATCTTTAGTTGAGTTTTTCTTTTCCTCACAGTCACTGAAAAACCATTGCCTCTCCCATAGAAAGTGACTCTGGCTCAGTTCTCCTCTGTTTAGCTTTGCTCCTATCTTTGGCAGAACCATTCACTGAGTTTTACAGCTCTTCAGAGTATGTTTCTTTATTTTCGTTTACCAAACATACTTATGGTCCAGTCCATGTTTTTAGTCCTGTCTTTATTGGATGGAGCCAATAACAGGCACTGCTGGTTTTGCTGTTCACACTCCTTGCATTAAGCTTTTATTTGCTGTATGTATGTACGTGGAGCCATTTCTCTTTCCAGGATTATGTTGAGTTGTGACTGTTTTAAGGAGAGCCACTTACAGGGCTATTGGCACAAACAATTATTTGCCTGCTCCTTGATTTCTGTCCTGATTTCAAGGCAAAACAATTTGTAAGTCAGTTGCAATCACTGATTCTCTGATCTAGTTTTTATATTAACAAAAAATAAAAAATTGTTCTGGAGCAGTGTATGCACTTTCAACTGACTTTTTAATTCTGTACTATTCTGTTTCTTTGAGTTAAAGGGATGATGCTACTTTACACTGTTGCCACATACTTGCTAAGGATAACAAACTGCTGCAAAGACTAAAATGGATTCAATTAGCTGGATTTTCAATGTTATATCAATTATAACTTTTTGCTTATCTGAAGTTTATTCCATTAGTTTTCAATTTAACCATACGACAGTTCTTTATTGGGGTAATTGGTGTCATTGTCTGGTAACGTTTTAAGATCACAGCTGTAATTTGGTTCTATATTGACTGAATAAAAATAATTAACATGTGTTTCACCATCTGAGTGAATGCAGTTGAAAGCCTTCTCAAATGTGGCTGCGAGGGATTTATTTACACAATATTCAGAGATTTTTTTATTTTTGCATATTTTTAATGCTATTAATGATATATATGTAATGAAAACAAATATCCATGGGAAAAATACTTTATTAATACACATATCTGATTTATATCAACATTTATAGACAAAATATGTACAACAAACATCTTTCTATAGGTCCCAAAATATAAAACTTTAAGTACCTTACTTTCCATAAAAAACTAATCTTCTGTTAAAACTTACATTCACTTCACCCTCCTCCCTCATATCTTTGACTCCAGCTTTAATAAATTGTACAGAGAATAAACTGCAGTTTATCAGCTTCTCACAAGTAAAATGCAACAGCAAGAACAAACACCAGGTTTGACTTGAGCAGAAACACGTTGAGTACGCAGACCAGGTCCATCACAGTGCTACAGAATGTACACTTCTGAGTACACAACATCGTCCACACTCTGCGCTTTCTACGGCTGCCTGAGTGCAGAGTGCAAGCATAGGTATCAAAAATAGAAATATATACAAGAAATCTATGAACAGTAATTACAGAAATCCCTCTCAGTTCATCAACACACACAATAAACAAGACAAGTGACTTGTTTTGGCCATACAGTGGCCTATCCCTTCATCTGCTAAGGCTGTCTCCTGACCCATTCTGTACACACTTCAGAACTTCTGGGTGTTTATAGTAATCAATGTTGAGCTAAAGGGCCTTTCAGTGATCAGAATGGTGCACAAAGGACATAGGCATCATAGTTTGGGTGATTCATTACTATTTTGGTGCAAAACGTTCTCTAAAGTACAACATGGCAAGTCTTTGTCACAAGTACAGAGTGAGATGAATAACTGTCATAGGCGTTAACATTTCAACAGCAGCATCTTAAAGACTTCTTTCATTACATTCAACCAATGTGTATGCATGTGCAGGGCAGTTTGGGTTCAGACAATACATCAATAAACGAGGAAAAAAAAACACTGAGCTTTAAACATTCAGCCAGAGATTTGCATTCCTCCCAGTGTGGATGGGTAATATCTGACCTCCAGATGAGGAAAATAGAAGATGATTATAGATTACAAACAGCTCAGTCAGGTTTTCCCCTTACTGCCACTGGCTATCAGAAAAGGCATTGTCCCTTCACCTGTTTCTTCATTTCTCATTCTTTGGTTTCCAGGCTGAGGGGTGGTACCTGCTTTAGTGCCTGAAGGAGAGCAGGGGAGTCCATGGGGGTCTGAGATATGGCTGGGGCAGGAGAGCCTCCTCTGGGAGACATCACAAGTTGCGGTGGAGGTGGTCTCTCACCAGACATGGTGGGTGAGGAGCCTCCCATGCCAGGGTAGAGCATAGGCACAGCTCCAGGATACCAGCATTTCTCCAGCATTGGTAGGTAAGCTGCAGCTGAGGGGGGGATGAGGTAGAACGGCATGCAGAGAGGGTGGGTAGGTGGAGGCGGATGGCTTGGGGAAGTGCTCATGTAACTACCATAACCACTGGAGGATGATGACATTGATGACTCTCCACCTGAGAGCACCTCATCCTCAGAAGACTCCATGCGGGGCCGTTTGTGGCGAGGCTCATCATCCTCTTGTTTGATGCCAGAGCTCTGCCTGTCTCCCAGTGGTCGTTTCTGCTGGCTGTCATGGCTGTAATAATCAGAGCGTCCCTGCAGTGCCCTGCCTTCAGTTTTCTCCAGCTCCCCCCCATAGCCACTGTCTGTGTCTGTGTCACTGCCGCTCTGCTCGCCACCAGTTGGAGCATATGCCCGCTGGATAACTGGGACGCAGTTCCTCCCATAACCCTCAGCAGGTTTAGGGGGTAAGGTGGTGGGTGTTTCTTTGTGGTCCTGGCGCTGATGGTAGACTTGAACCTCTTTAGGTTTGGGACTGAGAGGGGTAAGGGGTCTGGTCGGGCTTTGCAGCACTTCAGCAGCCAGTTGGTGAAGGTGGCTGATCAGTCGAGTTGGATTCAAGTCTCCTTCTGTCTCATGATTTACTAGATATTGGAGAATCTCCTTGGCACACATGTGGAAACCAGAGCGAAACAGTTCCTCTGACTTCTCCTGGCTAACAGGGGGCTGCTCTGTGGATACATAAAAAAATAGATCAACATGAGCAAATCTACAAGAAACAAAAACATTTGTCATACATAGTAACTTCAATTGAGATTGCTTAACTGCTAAAACTTCTTCAACAGGTCACTTTCACACATTTGTTTGGCTAATCTGCTTTTTAATCGAATCTCCATATTTATGTGTGAATGCATGTAAATATCTGCAGCTCACCAATTTGCACGCCAGTCTGCAGAGCGAGGATCTTCTGCTGCTGCTGCTCCAGAAGAGATGTGAGGGCCTTTACATGTTTGAGTGTCAGCTCTAAAACCACAGCCTTCTCCAGATGGCCCAGAGTCTGTGGGGGACACAAATAGTCAGCACATGTTTAACTGCCTATTCAACACACAGGCTAAATTGCACTAGCCCTTGGCATAAGGCCTCCTCTGCTCTGTCACAACACAGCCATAGAGAAGGATTTATAAAGGTTGTTTTGTGAATCGAATAGCAAACTGCCAACTAATTTGCACACGTTGAAAATATTCATCAAACAAAATATTAAAAAAGACAGCAACAAAAAATTTAGAGTGAGCAGGCC
The DNA here is from genome assembly GCF_016077235.1 of Cyprinodon tularosa. Taxonomy (NCBI): domain Eukaryota; kingdom Metazoa; phylum Chordata; class Actinopteri; order Cyprinodontiformes; family Cyprinodontidae; genus Cyprinodon; species Cyprinodon tularosa. The sequence goes on along the minus strand of NW_024038921.1, from coordinate 834,803 downwards.
AAGTCAGTGCACCCTGCTAAGGCGCATGTTATAACGCTGATCAGCCACTAGATGGTGCCATTTACTCAACATTAATGAATCCCATTCTCTTCAGCCTGACACTTCAAAAGTGAACTTACAGTGAGTTTCAGGTGTTCGGGTAATAAATCTTTCAGCTGAGCGATGCATTCGTTTATCCGATCGCGCCTTTTCTTCTCGATAAGTCTGTGGGGCAGCTTGTAAGTATCCTGAGAAACAAACAGAGGTTGTTATGTAAATCCTTCGTGTTTGCAGGCAGTTCCACCCATGGGGAGGAATCCAGGAGTTATGTCATAGCAGAAATTGGGTCAACCATTTATGGGAACTGCTGCCACTCTAATTCCTTCCTTGTAGATTACGTAAAATAATCTGCAGTGTGGATTTAAACAAGTTTGCAACAAGTAAGATAGTGAATAGATAGAAGATATATACTAACCTTGTTCTCTTCACCCCTTTTGATCCCTCTTCTGGGTTTATAAACATACATTTGGATATCCATCCTAAGGGAAATAAATAGATCAACCTGTAAGGAATCTGGGAATAATTTAAGGATAAAAGTGTCATAGTTTAGGGAGCAGTGGGACTTACCCCTGCATGTCTGATAGCTCAGGCTGGTGTTTGGAGAGGGAAGGTTGCGCGCTTGGAATCCGCTCCATTCTTTGTTCGGGTCCAAATATATATAAATATATTTCACCGATTTAGCCGCAAACAAACACGCATGTATTTAGAGGCGGAGTGGAGTAGACTTGAGCGTCTCAACAACAACAAAAAAATCCTATAAAAATGTTGAATTATTCATTTTAAGCACAGCTTTAAGTGTATGCGCTATATCTAAAGTGCGTTTAGTTTAAGTCCATGTAAATCCCACTCTGTGGTCCCGCCGCAGGAGGAAGTCCTCCCTCTCTGAGTGGCGCGTCGGGGAAGTGGGGGAGTTTGGAGCGACGAGTTAAATAAACCCTCTGACTCTCCGCTCAGTCTGACCTACCTCTGTCACATGAGGCTCACGTGTTAAGCGGCGCTGTATCCTCCGCAGGGAGGACGGCCCCCTTTCCCAGAGGGAGGCTCCTTATTGGCCGAGGCGCTGCTTACGTCAGAGCGGAGGCCGGCGCGCCACGAATCCCGTGTACCACCATGCTGGAGTATATGGAAACAAGGCTGAGCAGCATGGAGGGAAGGGCGGTGATGGCGGAGTGTTCAGCGGGAGTCCGGCCTGAAGGAAAGGGTTACCTAGAAATATGTACAACAAATAACAGACTGACAGGAGGGATATGATCCAGGATCATTGCCTAATGTTTGGGACTGCAGTGAGAAATAAGCAGCAGTTTAATAGACTGCACTGAAAAAAAGAATGCAACAATTTTTTGCATTTAATCATATTTAGTTACTTTAACACAATTCTTTCATGTTAGCAGGGAAGGACATAAAAACAATTGTGTTAATGTAACTAAATGTAATTACGTAAATGCCAAAAGTGGTTGCATTATTTTTTTTTCAGTGTAATAAACAATATTTACCTGGAAGTGCACAGCTCAGACAGGGGTGAGATGAACCACATGGACTTATGCATGTAGACGGTGTGTGTCGTCATACATGGTGCAGACTGTCACGTTGACCACCCCATAAGAAGATGACACCCCCATTCCTGTGCAGGCCTTCTAGAAAACTTTAGTCCAGTTGCTTAAACTCATCCTTTCAAGCTTAATTTTGGTCTATTTTTTGCATCAGGACAGCCACAAGATAATTTATAGTTGACCATGTCTAGTGTACAAATCAAAATCTATTGTCATTTCCTAGAATAAAGAACCTGCATATGTATTTCTATATTTGCATCCATGAAAGGTGGTTCCTAAAAGAATAATATGAAAACAAAAAAAATGTTTATGAGTCTTAGACTGTCCACCATCCAATCCACCATGCGATACACCATACAGGGACCCATACCCCTTTAGAAATAGACGCTAGTGTGAGTTGATGAAACTGGAAATTAATTAAATATCCAAAACATATACGGATGCTTAAAAAGTTATACGCAAATTCCTATTCTCAAGTGCTAAAGATTAGCCAGTTTGGAACACCTTTGTCTGCTCTTGCAAAATTTGTCATCAATGATATTAAATGCTGCAACTGTTATGCCATTAGAGAAGAACAGATATTTGATCCAAACAAAAAATAGATGAATTATATAAATAAGCACTTAAACTAATGAAAGCTTGTCCTTTACTCCCCAATCCATACATACACAATTATGCATATAACTGAGGAATTAGGTAGACAAATTTTAAAGCAGACTGCACCATTGTGCAGTTTGTAGAACTGCTGACTTGCATCAAGAAGGTTCCAGGTTCGATTCCCAGAGTCTTTCTGCATGGAGTTTGCATGTTCTCCCTGTGCATGCGTGGGTTCTCTCCAGGTACTCCGACTTCCTCCCACAATCCAAAACATGACTGTTAGGTTAATTGGCTTCTCAAAATTGTCCTTAGGTGTGAGTGGCTGTATGTCTCTGTGTTGCCCTGCGACAGAGAGTTGTACCCTGCCTCTCGCTAATAGAATGCTGGAGATAAGCACCGGAATAAGGGCAGAAGATGGATGGAAATTTAAAGTTTTTTTTAACAAAAATTCAAGAAAACTTCAGCTTAATTTTATGTAGTTTCACAAGTAAAGCCAAGGTCTACTTTTGGCAGCCTTAAAACCAATATTTTTAATTTGGGAGTAGCAACTATTGGGAAAAAAAATAAATAAATAAAAAAGTTTTGTTTTTAAAGTCAGCCAATCTAACATTACTGAAATCAAACAGATGTGTCACTGACTTAGGAAAGACTATATTACAGAAGCAAGGGAGTGCAAAAAGGTGTTCCCCTGCAAAACTTTGGCAAGATACACCTCCCACTGCAAGAACTCATCAGATTTATGACTGATGGTTTTTCTGGAAAAATATCAGAGACTGAAATAGTAGTGATGCATCCTGGGGTGTCTGCTTGTTGGGGAGTGTTATGTGCTCAGTTGGTGAATTGTTTACCTTTGTCCTAGAAAGTTTTTTGTTTTTTACTTGGTTTCTATGCAGGGCTGCTCAGTGTGGCATCGGATGGCACTGCTGCCTTGCAGCAAGAAGGTTCCGGGTTTGATTCCTGGCCTGAGGTAATTCTGTATGGAGTTTGCATGTTTGCCCTGGGCATGCGTGGGTTCCTCACTGGGTCCCACAGTCCAAAAACATGACTGTTAGATTAATTGGCTTCCTTTTAGGTGTGAAGGATTGTTTGTCCTGTTTATCTCTGTGTTGCCCTGTGATGAACTGGTGACCTGTCCAGGGTGTACCCCTCCTCTTGCCCATTGACTGATGGAGATAGGCACCAGCAGCCCTCGTGACAGCGCTTGGGATAAGTGTTACAGAAAATGGATGAATGGTTTCTTTGCAATAATCAAAAACATGGTAAAATACCACCTGGTAAAATATATTTAAATATTTCACTAAAACTTAAATTGGGAATTTTTACAAAATGTTAATTTCTGGAAGTTATCTAAGATATCTAAGAAAAACCTCTTATTTCTGTGTTATAACATGTTTATACACTGTTGCTCATAAAGTTGAAATCATTTTATATTTAGACATTCGTTAGGTCGTGATAATAGAATGATTAGAAGAAGTTTTGAGAAAATATAAACTTTATCTGTTAAGTAAAAAAATATATTTTCATAATCATTTACTCAGTCATGTAAAAATGCACCATATTCACACTATGTTCGCAAGCGTATTTACTTTTTGAATTATTTGTAAGAAAAATTTTATAATATCTGAGAATAAATTTTTTTTTTCAAAATATCAACATGATAAAAATTCTAACTTTATAGGAAAGCCTACAGCTAAAGCAATATATGACTTTAAGAGCTAAAGCCATCAGACCAAGAACACACATAGAGACACACATTGATGTAAAATGTTCTAGGGAATGTGGAGCTAGCTGACAGTTGCCTTTTGAATCAATGCTTCTGTCTCCTTAAACCCCTGTCGGCCTCGGCACATGGCCACCCACACCGGGCCTGGTTCTGCTAGACGTTTCTTCCTGTTAAAAGGGAGTTTTCCTCGCCACTGTCGCTATAAGCATGCTTGATGTGAGGGATTACCTTTGAATCAATCAGTAGATGCAATCAGCTGGTTTTCCTTAGGAAACTTTGAATCAATCTGACTGTATGATCTGGTTCAATTGCCTTGAGATGACATTTTCTGTGAATTGGTGCCATATAAAAAAAACTGAATTGAATAAAAAAAAAAAAAAAAGTGCAATAATAGATCTAGTGTAATTTTTTTTGGAGCTCATGATGCCCAGCCCATTAACAAGGCATCATAGGCCTTTAACAGAGAAACAGGCCCACAGCCTCACACTTCAAGCATGAAGTGCTTTTCCACATAATTGCCCCTTGTTTAACACCAAACCCAAGTGACACAGTTTTGTCTGGCACACTTTTTCCTAGTCTTACAGCTCCAGTTTAAAGGTATAGTGGAGGATTCTCGAAAAACTTTTGAAAAACCCGCCCTCTCCACAACCCTGTACTCGCTCCCCAGTGGGAATGCCCCTTTAAACGTTTGAGTGTGCACCAGCCCATTTCTCCTTGTGCACACTCTGTTTAAAATACGCTGTTTGCATCGCTCATACAAGCTTAATTTCCAAAAGAAGTCTTGCAATTTTTCCATTATGTCAGACTCACCACCAGTAAGTGAAAATGGGGACGAGCATAGGATGGCCTTACGTAAACATTTCACCAGAATGATATAAAATTAGGAGGACCACTTATTTTGATGATCCACCCGGAAAAAGTACATCCTCCACTATACCTTTATGTCTCATTAGAACTAAAACTCATTCTATTTATTCACATTTCTAATGGTAGGAAAGAAAATCCTTTGTTTTTCCTAGCGTCACCCTCAAACAACTGTGGCATATAGTATGTGTCTATTGGTTGTTCTGGTAAACCCTATATGCAACTCTTTGCTGCTGCTTTCCTACAATTAGCAGTTTTTTAAAGCAGCCTTCCAATCCTATGTGATAGTGATCAAAAGGTAACAGAAATACTGTATGCCAAGGAAACAGAAACTCATGGGTTAGAAGTTTCTACAAAATAACGAAAATAAAAATGACTAAAATGTTTGAGCTCCATGTTGTGCCTTTAGCTTTAGAGTATTTTTACCAATATAACTATGCAGTTATAAACATTTTCATTATATTCTCATATATCACACTAAACCAAAGGAAGTCAAAATAATAAGTAATTTATCAAATGCGATTTATAATTAAAAAAATAATGTGCTATTTAAGTTGAGAAAGTACAAACATGCACATCCCCTTTAAAAAGAGGAGTACATCTTTTCTAATTTAATATTTATTTACAAACTGTGCTTCACTAATAAGCTCCTCAGTCATTCTTGTCTAATATGCTTGGAGAGAATCAACTGCACTGAGAAGCAGGAAAATAAACCACAAGGAAAATACCAACCAACCAGTTCTTACCTTTTAATGTAACATTTGGTACCTCTTTAGTTGCTCTGCTGATTTAAACATGGAACGTAGCAAACGGGGTATTTTACACACGTCTTTATTTAAATAAACTCCAAGAAAAGAATGTACAAATCAGACACAAATTGTCAAATAGTAGAAAAGCTTAGTTTGGTCAAGCAGCATGCCAAGTGACCTCATACTCTTAAACACTTCAAAAGGCATTCTCATGATGATGTTTTACAAAGTAGTTGTGTGCTACAGACAGTATCAGTGCTTTGGACTAAATATTAAAAAACCCATACTTAATTCAGTGTAGACACAATAAAGTTTGTGTTTAATTGATTTTAAGCCCCTATTAATAATAACAAAATAGAGATATTTGGAAGGACTTGCATTGACCCTCCAGTGAATTTATACAACACATCCTTTAAAGTAAATGCTTAGGATTATTTTTAAGACATGTCATCTTTACTAACAGCTTCTAAGAAATCTTTCAGTTTTTGTATGAACTCTCCTAGGACAAAATAGACCTCACTGAGAGATCCTTTAAAGACTTCTGGAATTGATAAATACTTGATATAAAAACAAAAACTATGTTTTTTTTATTAGATAATTAAGACAACATATTAAGGGGTACTTTGAGATCTGGTTCTCTTCAAGGTTTTTTTTTTTGTCTTTATGTGCTAAATATAAAACACACTCTTTAAAAACTAAAAAACAAAAACATCAACACATTTCATCCTTGTTTCAACATTGCATATAACATTTCTATAAATTCAGATGAAACCGTTATTAAATAACATGCTGAAACAAACCTTCAAATCGACATGTGGCCTGAGTTTGCAGTCCCACACTGGGGATTCCACCCATGACAAAAGGACACTTAAGGAGAAAATCTCCTTCAGCAACAATGGCTGAACTTTGGCTTTCAGAAGGGAAACAAAAAAAAAAAAAAAAAAGGTGAAAACAGTTGGGTTCCTGACCCTTAAGTCAATGTGTTCATTTCCTTGACTGACAAGACTGACTTCTAAGGTTTCCAGGCACTTTGTGCAAACTTAACCCACCTAGACACACCCACACTGCAGAGGGTTAAAACTTTCACTTCATGTAGACACATATGTACAAACATGTCTGCTGAAGAGCATATTTCAGAAGGATCAGATCGACCATACAGTCGGACATCCAGCCTGAATACATTTGGGCACATTATAGTGCTCTGTTGTGGGTTACTGGGGCACTGGTGAAAGTTGAACTGTCCTCCAGGGAAATCATGCAGGCTGCTGGGGATTAATGTTCAGATGTGGGGGATGACCCAGAAGACCTATTCGTTGTTTCTGCTTCCTCTGCTCAGTCATCTGTATGAGGAAAACAAGAAGAGCAGTACAAAGGTTACATTTCAATTAGAGGAACTTCTGTATTCAAGTATTATGACCTTAGACACACCTTCCATTGCTGCTGTCAGACTGAGCAGTGTTTATGCTTATAGACTGCTTTCCTAAAAAAGTTAATTTAAAAAAGCAAATCTTGCTTTGGAAGTAAAATGAATGATCTATAGTCTGGATTATACTCATCAATTGTTAGCTAATTGTTCTACATGCTACTATAAGTCTATTGAAAATATCAATTCCATTATTGTAATTTAAGCATAATGATAAAAGCCCATTATACTGTATCTGTCAGAGAGGCTATGTGCTGATAAGCACCTAATCTCTTGCTCACCTCGAGGGTTTCTTATGAGATTAAAACCACAAAACGAACCACAAAAAAATATTTTCTTTGCGTGTAGTAAAACAGCGTTCATCTGAGGTTAATTCAAGATGAAGTCTTAAATAAATAAACCAATACAGGTACATATTACACTAGTGTTTATCTGTTTAGTATTTTGGCATGTACTACTTCCCTACAATGGCAATATTGTTACCAAAAAGGAAACAAAAGAGGGAACAAATAAGGCATGTGGAGCGGAGCTACATTCAGGCGGATCTGTAGCTTGTTGGTGACGATACCTGCTCCTTAAGCTCTGTCAGCTGTCCAGACAGGTTGACCACCAGCCTCATTGTTGACTCCAGCTTCTCCTGCAGGCTCCTGATTTCATTCTGCTCCCCCTCTGAGTCACTGCTTACCAGAGACATGGCCCTCATCCGAGGAAACCAGTCTAGGTTGTGCTCCTGTGGATAGCCAAACATATAGTAGAAACACAGAGATCTAGGGGCTACTTACAATGAAACGGTAACTTTATCAGTTGTTTGGCTTTATGCAATTGTAGGGAAAAGGTTCCAGTTCAGGTTAGAGTGCATAAGAAGTGTTCATAGGTTAGAGAAATAATTAAATGAAAAGAAAGCCTTGATTGGTCTTAATGTTAAACCACACGCTTGTGGTTTTTTTTTTGGTTTTAGAAACTTCCTCTTTGGCTGCACAAGTCAGCTGGTATTATTAAATAGGCATAACTATGCACACCTGTTAGTTAAGATTAGAAAAGAGGAAGTGATAAAACGCTGGTGAGTTTGTTTCTGTTTTACGACCCAGGACGTGTTTGAAAGTGTGAATTAGTAACTGGAAAAAAAAATTATTTGCCTAACTACAGTTGCCAAAAAAACGTGACACAACCTGAAAAGCTTTTGATTCACGACTTACAACATCTCTTACTGAAGAAACTCCCTAGTTCCACAGAAAAAACTTTATGTAACGAAAAAAAAAACAACCCCATCAAGTTAACCTTGCATATTTTTCTGAGGTTAAAGATGTGACTCAATTAGACAGTTATAAAAATGTGTTGCATTTAAATATAAATAGCAAATTAATCACATTTACAACATATGTTCTTGCACCATCTACTTCGGAGGTGTGGGTATCCATGGGTAATCTTTGTTTACCTTGATCATCTCTGCCACGTAGCTCTCAGGTCCTGTGTATTCTGTTGAATCTTTCACCTTTACCAAAACTATGAAATACAGGTAATGCCACATGTTGTGCTCCTCTTTGATGTGCTCTTCAAAAGTCACTGTCTTATTGTCAAACTTATCGCGCTCCAGACCTGCAACACAGAAAAACAGCGTTTGTAGAGAAAAAAAAAAAAAAAAAAAAAAGCAGCTCAAGACTTTTAGAGAGTCAGGAAATCTGCTGCAGAGCTTATAGTTCTTTTCAAGGCTAAAATTGTTAAGTCAGCAACATGTCACCTTATATTTAGGTATAAAATGTCAAACCAGTGACTGTATTACTTGATGATTGAAAGCTTATATTGGAATTTAGTTCTACCTTTATCCAATCAATGAATTATAACTTGGAGATGCTCCAAGACATAGAACAGCGGCTAAAAATCTTGGTCTAGATTAACTAGTGACTGGTAGATAGGAAACTGGGGGAAAAATTACAAAAATTGTATTTTTCCACTGAGTGAAGGCACTATAAGAATCACTAATTAACTATATTTTATGTAACATTCCAAGACCTACATAGTTTAAAGCTGCAAGACATCAAGACAGAGCAAGACTTTCGTTTAATTCTTTAGAGCTTTCAACGTTTGTCTTAAAATGCGAGGAAATATTTGCAGCATTTTGGAAATCTCTAAGCAATGTAATAAATGAAAGCCTTTAACAGCAAGACGAGATAAATAATAAAAATTGGGTCCTTTTATCATATATGTTGCTGCTATATATAACTCTAAAGGTTTGAAAAGTATTGGCTACATTACTTGCTGTAAGTCAAAGCATTATCAAAACCAGACATCAGAAACCAGCACATATAGAAAAAGCTTCATAAAACGAGGCTGTGATGCTAATTTAACAAAACTGGATCAACAATGAACATCTGATGTTTAAATCTAAAATACTTTGGCTGAGCAATACAGAACCAGATCATGTTTACAAAAAAAAAACAACAGGACTCAAGCAGTTTCTGATCCGTGAAACTATACTCTCCTTGTTAAAACAAAGAACAAGCTTATATTGCTGCTAAAGTAGGGCTATCTTTAAATCTTGCTTAACCTCTGAACCACTGGGTCGCCGGCGACCCGGTGGACAGTAGATTGGGGTAGTAACTCAGAATGCATAAAATTCCACCATATAATTCTCTTTTCCATTTGGGCATGCAAAATAGGTGAGGATTACCCAAAATGAGGTGGATGTTAAAAGGTTAAGCAATTACTTGACTAAATTATCATACATTTCAAAAAGTTATTGATGTTTGTTACAGTTACAGTAGTTGTAAAAAAAAAAAAAACTACAAAAGTAGTTATTCTAGAGGAGAATACACACCATCATCTTAGCAATCAGTGTCAGATCTATTATAGTACAAATAGGAAACACAGGATCAAACAAGGAGAGCTTTGAAACATCAGCTTATGCCTGGTCCATACTAGCCTGGGTGCCATTCCGAACTTAGTCCCGCCCACAACGTTTGAGGTCGGGAAGTTCGGTCTGGCATTGCTCAATAGTAGCGCGAGTATGCTCGCACAATATCTGGTGGGCCAATCAAATTGTCAGGGCGGGCTTTATACGATGATGGACAGATGATCAACAGTAACGTAATCAACCACGTCACCAAAGCGCGCTTGGGTGACAACAACAAGGGCTGCCGCTGGAGAGTTGAGGTGTGTGGATTCTGCTATTAGGTCTGTTCTAGAAGATATCGACAGCAAATTACTTTTAAAAGAGGAACAGAGAAACGCGATCAAGGCTCATCTTCTTATTCTAGGCGTGCAGAGGCATTTTTTTTCCTGGTTCGTTCGAAACACACCCCATAATCACAGCTCTATGGAGCAGTATCAGACTCATATTCTGACTAGAATCGAGTAGGACTACGTCAGGCTAGGTCCATACCAGTGTATAGACTAGACATAGTCTACACACTGGTATAGACTAGATATAAGGATAGTGGGACATGTTTGACACCACCAAGGTTGCCTCTTATTTTTTAGTTTTTGGTCATATTTGACACAAACTTAAACTTCTGCTAAAGTATGTCCTCCTGAATAATTACACTTCATGTGTAGCCAAAGTCATGCCTGCATGCTTGGCAGCAGGGAACCAGACAGGGTGACAGAAAGTATCACAAAAAAGTCTCAAGGAAAAACTGGGAGGTGGAGCAAAGTGTTTTACTTCTGCTGCGCTCCATTTGCCTTGGAACTCAAACCTTGGAATGATATGAACACTTTCATAACCTCGGTCAAGTTAGAAGTTGGCAAACCAGTTAGATAAGCTAAGTGTTGTATCCAGGGATCAAGTTACCCTGTATTAGCAATATAAAAGAATTGCAGAACGTTTCACTGGATATTAGATATTTGCAAGAAGATGTTAGTCAGTAAAATGATAGCTTTTGATTTAGTAAGAAATGCACAAACAAAGGTGCATATAACTGGGAGAGTATCGTAGCTAAAACCTGGTTTTCCATGCAAGACAGGGCAGCCATGTCTGATTTTAAAATTATTGCTTGGTAAAACAAAAAAGTATTTCCAAGAGGAAAAACTAACTTCATAGAAATGTTTTCAAGGCTTTATTTTTATCAAAAGGGAGCACTAAAAAAGTCAAAAGCAAATAGTAATTTTGACTAAAGAATGTCAACTTGTAAAACTGCATATTATATGTCTGCTTTCGAATGACAGAACTGTAAGCCATGTTTGCTTAGGATTTGCCAGGCCTTATTGGCAACTCATACAAAAAAAAAGTAATGCTCATACAAAAGGGTTGCTCAAAAGATTGTTTAGAGAATGTGTTAAGGAAAAATCAAGAAACTCTAGCAGATATTATTAAAACATTAAATATATGTCTCATATTTTTACTCATAAGTTTCAGTAAGCCTTTATTGTTGATGTGCAAGTTCAATTTAGGTCTGATATGCACAGATCCCCATCAGTCAAGGTTAACCTATTAGACAGAACTGTCCTGTCTTGCATGTAAATCTGAATTTGTGTGTCAGACCTCAAAGGGAACTGGATATTGGTATTAGTAGAAAAGCTTCTCTAATCATATGGGAAACAAAAACACAGGAACAGAATAAGATAAAATTGAAGGAAAAGAAAACTGCTCTTGGATCCCAACATTATGATATTTAAACCAGCAACTTAATTCCCATAAAAAAGGAGGAGCACTGTATGACAGGATGACACTTGGATCTACTAGCTGAAAAAAGATGGGCCTGTTTCCTAACTAAACAAATTAGGTAAAAATAAGTAATTCAATTAATTTATCTAATACTGATATGCTGAGATTTGCTGCAGACCCCCATGAGATCGACATACTAACAGAGCAAACTGCGAAACAGAAATGCTTATAAAACCAAGCTGGAGGACATCAGGCCACTTAATTTCTGCAGAGATTGGCTCCTAATCTCTGAATCTCCTGCTCTCTTGTGGTCCTTCTGGAAACCATAGATACAGCAGCTCCCCCTGTGGCCTTATTTAATGTGACTGACTCACAGCCAACGGCTGGCTGGCTGGCTGACATACTGTTCTCCTTCCATATGTTTACCACTTGTTCTGACTGCCTGTCGCAACATATGCAAACTCACACACATGCTTCCATACTAGATCTACTCCGGCGCTGACATACATTAGGGTGTGTATGCACACACTGTATGACACATATCTCCTTGACACACATTTTGATCATATCAGGACATACAGATGAACCATTTCAAGAAGAAAGAGTTTGGCTAATCAGTTGAGATGCACAAAAACATAGAGTAGGGAAATTAGGATTGTGCATGAATGTGAAGGAGAGAATGTGTTTGCGTGTGAGACACACATGAATTATGGAGGCGAACGAAGCGATAGCAGGAAGCTCTCATGACTCAGCTTTCGTTGGAACGACAGCATAGTGAAAATGGGGGAGGAGGAGACGAGGGGAACTTCACAAACATTCAGTAGACCTCTACAGACCTACTTACCAGAAACCATGAATAAAGCCCAAAACCTGGGGCTCTGGGCTGGGAATTTGGGAATGACAGAATACAATTCCGATAGAAGGATGATGCAGTGTAGTACATGTAGAAAACCATTTCAACCACAGGGAATAAGCATTATCCGGTACTAAAATCTTGTAATATAACAGAAAACTCAATTTATTGCAGAAAAAATATTTAGTGTGTTTATCCATGTTAATTTTGATGGTTATGACTTACAGATAATGAAACATACATTTATTCTATCTAAAAAATTGAATACATAACACTAATAAAAACTTTTTTTTTTTCATTTTGATATGTTATGAGCTACACAATTACAGAGATGATTTCTTACTTTATGGTTGTCCAACAGACAGATACAGATGCTTTAGACAAGAAAGTTAAGCCAAAAAAAATAAAAAAAAATAAAGAACTATTAAAAGGATAGTATCCAAGCATTTAAATGGAAAGATCGGCGAGGAAAAACTATGTCAAAAAAGGAGAGCCAACTGGAGCCATCACTTACAAGCGTTCCCGGGACATGATCGAGAACTGTGCAATTCTGGCATTACGGCTCTATTGAATCAGAGACAACATAAGAAGCTACTAATCCGGACTAAGGAGAAAAAAGATTGCACCAATATCTTCATTTCAGGAATTAAAAAAAGCTTGTAATTCATTCCTAAAGCAAAGTGTCTTGAGAAAGATTGGAACGTCACTGAATCCATGTGTTTGTAGAGATCGGATATCGGCTCCAATATTGATGATTGACTGGATCGGATGATGCCAAGCCATCACTAACATTTAGTGATTTGTATTTTTATTAAAGAAACATGTAACTTTTGGCCACTGGGGGCACTAGACCTCTAACTTTGACGTATAGTTCCCTTACTGGCCACAAGCCGCAGTACTTTTGCAAAAGTCAACAATCTCGTGGACAGCCTCCCATATCTTTTGACCGTGCTAGCAGTCTAGGTTCAGCTTGGAGGGCGTGAGAAATGCTGCTACTCTGGGCCAATGGGTTGGACGGGACGTTCTTCAAAGTCACATGACCTGGTCAACGACGGTGCATCTTCTGCGGTTACCCTTTAATATCTTAAACAGCAATCACATAATGTCTAAAGTTTCTGCAGTCAAGGGATCATTTAGGGTGTCATGTTATCTCCTGGTGTTGTTCCAAATGGTTTTCTGAAGTCATCAGTCAGTGTATTTTTCTACTGGAAAATTTTCGAGAACTTCATGCTTTTCACTACTTGCAAACTTAATGGAGATGCTGCTTTCATCAGCCAGCAGGATTTGCTACCTGCCAACAATGCCAAAGGTACCAAAAGCAGGTTCATTGACTGTAATGTTACTGCACTTGACTGGCAAGCAAACCGGCCTGACCTGAACCCCTGAGACACACTCCAGAGCACTGTCAATATAAAAAAAATAAAACATATATCAAGCAGCAGTAAAATAGCTGAACTTTCATTTCCTTCAAAAACTACCATTGAACTACCTGCTCAATTCAATCAATTTGCTAAATGCTAATCCAAACTCTAACACATTATAGCTTGTTATTAATGTCAGGCTGTACATTGTAGATAGTAATGGGTATCTGAGGATTATTTGTGCTTACATAAAACCATTATTGAAATACAGGTCCCATGAAAGAGGGAGAGCAGGTACGTGTCACTAGAGCTATCTTTGATTGAAGCAGCACAAACAGAAGAAAATAAGGGCTCAAACAATCTAATTGATGATTCTGATGATTGCAGTTCAGCAAAACCTCTTAATCAACAATCAATGAAAATTAGCTGTGCTCGAGCAGGGAAACCTCTGAAACCTGCAGGACAGCGACCTTCAAGGACTGACTTTGGGCATGCCAGCGCTAAAACATGCCTTTAGCTGACAGAGCAACCCACTTAGAGCAGTAACTATAGAAATATTGAAAAAGGTATATACATACTTTACATATAAGATTAAAAGAAAACGTTTTTGTCTGTCAATATGCTCTACCCAGAACTCCACAAGTGGAAAAGTTTTAGTTTCACCAGGTTTAATTCTATAAAAAGTCTTACTTAAGGAAACTTTTCGTTTTTAATTAGATTAATTGGGAAAAATTACAGACAGATTAATTGATTTGCAATATAATCTTTTGTTGCATCCATAAAAGCTGTTTTTTGTTCTCCAGAGAGATTTTATTAAGAGTCATAATCAGGTTGTGTAAAGAGCATATTTAATGTGAACCCAGTAAATGCAAACTGGTGGAGAGCCCCTTTGCATTTTGAAGCTTACCACAAATGAAGCACGTAGTCTTCAGAATCTCTTCTTTCTTCTGCTTTTCGCTTCTCAGGTCAGCAAAGGTATCAATGATGACACCAAAGATGAGGTTAAGGACGATGATGATGACCATGAAGAAGAAGAGCAGGTCGTAAATCACCCTGGCTGCAAACAATGGCTCCTACATAGATAAATGAGACAGGTGTACATCTTTAGATTTTTTAAAACTGTCATAAATTGCAATCAGTTTAACAGAAAGTAAGTCATAGGAAAAAAAAAAAAAAGTTTTATAAGTGTGCAAAATAGAAAAAAATAACTAGGTTTTTCCATTTGAACAAGTGGGGGATTGTGCCTGGGGTTCAAAAGGAGATTAAACTTGGTTCTCATGGTATGAAACAGAGAAACATGTACTAACAGAAGCTATAGTAGCACAGATGACAGAGTCAACATGACACAGCCGGTCTTGCTCATGTCAATTTCAGTCTTAGTAACATTGGTCAAATTCAGGCACACACTTCACATGCAGATTTTTTGGCAGCCATTTTATAGAAAAAAAAAATTTAAACGAATACATGCAGTAGCAAAACAATCAAATTATTCCTTTTTGAGTACATTTACTCAGTTCAGAAATATAATTTAATTTAGTCAGCAGTAGCAGATTAACAGGTATAGCTGCTGTTCATACTTTGTACAACCATCTTTGAACAGAAGAGCACATAACCTCCTTTTGTTAACAGTTATGAGGTTAAAGCACACAGAAAATCTCTAAATCATCCAAATAACATCTTATGTGCTCCTTTTCTTCAGTTCAACCCACCCCTATAAAGGTCCATGTCTCTAGAAAAAAACAACAAAAGCAAGTTGATTTTGTGTTTAATGAACAATTATATGTCAATCTAACTCAATATTTTATAGCATTACTTTTTATTCACACTAAAGACATGAGCTTTGAAAAATTAGATTTTGTTACAGAAATTCAAACTCCAAAATCCATATCAGAGCATGTCCAATTAATATCAAAATTTTCTCTAGCCATTTTTTAAGCTCAACAAATTAATTTCCCCCAATATTAACCCACTTTAGGTTACTTGGATGGTTTGGCAGATGTTTGGTATTTCAGACTTAATGATACCATGCAATTAAGCAAAATCAATTGTCCTTTTCCTCCACACATTTATCCTTAATTTCACACTAAATCCTCCTAACTTGTTGCATAAACGTTCAATATTAGTCTTTTTTGTCTTCTAAGTGAAAGATGCTCTTTAAAGTCCTGTTATCAGATAGCAAACTCTATACATTTACATTTGCACTGCTGGGTCAGAAAATACTATTTTTTCCCCCTTTCCTAAACACAGCCACATGGTTTTAATGGAGGTTTGCTGACCTTAAAACTCTACTCTTTATTGCAGTTCTTCAAAAGAAAGCTTTGGAGTTTTTTTTTTCTTTTTTCCTGGTTTTAACCACTCTGTTTTTATCACTCGGGGTATGGAAACATAAATATGGGTGCTTATTGATGGTAGAGGCCAGTAGCTGAAACTAAAGGTGTTGTCATGTTTACAGTAAGGTTTACCAAAAAGTTGTGGATTACTAGGAAACTTTAAACAAAAGGTACATATGCATATACTGTAGTTTTACCTACAGAAAAATGTATTGAAATAAAAACTGGATTTAAGAATAAACAAAAAATGTTTTTAATTTCACACTACGGCTTTCCCCACCCTGCAGCACACTCAAGTGTAATGAGAAACTGTGCCTTTTTTCGGCAGTCTCAACAGACGTTACACATTTTTTTATCTAAATAGTTGTAATGTGTTGCAAAAAGGGCTGAGGGGGCAAAGACATCCTCTTTTTGACATCATTTGTGGTTCAGCTAGAATTCAGTGGAAATCTTTTTTTTTTTTTTACAGTTTTATTCACTAACAAAAGCCAGAGGCAGTGCAGCTGTTGGGAAACATTGCGAAAGCTTCACGCTTTTGAAATAAAAACAAGTTGAGTGCACAATGAGCTCAGAGCCAACTCACATGACCTGCTGCTGCAGCAGCAGCAGACGCACCATCCTTTCAGCACACACACACACACACAGACACACACACACACACACACACACACAGACACACACACAGAGCCTGGGACCAAGTCAGACTGGAATTTACCTCCTTAGAAGGCTTACGGAGAACGTCCCCCACACCCCCTCCGCTCCTCAAGCCATGACTCAGCACCGTAACAATACACATGAGCAGAGAGTCACACGTACGCTCCATGTTGCCTTCATCTTCGTTGTTGATCCCAAACTCTAAAGAAGAAGGGGTGAAAAGACATTTAAGTTAGTCTCTGTAAAGAGGTTAATAAAAACTACAACACAAAACCTAACCAAAGCACAGCCTTATCATTGGTTAATGTTTATTATTGTGAACCAGAATAACTGGACTATCAGGAAGTAATGGACTTTATGTAACTTAAACAGCCCTGAACTACAGGCTGCAAGTAAGTCTCACTAATTAACAAGATTGTGTTATAATATTTTTACTTGTACCCAATATGCACTCATATTTTTGTATAAAATATTTAGCTTTTATTATGTTTTAAGGAACACAAATTAAAATCAGAATCAATTTATTAATCCCTTGCGAGAAATTCTTTTCTTGCAGTGCAACCATTTACAGAAGAGAGAAAAATAAGATTGTAAATACAAATAAGATATAAAAATAAAATAAGATAAGGATCGCATATCCTCTTTAGTTAAAAATAGTCCGTTGAGTGTAATTATCTTAGCTTTGGTTGAGTTAGATTATAATTTAGTCTAGGCGTGAGCTGGAATGAGATTTTAATTATATAATGATTACTAAAGAAATAATGGAGAAAAAACAATTATAGAATGACTGAGTTGATTTCATGAAAACGGGGGAGCTGCTCTTATTTCCATGGCTGCTTCAGAAAAAAATAAAATTAATTTAACCATCATAGTCCTAGAATCTGCCAAAATGTATTTTTATATATTTTGATTTGAGTCAATTCTTTTATTTCCTGTTGCTAAAAAAAAAAAAAAAAAACAAAAACAAACAATGAACATAGGCAAGAACATATAAAAGAAACCAGCTAAATTTAACATTCTTTTTCAGTAATCTCTTGAGAAATAAGTGTATTTTATGCACTTGATTCTTTAGTTAGTAATACATGTTTAACAAGCTGAAACATTATGTGGTTATTTTGTCAGGCTATCAGCTCATGTAGCCAAACTCTAGAAGTTGTTGATATCTATGGACTTACCTTCAAGGTATATATATATACATTTTGTTTCCAGCAACAGACTTAAGCAACTGAGGCTAACCAAGCATTTATATTTTTGTTTTTTATCCAGGTGTGGGTAATTGGATTATTTTTATGAATTAATATTTATATTGCAGCAAGATAATGTTATGTTTAAGAGACATTTGGTAAATAAAAATAATAAAAAAGCTTTTCCTTCAGAATAATGGGCTGGTAACCCTTTAGTTTTCACAAAATTAATGAATTTTATTTACAACCATAAATATTTCCGGCTACGGAACCTGAGCTTGAGCCTGCACAAACTGAACTCTTTTTTTGTAAGTGAAGAAAATGCAATAACCAGCAGCAACAAGAAGGGGAGGGGCATTGCTTTATGATCTTTACAGCCAGCCTTCCTTCCTGGTCCCTCATGAAATGTATCCTTGACTCTGTTGACTTTGTTGCATAACTCTACATCAGTTGTGTTTACATCCTCGGGCTCCCACTGTGACGCTTGTTAGTCAAAGCAACAATGTTCTTGTTTTGCTGAAACAAGTGACCTGCATCAGAGTAGTATATAGGTCATTTTAACATTTAGACTAAAGGTACAGTTTAATGTTGCTCATACAGATCTGCTGAAAACAGTGGTGACAAAGTTCTACTGTTATACGACTGGTTTAACGGTTGTGGGTTCAAAACATTTTAGGAACGTTTTCTGTCATATAAACTTATAAAATATAGGAATATTACAGCGGCGAGCTAGTTCACAGACAATAGTCGTCACTGTTATCTTACAAACTTATTCTAGTCTTGTTGTAACAGCCGGACTGATAGAAAGTTCCAGATTGTTTGTTCTTCTCTGGGACGCAACAGGTAACCAATGTGACATACAGATCGATGGGTGTTGCAGGTGAGCTCTTTGGATCGAATTACTGTCATATGACGCTTGGAAGAGTCACGTGAGAGTAAATAAGTGGGAGTGTTTTGCAGAACTGCAGAATGGTGTAAATAAATACAAAAAAATGACAAATGTCCTCCGAATATCATTTTCTGTGGTCATAGGAGTCAGTTCCCTGGTATCTTCCTCAAAATACACGGCCGTTTTACCAGCAACTACCCTTTTCTGTTTAAAATTGTCCAATAGCCTTTTGTAGAAAACAAGGAACATGAAACCAAACTCCAACCAAACCTACCAGTTCACTTCTGAATGCGTTAATGAAAACCAACTGGGGTCAACTCAGGCTTCTCACCTCAAAGGCCCACCTGCAAAACTTTTTGGCAGCCTTCAAACATTTAGGTTTAGGACTAATTAGGAAAAGCAAGTTTATGTATCACATCATTAATTACCTTCCTGTAGAGCATTGGAGCTGCAGTTCTCATCAATACCTCCTTGACACATTCCTGTGCTTAGAAACTCTCCGGCAAGACTGCCTCCACCATCTACGAAGTAAAAACATGAAAAGTCACAGGTTTTCTGGTTGTTCTCAAAAATCAGGTTTTAGTAATGTCTAAAACGACAGGTAAAAGTGTAAAAAAATATGAATGTAGCGTCATCTCTTACTTTGGCTTTCGTTGGCGATGCGATCCACCTCTAAGATAAAATCGTCTTTGAAGAAGATGTAGCCGACGATGGAGAACAGGTAGACCAGAATGAGAGCAAGCACTGCTGTCAACACGATGGAGCGCCCGTTTCGGGTCACACTCTTGATCACGTTCAGCAGGGTCTCTTCTCTGTACACCAAATCAAACAACTGCACAAAAAATGGCACACATTTCAAAGGAACAGAGTTCAGGACATCAGAAAAAATATATATCAGGCAAATTATATGCAAAGGAAAAATGTTTATTGCTTCTGACTCAGTAGCTTATTTTCATAAGAGATGCTTATCAATATGCAATAGGCATAGACTCCTATAGGAGTCTTAAGGCGTGATAGCTTTGAGTAGAAAGTACCATAGCTTGTCTTAAATTTATGCAAAAGAGACATAAAAATAATCTAAGTCTTTATTTATCTGCCTTTATGAAGAAACAATTGGACTATCAGATACAAGCTGCTTGAGGACAGAGTCTGCAGTCAGCTCAGATACACTGCTTGTAATTTTAAAACACTATTAATTGATAAAGCTGTTGGGTGTTGCTCCATAAGTTTACACATGACCCTTTTTCTCATTTTGAAATGTTTCCAAAAAGCTGCAGGATAAAATTCAACCGATGCTGTAGAGGGGCTCTCCTTTACTCTGTAGAGCTAGATAAAACTGATCCCTTTGGTATTCCCTTCAGTATTTCTTTACTTATGATTTTTAAATCATGACTTTTAAACACCTGCTGCTTCTGGTAGCAGGTGTCTATTCTGCATTTTTAAAATATTACTAAAATATGACAAGTTATAGAAGCAACCTAAGGCTCTCCAGAAACCACAGAAGCAGTGTTAAATGACCTCTAGAAAACTCCATTCTAGAACTACTATTTCTATGTTTATAGAGTCAGAGTACAGGCCTCAGTGAATCAAAGTAAACAGGACAGACATGCATGTACACACTTCCACCCAACAGCAATTTAAAGAGGCCATTTTTCTTACCAGCATGTCTTTGGACTGTGAATTGGAGTTTGCATGTAAAGAAACTGCAAAAGAGCCTCAGTTCAAAACCATTAATAAATTCAGATTTTGATGCCAAATTGTGCAGACGAAGCATCTTTATGGTTTAGACCGCAAGTACTTCGGGACCAAAATACTTGCACTAAGAAACCAATTTTAATATATGATTTAAACTAATTTCCTGCCTTTTAATTACCACGCTGTGTGTACGCCTAGTGGAAAAGGATTGATTTATGTCCTGCCTACAAGCATCTGGTGACATGCTGCTTCTGTGCTTCTCTCACCAACAAGCTGTAGAAAAAGACATGACCAAACACGCCCAGGCAACAGATGATGAGGTAGATGAGATGATAGAGGAACTCAAAGTCCATAACCATGGCTTTATATCCTCGTGTGAAAGTCCCTCGGTTTCCAACAAAACTAATCAGGAAGATGATTTTATTACCAACCTGGAACACAGAAGGTCACGTTTTATCATTTATGCAAAGTACGCTGATTAATCATTAGTGCTTCAAAATCAGACATCCTGTTACTGCAGGTTCTCCTGCAGGAACACTGTTGACATCAGAGGAGTAACAGTGATTTTATAAGGTTTGATTTCTTACATATAAGAGGCTCAGTGTTCTTTTTTAAGTGAGGTATTAACTAAAACCCGGTTAACACATCTTGAATGATACCTAGATTTTTGTCATATATCCGCGTAAAATTTAACCCATTTTCCTTTTATTCACATGTGCCAGTTTTGGGAGGTGGTGGTGGGGGTTACTGGAAGTGCTTTATCCTACAAAATAGGAGTTTGAGCAAAAATGAAACTCTGATTTGGATACTGTTAAATTGTGTTTTCTAAGACAGAAACTGATAGAAAAAAGAAATAGCAAAACTAGAGAGAAATCAGACCACCTTCATATAAATACAGGAACCGGGTTACTGCAGTACATGGAAACATCTCTGGTTTCTTGCCATGACCTGGTTTCTCCTATTAACCCGTGTTTGTTTCTGTCAGTAAACAAAGGGAACCACAAAACCACCAATCCCCAGTGTTTGAACGGCGTATTTAAAGAATGATGATAAAAAAAGGAGAAAATAAATCACTACCTATGGCAGTGTCCGTTTCATCTTACACCAGACGGGCACTGATACTCTATTGATGTTACGACTTTCTTCCTACACCCTCAGGAGGAGCTGCGAGGAAGCGGGGGGGCATCATGGGGTCTGCCAAGTGGCCGTTAGTATGGGAGGTGAAAGGAGAAGTGGAACTGGCTGGGTGGAGGTTTCTCAGTAATTGAAAGTGCATACACTGGTGACATGGATAGAGTTTCTCTGAGGAAAATTACCCTTAAACCGCATAAAGACATTTTCTCACAAAAACCATGAATTCTATACAGTTTCTATGAAAAAGGATTCAGCCATGTCCAGATATTTGCTTAAGTCAACAAATCAGCCGTCCTCCTAAACATACAGGAGGATCAGCATCCACAGCTCAGATATTTAAATCTGGTGAGATATTGCTATTATCTGGTTATTCCATAAATCTCCTTGGTTGAAAAGTAGCAATAGGAAATCCATCCTGTCAAGAACAGTCTGAGAAGTACATGTAGCAGTTTAGCTTAAACCGTTTAGGTTTTCTGATAATTTTGGCTCACGCTTTATTCTCAATTCATTAACATCATGAAGCATGGTGGGTGTAGCATAATACTGTGGGAATCTGGTCAGTATTAATGTGAAGATTGGGAATTAAATAGAGCCATGAGGTTCATCTTAAAGCAGTAAAACATCCCCAAACATAAACCCAATAAAGTGGTTAAAAAAGCAAGTTCATATGTTAGAATGGCCCAGTCAAAGTAAATTACAAAAAAATCCAACTGAAAATCTGTGGCAAGACTTGGAAATTGCTGTTAATAGATGCTCCCCATCCAGTCTGTAAAAAGCTGAAGCTTTTTTGCAAAAATCCGCAGATGTGAATAGCTCTTGGAGACATAAACAAGGGCAGCTCTACAATGCCATAACTCAGCAACATTTTCTATGCATTTCTCAGTGAAAATATCTGAAAATAAAATGTAATTTCTTAGACTGTTTTGTCGCCGTAACATGAGAACAAGTAAAACGACAATATAGGGTAAGTACACTTTTTACACTTAACCTGAGAAAAGATTTTAATAGGGTTATCAGTAACATAATTATCTTCATAAGATCTGAAAAAAGTAATCTTCCTGTTTTTGTTTCAGAACAGGAACAAACAACAGCAACAACAAAAAAAAAATCCCAAATTTGAACTAAAGCCAGTTAAATAATCAGCACTGCAAGGTTTTTTCACTCACATTAAAGGCACCTAGGAGGAAGAGTGTAGGCTCCAGGCCCACAGAGAAGATCAGACGGAGAATTGTGACTGCGACCAGGGCAAGGATACCCAGCGGCTGTGGCATGAGCACAACAAGTACCAGTGCAGCAAACAATCCCATCCACAGCAGTACAGACAAACGGGGCTCCAGCATTCCTGTGGGACACACATAACACACACGTAAGGTCACTGAATGGACAATAGGCAGAATTATTCCATCATAACACTAAAATCCTCAAGCTGAAGGGGATTTTAAAGAATCTAGCAGAAACAAAACAAAACAGAAAAAAACAAACTTTGGATTGCAAATGATTAAATGGAGCGTGGCCAGCAGATACACTAGGAATCTGAACAGATGTTATAAATATGGGGCTAGTGATGACATATTTCAACTGAACTTTTCAGTTGCAGTATTAATAAACAGCTTCAAAGCTTCTAACAGACTCCTCCAGCTGGTAACAGAGAAACAACAGACTCAGTTCAGCCTTAATAGTGGAGCTATGTGACATAAATGAGGTCAAATAGGTCTATCTTTTTATTAAATTGATTTTGGAGTGGGGGCTTCTCTTGAAAGTCGACCTCAAAGTCCAGCACGATGTTTAACTCACTTTACTAAGCACACTAAACCTGGAAACCAGTGTTTAGAGATTTAAACCTGTTGGTCCTGAATTCTTCTTAAAAACAAACCAGTTTCCTTTTATCAGACAATTAAACCCTGGACGCTTATTGGTTCAATGCAAGTGGGAGATTGAGCAGTTAGCTGCTACAAAAGGATGATGATACCCAAAAATCACAACTTTTTTTTGGCAGTTTATGGAATAAACCTGAAAGCCATATTTGTACCTAGAAACCAATAATCTGAAATGAGTTTCACAAGTAATTTAAATCAATATGATCAAATATTCAAGCAGAATTTTGTGGAAAAATCACCCGAAAAAAAAAACATGTTTCCTGGCGCTTGTAAATAAACATTTAACAGAGTAAAGGATTGGGGATGCTTGTACAGTATGCATGTATTATTACATGTATTATTATTATTCTGATCCCGTGTCTTTTAATGAAAAAAAATCTGTTTAATTCAAAGGTGTGCACTAAATTCTTGTTGGTAAAATTTCCTAAAGGTTTTTGCCAGATTTAAAGTCCATCCTTCAGTTGAAGCCCTAAATTAGTTAAACATTGTTAAGCAGTATGAGGGAATGCAAACCTCTGACTGAGAATTAAGCTGTAAAAAAAAAAAAAAACAGCTTTAGAGTGTTTGCTATTGGAAATAAAGGAGGATGTATGGATGACAGACTTTTAATACCTTAAATGCCCTCATCATTACCAGATATGTAATATCAAAATGAGTACGTTATATAACACCAGAAGGTGTGACAGATTTGTTCACACCGAGTGTGTACGTGTGCACACAAATTATTAGAAAGAGCCAAACTGATGCTCTTCTAATCCTGAACTACAGGAGCCCAAAACCCGGCTTTCATTTAGCGATGTGTCCTTAAAGCAAATATTTGTTTTACTCGACAGGCAATGCCACACCTTCAGGAATCCTCCTAAAGGTCGCTTTACTGGATGCTTGGTCACACACAAGCACGTTCCAAGTAGGGGGAAACTTCAAGGAGAATGAAGCACAGGAAGGGATTGCTGAGGGTACTTTTTTTACCCCCTCTATTTCATTCCTCCCTTCCCTGTCTCTAGTTTACTCTCCTTTCCTGTCCCAGTGGAGATCACATGACAGGTGCCACTTACATAACAGCCTCTAAAAATACCTCAGCTGAAAGATTCATGAGGAATGAGCAGGGAGCACAGCTCCTGTGATGTCGGAGATGGAAATAGGGGCGCTTACATGCTCTCTAAAACTCCTTTACGACGGTGTGCAAATATCTGCAAAACAACTGCAGGGCTGCATGGTTCGAAAGCTTACATGTGCTAGGAGTGTGGCATACTAACTAAACTTGCTCATCAAAAGCCAGTCAGTCATGCGTGCAGTCTGAGCACACTGACCCAGATCTCTTGCTCTTATAACCTCCATTCTAAAGCCCTAAGTAATGGAGGGAGGAGAGAGACAAGAGTGCATGTTTTCTTCCAAGTGTGTGAGAGCAAGAGAGGAGACCCGGGTCAGACGCCATAAAAAAGTGCCTGTTTCAGCAGGCTGAAGGTATGCAGGAATCTCACGTGATGTTGTGCATGCAGATCAAGCTCCAGGGAGGAAAGATACAGTCAGGCTTTATTCATGTTGCATAACATTTTTTTTGTGTGTGTGTACATAAAGAGATAAAACAACATGGCAGTTTTTAGTTTTCCTTTTCCAGACAGTAGAACGTTGTTTACAACTAAAGTAATGCTGCAACAGTAACTCCCTTCGAAATTTTTCATGTAACAGCAACATAGTTTAATTATTTTATTAGAATTTGTTATGATAGATTCATAATGTCTCAAGTTCCCGCCACAAAAAAAAAAGAGAAAAACAAAAATCAAGTTAAAACTTTCCCCGGGCTACTGCTTGATAATAAACAGGCAATATTCGATTAAACGAAGAAACTGATCCCATTTTTGTCCAAAATGGATTTTTGAATCCTTCTAGATTGAAAACATAAAAAATACTCATCCAAGTCTGTCCTATTAAAAGAACGGCATACAATATGGTCTGTGTATATTCAGGCAGCTTGTATTTTTTGTTTGAAGACAAAAATGAAAAAACAAAAAAATCATTGATCCAATATCCCACAGCTTATGGTCAACTGTTGTCTGTTCACATGATGCAGAATCATGTGAATAGAGTCGAATTCTTTCTTAAAAAACTTCCTGAGATTATGCGTTTTTTAATTAATAGGTGCAGAAATGGTAAAAATTTTTGTTTGAGATGACTGCAATCTGCATCATGATGAAAATATCTTGCATCACTAACAATCTTGCTAAAAAAAAAACGAAATCTGCATGACTTGCCTGTATTGTTAAACTAAGGAAACCAATAACCATTAAGAGGACTTCAAATGACCCATAGGCCACACCGGAGTGATGGACCAATACAATGCAGCACATGATTGTAAAAGCATAAAAATAACTTAGGATTGTATTTAGGGGAATCAGAGTAGAAGGAACTGAAAACCAAAAATTTTATTATATTTTTATCTTTAAACTATGAATACATTTCTTTCTGTTAAACAGTTATTTTAAATTGGTCTTGGACACAAAACTTGAGCGTTTGAGGTAGAAAGGTGACAAAAATAGCATTTTTGCAGAACACTATATTAACCATTTGCCTATTTTTTTTTAAATCACAAATTATGTGGTTTGCTATTACAAAACAAAGAACACAGATATACTATCAATTACAAAATGGATAATATTTCAGAACACCTCAGCTGTGATCTGAATAAAAAAAAAAAAAAAAACTTGCATTGTTTAGGAAGGTGTAGACTCTATTTACAGTAAAAGCAGGCAGCGGCACCATGTTTATTGTTGTTTCCATAGCACCTCAGGTTAAATATGAGGGGAAGCATTGAAAGCTGCGGGTGTGTCTAAAGCCAAGATAGTCCCGCTCCTAATCCTGATCAGGTGATTAGACGTCAGTAGATCTGAATGCGGTGAAGAAAGGAGATCAGTAGGTCACCGCTGACTTCCAGTATCAGGACTGAAAGTCAGTCCAGTAAAGATGGTATCTGTGGGTGGAAACACTTAAGCTTAAAGTAAAAGTATCAGTTACAGCATTTGTTGGAATTACTATTTTTTATTTTTTGCTGCTGTAGGTTAAAAAGGGTGTAAATCTATTATGTTATGATCTCTATCTAATTTTAATGTCTTTTATTAGCCTGGTCATCCAGACTGAGTTACATGGGACATAAATCAGTTTCATAGGAATCAAGATTCTCTGGTCTAAAACACAATAAACCAATCCCAGCGCGGGAAGCAGGCCCATAATGCAACAGGGCTTTTCTGTAACCTTAACAGTTAAAATTGAAGCTGTAATTGAGAAATGTTTTAAAGATTAACTTTATTATGACCAGAAAGAACAGTTCATATATTTAAAATTTTAACAACTGCAGTGAGAACTTTTTTTTTTCTTTTAAAAAGTTGTTTTGATGGGGCTGCTCTGTGACGCATTGGGTAGCACTGCTGCCTTGCAGCAAGAAAGTTCCAGGTTGGACTCCCAGTCCGGTGTCTTTCTGCATGGAGTTTGCATTTTCTCCCTGAGCATGCGTGGGTTCTCACCGGGTACTCCAGCTTCCTCCCATAGTCCAAAAACATGACTGTTAGTTTAATTGGCTTCTCTAAAGTCCCCTTAGGTGAGTGTTTGCCTGAATGGTTGTTTGTCCTGTTTGTCTCTGTGTTGCCCTGCGATGGACTGGAGACCTGTCCACGGTGTACCCCGCCTGTCACCCGTAGACTGCTGGAGATAGACACCAGCACCCCTCATGACCCCAGCTGGGATAAAGTGTGATGGAAAATGGATGGTTGGATGAATGGAAGTTGTTTTGATATCAATAGTTATTGATTGATATGTCTTACCCCTTTTTGTAGACTCTGTTGGTTTTGCCTTTAATATTAGCTTCTATCTGTTCCTTTCAAGACTTGTATGCCATGTTCACTGCTTAAGTCAGTCTGGTTGACCGGTCTACTCTTTTATTATGATTTTATGTGATAAATCAAATATCTAAGAAGTGTGGCATGTACTCGTCCCCAGCCCACAGAGTCAAACATGTGTTAAACCACATGATTGAGCACACTGGCCCATATCCATACTATAAAAATGGTCACTCCACTCTATATATATATATATATATATATTTTTTTTTTTTTGACTTTATGTGGGCTATTAAAACCAATCATTGTAGTTTTTTTTATTTATTAATTAATTACTCATTCCAGTGCTTGTTCCAAGACTGTTGTTTAAATGTAATATCAGCTTTCCTGACTATCTTATAAAGAAGCATCACAACAGCATGATGGTGCCACCACCATGTTTCTCTGTGGATACAGTTTGTTCAGTGTGCAATTTAGAGTTAGTTTTCTAAAACAAATTGTGTTATAAACTCTTTCATGAAGACCAGACTTGGGGAGGGCACCCACTATAATAGTTTTGTTGAATCCCCACATGTGGAGATCAATTTGTTTGGCCAATGTGCAACATTGGTTATTGACTGCACACAGCGTGTTGCATCAATGCAAAGCTTAGTCTTGATCTTATTTAACCAAATAACCTTCTAACACATATTTTATGTGTTTTTGTTGTGACCAAAATTTGAAAATGTTTACAGAGTACTTTTGCCTTCCACTGCATGTTAGAACATTTTATGAACGTATATACATAAAAAAAAAAAAAAAAATTGGGCAAGCCGGCATGCATTCCTCTTTTTGTTCTGCTGACTGCAATGCCCTTTTTATGAACCTGGTTTCTGAAGAAATTTAAATGAACTGAAGTCTAAATGATCTTATCCAGAGCTACGCATCTCAACTTCACTTTTCTCTGCTTCTTAATATGTGGAAATGTTTTTGAAACCAAGCTTTTCACACTTAATCATCAGATAATGAACATGACTTGCTTCAAAAACTTGCTCCCTGAAGGTTACATGAGCGTGACTGACCTGCATGTACCCCCTCCAGGGGGTAAAAGAAGCAGACCAGCAGATTCATGAGCAAGGCCAGTTTAAAGGAGATGCTGCTCCACACGGACATGTTTCTTGAGCACCAGTATAGCACTGGTTCAGCTGGTGAGGAGAGGAGATGGAAAATAAACAATCATTTCAGTCCCTTAAGCCTTAGTTGTAGTTTATTCTGATGGAAAAAATGTATATATAAAAAAAGAAAATAGAATCCATGTCATACTTTTATTCCAGAAGTAGTTTGCTGTTGCTAACATCTGTTGTTTAAAGTGAAGACATTTATTTAAAGTATATAAAGTAGTCCTAAAACAAAATAAATTTTTTTAAATGTAATTACATTTTTTAGTACACTTTAAGGATCTATTAATCTGAATACCTAAGTTTTGAAATCAGAACTGTAGGAAATAAAGCAACAAAAACAAAACATACAAGCTATTTAAGCAGCTGTGAAGCTTTTCTTCAAAAAAGGTCAAGTTAAGGATGAGGGATCTTGAAATCATATCTCTCTTGACCTTTTTTCTCCAACCTACAGCCTGTCTTTTCAGAGACTTTGAAAACTTGGGTTTAATAGGAAATAAGAAACTGATGCAGGGACTTTTCAACGTCCATTCCCTCCTCTGAGTGAGAGACTAAATAAAGTTTGTGCGTGGGCACAGGAGTGTTGTATGTGGATTAGACGTGTCACTAGGAGTGGGTGTGGGTCTGAATGTGTATGTCTGTGCACTCAAAAACGCACACTCTCACTTGTGATTCATAAGGTTACTGTACAAAATGCTTCATGGCTCAAATGAGTTTGGAAAGCCCCTGTCTGCTTTTTCACAGCGGAAACACGCACTGGTAACATGAACGAGGAACAGGAGGGCAGCAGTTGTCCCTGCAAATTGGTCCCTCTGCACAGCTGTCCACTTATGCTCAGGCTTCAATCCTGTCCTGTATTAGATGAGAATAACGCAGCATGTGCGCTCAGTAATGTGCACAGTAATGCGCACATGCTGCCTTCACTTGTATACTGTACAGTCATGTGATATTATAAAGGTCCTCTTGATAAACCTTTGGTTCTGGAAAATAATTGTATACATATGCATATCTAATACATTTATTAACATACCTATAAACAAAAAAAAGGAAACAGATTAATTTTGTGTTATAATATATATAAATATATATAAATTTTTTTAATCGCGATTAATCGCATCAATGCCTGAGTTAACTCGCGATTAATCGCATTTTAATCGCACATTTTTTTCCTGATTGAAAATCATTTAAATACTCTCGATGACATACAAAAAAATACATACAGGCTAGGTTTGTGCCAATGTTCTTTTTTTAAAATGAAAACAGGTCACAGATACTGATTTATGCCAAAAATAACAAATATGTAGCCAAAAAAAAGGCCCTGAAAACAGGCTGATGTAAAAGACAGTCTTTACAGTTAATACAGTCTTTTGAACAAAGACAAGCATTTTACCCTACTGCTATAAAATGCAGTAGAGTTAACATTAGATGTTAACTAACCAAGATAATAATGAACAATTTTCAATCAATACATCAAAATCAATAGACCGACATCACTAGATGGAGGTAGTCTATGCTCTAGAAAGTTACTTTTCAGCCTCTTAACAAAAATGAGAACACACACACAAGCACCCACCCACCCACACACACACACACACACACCCACCCACACACACACACACGATACCGACCTGTGACAGCAAGAGTGCCGTAGCAGATTCCATTTCACCTCAGTAATCTGTTTTCTCAGCTTATTTCAGGTTGCTACTAGTTACCAGACACTCAACTTGTTTGTTGGTGGTGGGGCTTAAAGAAAAGGCACTAGCGTCACCAAGTGTATGGGCGTCTTTTTCCCTTGAGGAGGTCCGCTCTCGAAGCCTATGAGAAATGCATAGACTGGGGGAAAATAGCCCCGCCTTCCCGCAGGCTGCAGCGGGATGTACTTGGAAAATTGTACCATAAAACCACATAGCGTTAATCTCACGTTAAAAAAATTATCGCCGTTAAAATGGCCTCGCGTTAACGCGATAATAATGCGATAATTTTGACAGCACTAATATATATATATATATATATATGGTCTTCAAGACTCCTTGAGAAAGCTCTGGTAGACGGTAGGATTCATGCCACTTGTACCTTGTTGCACAGTTGGAATAAAATGATTTTCATTCAGTGCTGCAACTATTTAATACAAATGTATTGCTGTAATATCTAATGTATTTGTTTAGTTCAGGCAAAGCACTTTGAATAGTCTTTGCACTGACTGTGGTACATAAATAGCTGGCATTGCATTACCACATATTTCTAGGGCTGGGTACCGAACTTCGGTACTTTTATGGTACCGACCGAAATGCTTCGGTTCTACAGAGTATCGAAACATGCCTCGTCTTTCGGTACCAAGTTTCGGTGATTGGCTGGAACACTTAAGGTGATTGCGTCATCCAGGAAAAATACACAGGTGGTCACGCCTACAGCCAGGGTTCATGTGTATCTTTTGTGAACTGGTTGCAGCGTTGCGGAACCCCTTTAAAATGCCCCCCAGGTCAAAAGTGCGGCTTCACTTTATTAAGACTGATGCTAATAGTGCACAATGCAATACATCGTGCACGGAAATAATTTAAGAGCAGAAAGTCGCTCTGTGTTTGACTGCAAGAAGAGCGGACCGCAGCCAGCGCGACCATCCTCCTCTCAGCAGCCCGTGGGCAGAGCAAAGCCAGAGCGGAGTGAATCATGCTGCTTTCAAACTGGACGCAGCAAGAGCAGCAAAATCTCGTCTGCTGCTTCATTTTTGCTGCTTGTACCAGCTTCTGACGCGCTGCTGAAGAAGCTTTGCTGCTCTGGCTGCGCGGTCGCAAAGTGGGTCAGACGCGCGTTGGGCGGAGCTACTCTATCCTTTATTTGCCTTGCAGCTATATTTGCTGTGATCAGTGGGAATAAAGTAGTTTTATTATGTTTTTAAGTGGGAAAATC
Organism: Cyprinodon tularosa; assembly: GCF_016077235.1. NCBI lineage: Eukaryota > Metazoa > Chordata > Actinopteri > Cyprinodontiformes > Cyprinodontidae > Cyprinodon > Cyprinodon tularosa. Next base: position 803,387 of record NW_024038921.1, on the reverse strand, counting down.
CACCTGAAAACGTAATCAGTGCAGTCAGTTCATCCTGCCTTCAATATTTCTGTCGGAGCCGCTCAGACCCCCCCCATACCAGCGGTGCGCTGTCAGTAGGATCCCATTCAACGGGCTTGTTTGTCAGACATGGTAATTTTTCTAAAGGAAAACTGCTAAGTAAAAAGGTCCTCACAATGTAACAGTGAATATTAGACACTGAATTATTTATTTTTTTATGTAAGAGGAAAAATGTAAATGGAAAAACAGAGCTTAAAATAACACTCAAGATTTGTACTTTTTTATGTTGTGTAATTTTCTTTTTTTTCGAATTGATATTATAAAACTGGTATCGAAAAAAGTATCGTTCAGGAACCGGTATCGAAGTGAAGGTATCGGTATTGGTACCGGAACCGAAATTTTTTTAACAATACCCAGCCCTACATATTTCCTCTGCTATGATGTCCATATAATTTAAATCCAGACTCATCTGTCCAAATAACTTTATTTCAGAAGTTCTGTTGTTTGTCTACTGTGTCCACAGCAAACCTTTACCTGGCCTTCATGTTTTCATAGAGAGCAAAGGAGTTTTCTTTTGACTTCCCATAAAAATTAAACCAAAGCAGTCTCTTTACGGTTGTAAAAGCACTTTCACGTTATTGTTAGCTAGAGCCTGATGCAAGTCTTGTGATTACAGTTTAGGGTTTTTGAATATTGCCTTTAGCATCTTGTGTTCTGCTCTCTGGGTGAACTTGCTTTTATGACCATATTGGCAGATATTTAAATAACTTCTTCTTGTATACTGAGTATTTTCTGTACAAGGAAATGGCTTTTTATGTTTCCATTTCCACTAATTCAAATTTCAACTCATTCACTTAAAAAATAAAGTTGTTATAGGTCTAAATAAAGTAAAAAAAAAGTTAGAAAACAATCCACTGGACTTTGTTTCCAAGTTTGAAGACGTTTTGCTTCCCATCCAGGAAGCTTTCTCAACTCAATATGTCAGAAATAGCGTTGAGTGTGAGGTTTTATACAGTGGACAAAAAAATGCCTATTTTGGCTTAGAAAGGCTTTGTTTTTGGTCCGCTCTATAAAGCGTCGAACTCAACGCTATTTCTGAAATTTCGAATTGAAAAAGCTTCCTGGATGTGAAGCAAAACGTTTTCAAACTTGGGAAGTCCAATGGATTGTTCTTTTACTTTTATGGAATGACTATGACCTGGAAGACTGAAAATCCTCAGCAGTCTAAATAAAGGAAATATGAATTCTTGACAAAAATCGGTGATCAATAATTGGCTGCAAAAACTTTTACCAGTTAGATTTTTATATTGCTGTACATTATAGGAACAAAACTGCTCATTATTTACTTCCACATTTTTTACTTCTACCCATGAAACATTATTTACTTAAAGATTATCTAAAAAGTTTTTGCATAATATTCATCCCACCTCTGAGCTTCTTTTGCCAGTTCATCTCATTAAAGAGGTCCTCCGCTCGCAGGAAGAAGTCATTTATTTTGCTCCCCTGTTCGTCTCTCTCAGTGGTGTAGTAGACTCGCAACTTGGACTCTGAGGTCAGGAACTCACAGATGTTGGGTACGGGAAACACTATCTCCTCCATGGTGCGATCCTGACGCACAATCTAAAACAAAGAGGCTCAAATGGTCATTTCTAAGAGGGGCGCAAAGGTCTAAGGTGGTAATTCTATATTGGCTGAGTGTATGACCTCTATCTGAGCAGTGTGCTTGGCGTAAAACTCCAACGCCTCGTCGCCGTCTCCGCTGGCACCTCCAGGCTTTAACATCATGGAGAGTTCTTTATTATGACGCGCCAACTGCAAAGTAGCCAGAAAGAGGGAGCTCTTCATAAAAGTAGCAGAAATGTTGAAAAAATATAGAACAATTTTTCTCATGCAGCCAGAATATATATCTAAAACTCCAACCTGGTGAGCCAGAATGTAGATGTTGTGTCCAACATTTCGGGGAGAAGCAGCATCATGTTCCTCTTCATCTCTAGCATCCTCTTCCTCCTTTATGTCCACAAACTCTACCTCACCTTGTAGGTATGCCTTCTTTATTACCTCCACCTGCCAAGGCACATGTATAAATGCTACAGGAAACTTTTTATGATCAGTAAAGTTTTAGACCTTTTGCTGTATTTTGACCTCCAATGTATAATTTTCCTTCCACTTCACAATCATGCACTGGTTTTTGTCAGTCTAAAACATTAAAACTTAAACGTTTTGGTTGTTACACCAAATTGCCACAGGTTTCCTACCAGCTCTTTAGGCTTCATGTTGTACAGGATCCTTTCTGCATTCTCACTGTCATGTCGGCTCTCCATGATGGCGAGCAGCAACTTGGAGGCATTGTTCTGGGATGAAATCAATGAAAACCTTGTTCAGATAGGCATGTTTGTCTTGGTGCAAATGATTAAAAGCATTCTTACGTAGACAGAAACAAAAATAGCAGCAACACTTTTTTTTTAAATACCAACGGAACAGAATAAAAAGGTTATCAGAAACGATCTAGCCTCACCTTTAGCTCTAACACTAGATCCATACGTTTTTTTCCAAGCGGGTTGATGTCATTCAAAATTAGTGCAATAATGATGTCGATGCCATTGGACTCATGTGTTGCTATACAATTCTGAAAGAAATAAAGACGATACATAAATCGTCTTTATGTCTATGTTTATAAATCGTCTTATGTGTCTCTTGTACCTGGTTTTCATGACAGGGGCCTTGGCAGTACTCTGTTAGGCTCTCCAGTGTCTGGTTGATGAGGGCAACGTTGTCCTTGTTGATGTACAGCCCCAGCAGGCCGAGGCCTCCTGTGGTGCTGCCGCAGATGCAGTCCAAGAATTGCAAGGTCTCACATACCAGGTTGTAGTTGTTCTTTTTGTTCTGACAACGAAGGAAGTTCTAGGAGAGCAAAGGAATGATACAGAGACGCAGATTAGTTCACATTTTATACTAACCTTACCAATTAGAACCATTTATGGTAATAGTGTAGATGTAGGTCTGAATATGAATATATAAACTAAAACTAACAAATAGAAATAGATAAAAAATTTATTAAAATGGAAAAAACTTAACCAACTGAGGCTCCATTGTGTGTTTATAAAAACTAAAATATACAAAAATTACAGATTTTTATATATACATATATATACATACACATACATATACATATATATACATATATACACATATACACTCACCGGCCACTTTATTAGGTACACCTGTCCAACTGCTCGTTAACACTTAATTTCTAAGCAGCCAATCACATGGCGGCAACTCAGTGCATTTAGGCATGTAGAAATGGTCAAAACAATCTCCTGCAGTTCAAACCGAGCATCAGTATGGGGAAGAAAGGTGATTTGAGTGACTTTGAACGTGGCATGATTGTTGGTGCCAGAAGGGCTGGTCTGAGTATTTCAGAAACTGCTGATCTACTGGGATTTTCACGCACAACCATCTCTAGGGTTTACAGAGAATGGTCCGAAAAAGAAAAAACATCCAGTGAGCGGCAGTTCTGTGGGCGGAAATGCCTTGTTGATGCCAGAGGTCAGAGGAGAATGGCCAGACTGGTTCGAGCTGATAGAAGGGCAACAGTGACTCAAATCAAACCACCCGTTACAACCAAGGTGGGCAGAAGAGCATCTCTGAACGCACAGTACATCGAATTTTGAGGCAGATGGGCTACAGCAGAAGAAGACCACACCGGGTGCCACTCCTTTCAGCTAAGAACAGGAAACGGAGGCTACAATTTGCACAAGCTCATCGAAATTGGACAATAGAAGATTGGAAAAACGTTGCCTGGTCTGATGAGTCTGGATTTCTGCTGCGACATTCGGATGGTAGGGTCAGAATTTGGCGTCTACAACATGAAAGCATGAATCCATTCTGTCTTGTATCAACGGTTCAGGCTGGTGGTGGTGGTGTCATGGTGTGGGGAATATTTTCTTGGCACGCTTTGGGCTCCTTGGTACCAATTGAGCATCGTTGCAACGCCACAGCCTACCTGAGTATTGTTGCTGACCATGTCCATCCCTTTATGACCACAATGTACCCAACTTCTGATGGCTACTTTCAGCAGGATAATGCGCCATATCATAAAGCTGGAATCATCTCAGACTGGTTTCTTGAACATGACAATGAGTTCACTGTACTCAAATGGCCTCCACAGTCTCCAGATCTCAATCCAATAGAGCATCTTTGGGATGTGCAGCCGACAAATCTGCGGCAACTGTGTGATGCCATCATGTCAATATGGACCAAACTCCCTGAGGAATGCTTCCAGCACCTTGTTGAATCTATGCCACGAAGAATTGAGGCAGTTCTGAAGGCGAAAGGGGGTCCAACCCGTTACTAGCATGGGGTACCTAATAAAGTGGCAGGTGAGTGTATTTACATACACATACATATATACAGAGATGGGAAGTAACGAAGTACAAATACTTCGTTACTGTACTCAAGTAGATTTTTCTGATATTTTTACTTTACTTTACTACTTATTTTTATGGCGACTTTTTACTTCTACTCCTTACATTTTTACACAAATATCTGTACTTTCTACTCCTTACATTTTAAAAAATTGTCTCGTTACTTTAGTTTTGAATCATTTCGATGGAGTTACCGTTATTATTTTTCACGTCATCAATACCAAATTCAATCTAATTGGATGGGAATCTACATTGCATTTGACGCACCACTACAAGATGAATCGACAGATTCGGCGGTATTCATTGGCGGCAAATCATTGCAGCTTGGTGGCGGTGGCGTTAGCATAGTAGCATGGACGACGAGATGATTCAAAATGAACACAACGGAGATCTAGTCCTATTGGCAGACATCCATTTAAAATGTAGGCAACAGCATGAAAAAAGTGGTTTCTACTTTTACTTTTATACTTTAAGTAAATTTACAAGCCTGTACTCTGTTACTTTTACTTGAGTAAAGAAGTTTAATCAGTACTTCCACTTTTACCAGAGTATTTTTTAACACAAGTATCTGTACTTTTACTCAAGTACGGAAAGTGAGTACTTTTGCCATCTCTGCATATATATATGTATAGATATATATATCTATACGTATAGATATATATATATATATATATATATATATATATATATATATATATATATATATATATCTATACATATAGATATATATATATATATATATATATATATATATATATATATATATACATATATATATATATATATATATCTATACATATATCTATATATGTGTATATATATACATACACTACCGTTTAAAAGTTTGGGGTCACCCAAAAAATTTTGTGTTTTCCTGAAAAGTAACAATTATTCACCACCTTACGTTTTATAATATAGGTTCAATATGATACTAACAGAATCTCTCTTAAAATCCATACATTAGATATCCACATATTAGATGTCTAAAGAACAGACTCAAACCCGTATGATTGTCAGTGTGTCCCACCTGCAGGTCATGGTTGTGGTTTTCACACAGTAGCTGCAAGAAGCGAAGAATGGGCTGCATGATAACAACCACAAAGCTCATCTTTTCCTCATGATTGTTGGCCCCAGTGCTGGGCAGGCCATCTGCTGAGGAGCCATGGTCCTCTGGGTCAGCTTCTCGTCTGTAAGAATTGAAGGCTTTCTTGGTTGCAGATGAAGCCTCTATTAACTGCTCTTTCACATCTTCTGTCATCGCTACAGTTGAATCTCGAGCTACATAAAAATTTTGAAATGAAAGAATCATAATATAGGTGACCATCAATTTACAGTTAGGTATCAAAAAACATCAATATAAGTTCATTAGCAGATAAAAGCCAACCTTTTTTGCGAGTGGGGACATCTCTGTCCTGGCTGTCATCGTCTCTTCTTTTGTTTCCTAAATCGCTGGTGTTTACGGTCACTGTTGCTTTGATTTCCTGCTGAGCCGACTTCATACGGTTGTAGAAAACTCGGAAGAACTCCTCTGATTTTTTGTCATCAGTCAGACGACAAAAGAATGAGCGCTGGAGAAATTGCAAAATAAAGGCAAAATGACATCAAACAGAAAAAAAAAACTTTTTTTTTTATAGTAAGAAAAACCCCTAAATCAATGAAACGTAAAATACTTTTTTTTTTAGGCCAGAAGTTTCATTGTAAAACTTACCTTTTCAACAAAACAAAAAAAACTATTTTCATAGCCCACCCCTATAAAACAGAAATCATTGGCTGTCAACTGTTATATAGAAAAAATAATAAAAAAAATTTTCCTGGGAGCTTTTCCAATAACCATGTGGCGGCTCACTTGTGTCGCAGAAGAAGGAGCACAGAAGCTCTTTGCGCAGAGATTAAAAGGAAAAGGGAATAAAAGATTATTTAAGTCAAACATAAATAGGGAGATTTTATTTCTACCCACCGAAAATTGTCTCTTTTGTTCCTCTTTTATTAAAAAAAATTAACAACAGCTCTGTGACTGATAGCTCTACTGGATTCAAAGAACCAGACCTCTGACGCGACCATGGGTGTTGTTTGGGAGAGTACATTTTTCCTTAGGAATCAAAAAAGCATTGTTTTATCAGTTCAAAATGCTTACTGATGTCTGCAGTTTGCTTAACCATTTTCATTTAATACCAACTTTCTCTCTGCACAATCATTAGCTGTGCAATCTAGACTGACCAACACATGGTCTTAACTTCAATAAAGATACATAATTGCAAGGTATGCATTCCCATCCAACATCAGTGTCTAACCACTTAAATGCACTTGTTGAAACATTTTGTAAAACTTTAAAACACTTTTAAGGCTAATGGAAAGCCTTCCTGTAAATAGCTATATGTACATTAGCTGCAAAGTATAGACAAAGGACAGATTTAACTCTAGATAAAAAAAAAGAGATGTCACTAAATCATGAGTGTGTTTGAATATAGATGAATGAATAGTTTTGGCAATAATGTGTCAACAAATAAGTATAAATATCTAGTTCTAGAACTCCCAACACATCTGAACCGGAAAAAGCATGACAAGGATATTTACTCTTTGAGCATATTCATGGTGTAATGCCTTAGAAGCCTTAAAAAGTGTATTTCAGGGCGTGCAGGTGGCGCAGCTGTTAGCGAGCATGACCCATGTATGGAGGCCTTAGTCATTGACGCGGCAGAGGGTTAGAATCCAACCTGTGGTCCTTTGCCGCATGTCTCTCCCCCTTTCTCATACTCCCTTTCATTTCAGCCTACTGTCTAAAAAACTAGCCACTAGTGCCGTAAAAAAAAAAAAAAAAAAACTACTTGGAAATCTTAAAAATGCAAAAGTATTAATAGACCTGCCGATAGTGATAAACCAAAGAAAGGAATCATTAACAGAAATATTAAACTTTTTTGAGTTAGAGCATGTTATCAAACAATTACGAAAACCATTATATATCTGTATGAGAAAACAGATTTTATCAGGACCTTCAGAAAGTATTATATAACAGCAGAGAAGGAGGTGCAAGATATGAGCGGGTTTAGCGCCATGGCTACGGCTGCAGAATGGGGTCACAGAGAATTAGGGCAGTTTCAAGCTTGCCAGGGACAATGTATGCACCGTGTCCCAGTCCACAAGGCTGTTGTTTTGATTATGTAAGAGCGTTTACCGCCACAGAATACGGGAAGGCTTTTTTTTTTTTTTTTTTTTACAGTGTCCTGTCTGGCAAGGTGGCAATAAGAATAATTGTCTTGATGCCAAAAGGAGCCCAACAGATTTTACTTTCACAAGTGTAGCGGTATCGCAATTGCCATACCGCTCCACTTGTTTCATGTATATAAATTGCTTTATTATAATTATGCAGGGAGTTTTACAGTTCATATGGACACTGCAATGTAAGTAGAGCAGAAAAACAGAAGAAGAAGAAGGAAAAAGAAAAAGAAAAAAACAGGACAAAAGATGAAAGAAAGAGGAGATAGGAAGGAGACAATGACAAAACATTTTCAGTCTGCTTCAACACCTGTAATGAGATGGAGAGAAAAAAAAAAAAAAAAAAAAAAAGAAAAAAGAACAGCACAACCAAAAAACATGGTACGAGATATACAATAAAGCAAACACCTTGAAACTATCACTAAAGTAATATTATTAAGTCTGACATGTACTCTGTGTTACCTGAAGATATGAATGTGGGGTTTCTGTTTGGAAGTGAATCTCTAAGTACCTGAAGCCTAGCACCTGTAGTTGTTTGTGAGGGTGAACTTGTGCATGTAAAGTTTTAACCATAGAAAAAAAATGCTCAATAGTGGTTGTGGAGAGCCGGAGAGGCACACCCCCCAGAGCACTGAGTCCAGCGCCGGGAGACCCAAAGCCCCAGGCGCCCAAGGGGACCCCAGAAGCGAAGGCACCAAGGCGGGGCCAGCCCCGGAAATCAGACCCCACCAAGGCAGGAGGAGAGACAGC